>NC_081410.1:470743059-471061329 GCF_030272615.1 Cryptomeria japonica
TATGCCATCTTGGAAGCTATCAATGCTTGTCTGTTAGCACATCATCTGCAACCAGGAATAGTGGAGTTAGGACACAATGAGACTTAAATCATGAAGGTAAAAATAATGTTTTCATTTTAATATTCATTTCATGTATTTTCATTGGTTTAGTTTGGATTTCCCTGTAGCATGTCCTTTGTATTTTGTGAAACTAACATGTTGCAGGTAGTATTCTGATGATGAAATCCAAGTCAACACATTTTGGTGCCCACTGTGGGGCTAGAGGCTCGCATACATCTTTCTAATATCCTGTCTAGTTCGCGCAAACACAAGTTTAATGCATTTGTAATCCAGATTCACGCCTGTGTGAGTTCTGACAACGCTTTTATTTAATAGATTGACACTTTTATCTTGCAGGTTAGCAGATTTGGCATTTAGGTTAGCACTTTTTTTTGCAAATCAACACATTTAATCCTTAGATTAGCACTTTTGTCTCACAAGTTAACGCATGTGTCATCTTGGTTAGTGCTTTTGTCAGTGAATTCTCACTTTTCAGTCCACAAAGCAATGCTTTTGAATCACAGATTCATGCTTTTGTCCTCTAGGTTAGCTCTTTTGAGGTGAAAGACATCACATTTGTTAGGATAGCGCTTTTATTTGCAACTAACAAACTTTTTCTTCTAGTTCGAATGTCCAAGAACTAAATTTTTGAAACTATTGACATATCTATGCGCAGGATTGTTTTTAAGCAAATCCCATGCATTTTATCATGTAGTTAATTAAGAGTTTTATTTTGGAAAGTAACACATCATATCTTGCTCATTTAACTTAACTAAGGGGATAAATTGACAACATGCAACTTGCATTTTGAGTGACTTCTTTAAAGTAGTTGCACATAGATTGTAGAGAGATAAAATAAATTTGTGTTTTATGTGCTTGATATAGTAGTAGGTAAGTATGCTCTCACCCTCATACGGTGATAAAAAAACCAGACTTACTTTATTTATGTGTAACCTTTAGAGGGCCTACCTTCTCGAGCTTCCTTGAGGGGGCCAGTGAGAGGGGAATGATCCAAAGTGGAAACGGGCTAATACCGAGTCCTTCCGATCCACTCTAAATAAATTGTGTTTGTGATGAAAGTTAGAAGCAACATGTGTTGGTAAGTTCATACCGACACTATGTTTCCCCACAAACCCTATGGAGCGTAACCTCTATAGGCTGGGAACCTTCTATATTTACAGAGCTGAAAGTGCTGCATGTATGGCCACATGACCGGAAGCCTTTACTAAAAACCACTTGTATTAGTTGCCAAAATCCTTCTAATTATTGATGCAGGAGGTCAGACCTCTAAAGAGTTTCACACACATACAGTTCTTAGTAGAGATATAAAGTTTACCATGGGGAGTTTTCATGGAAACTGGTGCTTGGCTGCCCCAGAGAAGTGAGTGTCGAGGGTGGAGCCAGTAGGGTCAAGCATCTAAATATGTGCTTTGAATAGCGTAGCCTCTAGGGAAACCCCATGTGAGATTCAACAATTATTGTCTCAGCTTGCCATAAGATTTGTACATGCTTGTGCATTTTGTTTTTCAAACATTGTGTCTTCTATGTCTATAACATGCTCATAATGGTCAAAAATTGAAGAAAGTCATCATCTAAAAATGAGCAAAAATTCAACAACTTTTGGAAAAATTAAAAAAAATCCTTGAAACATAGTTAGAGCAGCACTTTGAAGCAACAAAATAGCGCATTATCACTTTTGACCAAAAATTTAGCACAAATGCTTTCTCACAGCTGGGACAAAGCATATCAAACCAAAATTTCAAAGTCAGTATCAAAACACTTCTTAAGTAGAACTGTCTTTAAACTATTACACATTTTTCAAGCTAGTTCGATAACTGGGTTACCAATCCAACAGGCTATTTCCAAAAGGTTTTCATAAGCATAAAACATTCAACAAGCTAGTGATTCAAACATCTTAAGTGCAACAATCAACATCATTATCAGTTTTTCATCAAGATATATCAAATCCTCTATCACAAAACTTGATCAATCCACCTTGTGTTCATTACCTTGGATATATCTTTCCTATTTTGAACCTAGGTTATATCAAAATCAGAATTGCACTCACATTGGAATCAAGCAAACTTGTAAACTATCATATGCTTATAGGACTTTTAAGTATCGCCTTAAGAAAATAAAGCCCAGTTATAAAGCTACTCAGAAGAGGATAAGATTCTTATATATCAATCGCAAGATATTGTTAAACCATAGGACATTCCTACAACATTTTCGTCACTATTTACGTGGCTGCAAGACAAAATTGGATAGAGAAATTTTGCAAGGACGTGCTTTTCAACAAAGAGATGCTTTATCACAACGAACAAAGAACAGTGGCAAAATCAACAAAGCATACCTTCCTAAATCAATAATCACCTATTGAGTTGTTTTTAAGGTCAAAAACTTTAAAATTTTTGAAACAATCACATGTCAGTTTGGACTAGAGGTCAATACGAACAACTTAGAAAACAACAAAAACAAATGGAAGAAGAAGATAATTCAACATTCCAAACTTTTGGGTATACAACTGTTGATGAAGAAGCGGTCAATAACACCATTAGAGACCTTGAGCAAGATTTCAAATTTGATAGACTAATGGAAAAATTATTAGCAAAGCAAAAAGAAAAATATCTTTTGATGTTGGCAAAATCAAGAGCTAAATTGCCACAAGACTTGAACATAGAAGGCTTGAAACAAGATGTGGAGACAAGTAACATTCAAAACACAGGTGGTCCAAATAACGAAGATATAAACAAAGAAAGCCATGAAGAAACAAGAAAAGAACATGATGACACAAGAAGAGAGCATAGTGATAGAATAACTTATGAAGAGACAAGGAGAAACCATATGGATAATCCTTTGTTAAATCTCACTCACCAAATGCAAACTCTACAACAACAAATACAAGATATGCAGAATGGAACAAGTTCCAAGAAGTATTCATTGGAAGATATATGCCCGTATCCTTTTGATAAAAGTTTAAATATGATACCATTTCCACAACATTGTGAGATCCCTAAATATGATAAATACGATGGGAAATTTTATCCTCAAGATCACATTAGGCAGTTTTGTACTATGAGTATGAAATTTGCACATGATGAAACTTACCTGATGCGTCTATTCCCTCAGAGTTTAAATGGACAATCAATGGAATGGTTCTCAAGATTACCATCTGGAATCAAATATTTTGAAGAACTCGTGAATAGGTTTATTTCACAATACTCCTACAATGTAAGGAATGAGATAACAAAGCTGGATTTATTAAATGTTAAACAACATAATGGTGAGTCTTTCATGATCTTCTTGCAGCGATGGAAACAAATGTTTAATAGGTATCCAAAAGATGTACCTGATCAAGAAAAAATGCACATATTCATTGATAATCTTATTAATGATATGACTTATCATCTAAAAATGCAATGTCCTCCTTTCGCTAAGATGATTGAGAATGGTCTAAAAATATAAGATGAAATGGTAAAGAAAGGAGAGCTAAATCTTTACAATAATTCTTACAAAACCAACCACAACAACAACAACAACAACAATGACAAACCCAAGATCTGGTCAAACAATAGGAATGCCATCAATGGAGGAAATGACGAGAATAACGTTACAAAACAACAACCAATCTTTAATCTATCAAGTCAAATCCCAATCAATAACAATCAAGAAAACAATAAATCCAAGTCTTTCTTCTCCAGTCCTCACAGGAAATTCACAAATATTTGAGAACCCTTGGAAACAGCTTTGAAAACTCTTCTTGTGAATAAACTGATTATTTTACCATAAGTATGAAGTTATGAACCACAAGTCAAACCTAATTGGTGGAACGACAATCATTTTTACAATTACCATCGAGATAAAGGACACCAAACTAATGATTGTCAAATATTGAAACATCTTATCCAATATTTAATCGATAATGGAACTATCACAGTGGATAGTTATAAGACAAACAAATCACATCTAGCCTTCAAAACTCCACTTCCAAACTATGAAAAAGGTGAGAAATCTACATCAAAAGATGACAAAGGCAAAGGCAAAGTGAACTACACTTATACATGTATACACCTAAAAATGGTCTGAAGATAATTAATTAAATAAGCAATTATTTAATTAATCCCCCTTCCTAATTTAATTGAATTCATTAGCAATTTGATTAAATCCTCCCTTTCATCTACTTATTAATAAATCTAAGGATTTATTTAATAGGTTCATTTCAATAGTACCCTTTGATTAATTAATTCAAATTAATTAATCCTTCCCCCTTTTCAATCAATTCTTCTAATCTCCTAATTAATTAAAACAAATCAATTTATGAGTTGTTGATAATTAATTAGTCTTTTCCTATTATTTGAATTTTTAAATTCAAATTACCCACATAACCCCTAACCTAACCATCCCTCTAACCTAACCCATTCCACCTAGCCTTGGGTTTAACCAACCCTATCCTATCTTGCACATTCTAACCTCCTTATCCTGACCTCCTATGGTGTGGATATTCTTCCCTTGAGACACATGGCACTTTGGCCACATGTCTCCTCTCTTGGACACTTTCCCTTTAATGAGAAAGGCTCCTTGACACTCGTCACCACAGAGATGACAAGTGTCCCTTTCTCCAACCTCTTCTCCAACCTCCTCCAATTTCACCCTCGATATCTTCAGACTCAATCTTGACCATTGATTCCTGCCACCTCACCCCTGGCCTTGGAAATCCTATAAATATCCCCCATTTTGGAGCACAAAGGATCCCATCTCATTATCAATTTAGGCATTGTTCCTATAGGAATATAATTTGAGCATTATTGTTGTAGGCAATTGCATTAGCTTAATTTGATCATTTTCTTGCAGAATTGTTGAATCATGTAGCTTAACCAATCTCTTTTATAGCTTAATTAAATCATCATCATAGCTTAATCATGCATATCATTAGCTTAATTAGTCTCTTGGATCAATTTGGCATACTCAATCTCATCTTTACATATCATTATCATTTCAAATCCTCCATCTAGGTGTAGTCAAGTCACTGGGATTGCTTATCCAGATCTGAGAGCAAATCCATACACGCATCTATTAGGAGGTGATAGGTCGATTTGTCATGGTTCATCCTTATTTTCTTATTATTTTCTAACCATGATTGTAATGATCTATTGAGTGTTTGTGTTGCAGCTGCAAGTATCACACTTCACAGACACGACATTTTGGTGCCCACCATGGGGCCGAATATCTCATTTTGGCCTCTTAGCATCATCAAATTTCCAATCTAGCAGGTTTCTGGCCGGGTCTGATTCAAAATTTTGTACGAGTTCCCTTTCTACCTCATACGAGTTCCTTTGTGTCCTCGTATGAGTAGGTGAGAATTGTCGTATGAAATTCTATTTCTGTGTTTTCAATATAGATTGCATTTTAGGGTTTTCATGCTTCAATTTGATTATTACTAATGCTAACCCTAGTTTGTTTGTGAGTTTTTTGGCAACCTAATTGATTTTTGCAGGATGATTGTCAAAGATTATGCTTGTCAAAGCTTCATTTCATCCAAACATCATGACTACTAACATATCTATTTTGCAGGTTGCCTAGGAGGACTCAACCAAACTTTGTCTTGTTTAAATTTTCTAAGCACAATTGTTTTTGCTAAAGAAAATGAACAAACATGTATTATGTGTTTTGATGATAGGAAAGTATGCTCTCACCTTTCTTAGGTGATCAGAAATCCTAACTCATCCTTTTCTTTCAATAGTGCATATCTTTAGCGGGCCTGGCCTCCCGAGGAGCCTATAAGGCCAAAGCCATTAAGACCGGTGAGAGGGGAACGACCCAAGCGGGAACGACTAATGCCAAGTACTCCAACCCACTATAAAATAAACATGATTTGATGAAAAGCATTTCAACGGCAATGCTCAGGAATAGCTCTCCTTCATACCTTTGGGTATATCAAACCTTGGTTTTCAAGGCTGGGAGACCTCTTAATTGAGTTTATACCCTGACGCACTGAAAAAATCCCTTACTAATTCCAATTAAATTAGAAGCTACCTGATTCACCTTCGAAAGGGGGATAATATTTGTGCAAGAGAGATAGTAACTCTCCCAAGGCACTTGCCATATCGTGCCCCCATTAGCGTTTGGAGTCAGATAATACAGCGTTGAGAATCCATTGCGTGAGACTCAGTGGCTGTGTTCTGATTAGCTATTGGGTGTGTACCTAAGTTTGCAAGAAAATGTTTTCTCTCTTAGCCAACTTCCTTAGGTACAGTACTGTGCTTGAGGTCACTTCACATATCATGTGTTTATTGTGTCTTCGTCCCTAAAATAGAAAATCAGACATCTAAAAAACTAGAAAACAGAAGCAAAACATCAAAATTCATTAATAAAAAATCTGTCCAAACAAAGTTTTTGTCTCTGTTCTGTCCTCTGTCGTACAAGTTTGTTAATTTGTCGTACGAGGCATCTAGTTTATCATCTAGTCCAGTGAGAATTGTTGTACGAGCTAGTTTAGTAGAGAATTTTATGTCATCTTTCATCGTCTGGTCTAGTGAGAATTATCGTACGAGTCATCTTATCAAAGAATTTTGTGTCATCTTTCATCGTCTGGTTTTGTGAGAAAGCTCGTACATGTTTATGTCTTTTGTCATGCAAAATTTCTGGTTTGTCATATGAGCCTGTCTAAATTGTCATTCGGGGTTGTATAATTTGTCGTACAAATTTATGTCTCTGTCTGTCTAGAAATATATTCTTACATGTCTTTTTTAGACCTGTCATATTTGCTTGGTCAGTTTACAGTGAGCATAAACACTTGTTATCTGTCATTCTGTGCTTAGATTGTCTTCTTGGTTTTCTTGGTCAAGTTATCATCTGTCAAATCAGACTCTAGAAATAGACAACTCAAGATTTTAAGTATTCACCTTCAACAAGTTCAAGATCTAAACATCTCAAAGTGCACTATCACCCTCTTTGATAAACTGATCACTCAAAACATAGTTTCTCACCAGGATCTATCATCCTCTATCACGAAACTACAACATTTGGTTAGGACATCCTTATCCCACATCGTAGGATAAATCATTCCTATTGGACTTGGTTTTTTATCAAAATCATCATCATTTCACTCCAAAACCAAAGATCGAAAAACTTGTAAACTTTTAAAACACTTGAATCATCTTTTCATGTCATATCACTCTATCGCATTTACATTGATAGTTGATCACTTATCAAAATAAATTTTGGATAATCGAATCCTAGCACAATATCTTGTTAGGATTCCCACAGATACTGAGAGGGGGGGGGGGGGGGGGTGAATGAGTATCTAATCGGTTATAAGATTTTCTTAACTTAAAACATGTAAAGCATATCAATATTGTATACTGGTAAACAAGAAATAATGCAATAAACAGAGATGACAACAACCACATGAAAAACACACCATAACACATTAGTTTAACGAGGAAATTTGGTGTGGGAAAAACCTCAGTGGGATTTGTGACCCACAATATTCACTTACTGGCCAATAAGAGAATATTACTGCTACAAGAGGGGCCTGCACATGCAGGAAGGCCAAGTGCCTAGAGCTCACTGCTCAATTACAAAAATGGGAAGTCTCACTGACTTACAAAATGGATTATATAAATCCAATGTCTTGTACTGCGTCAAAATAGCATCTACTATGCCAGATCCAGTACTAGTTTATAGCTCTGCTTCATACATAAACCCTTAACCTATAATTCGCATAATAGGTCTGCCTTATTTTTCCTCATTACCTTATTTTTCTTCCTCTATAAAAGAACTCTTATATATATGAGTCATTTTATAACTTGCCAAGTCGGCTTACAATGATTTTACAATAATTAACAAAATAATTTACAAACAAAATTCCCGTCAGCCTCTGTGCCGGTATGCTTCCTTTCACTGTCGGTGCCGGTGGTCTGTGTGCCGGTGTAAAGTCTGATCTTGCTAGTGCTGGTGGATTTCCTTTCCGGTGTCATAGGATTGTAAGGTTTCCATCAATGACAAAACCTTCAATCACCTACAATGTCTCATTGGAGTGTGCATTTGCCAACAATCTCCCCCTTTGGCATTGATGGCAACACTCATGAGAAAAATCCAAAAACTGTCATCCAAAAAGAATCTGTCGGTATTGTCTTACCAAAATTGTGTACCAAAAGAATGTGTACTCCCCCTGAGTTGATGAGTCATTTTACTGATTATTTTTCTCATTCCACTACTCCCCCTTTGGCATCAATGACAAAGGTTGTCAAAGTGTCAATTAAGTGTGGTTTCCAGCTTCATCCTTGTAACCGGTTGGTTATAATCTGAAAAAGATCCGCCAAAACCAGATTCAAGCTCTCAATGAACTTTTTGTTGTCTTTTATTGCGGCCTCTGTCCTCTGAACTATATCGGTGAGGTGTTGCATTTGCTCTGTCAGTGTTTTTTGTCCTTGAATCAAGGCATTAGATATTTCTTTCCTTAAGGAGGCGAGGTAGTCCAATTTTGGACTAAGTCTCCATTTAAGATCTTTAGCCTTTCCTTTTATTCTTTCTTTGTCTCTTTCCAACTTTAATAGTTCTTCCTCAAAACTTGTTATCTTCTACTCAAAAACTGATAATGAATCAGATGAATTAATGAAATTGTCAGCTAGTTGATTTATTTCTTCCCGTATCTTGCTAATTTTCTTGTCTATATCAACTCTCAAAAAGTTAGTTTTACATGTATCACTGTACAAAGTTTTGAATTCCTTCAATGTGCTACATAGTTCTGGTAGAAGTGTGTGAAATTGCCTTGTACACTTCTTTATTTCTTCCTCAAAGAATTTGTGTTTTTCTTTCTCTAATCTCTCCTTGAATGCTTCCTCTTTTATTTGTTCAACTGTCACAGTGTTTTCAGTATTATACTTAGAAAAAGTGTCAAGTTGACTCAAAGAATCTTTATTATCTACATTACATTTTGGTGCTATCATTTTCAAAATTGGAATAGTGTCATCTATTGCCTTGTATGCTTGTGAGCTACAGTCAGTTATCTTCTTAATGGAATCCAGAAGAACTTCCGTTACATTATTTGATGAGCCAACAATCTGTATTCCACCGGTGGGAGCAGTTTCCTTGCTTGTGATGACCTCTGGTAGGTTAGTTTGTGTTTCCATTTATTTAAGAAAAGGTTTGGATTGCTCAGCTGATGCCGGTGGCACTGTCTCTATATGAACCTGTTGCTTTGATGGAGCCTTTTGCTCTATGTGAGCCTGTTGCTCAGTGTTGTCATCTGTCGGTTTGCCTTCTGTACCATCAGTTATCGATTGTTCATTTGCCATATCTATTTTCCTAGTTGTATCCTTATCTACCACAATATTGACTTTTTGTGTGTCAATGTCCATTGTATATAACACCTCAGAATTGGGATTGGTGTCCTCTTGTGGTATGTCCATACTCTCACTATCCGGCTGATTATCAGTAGTCACTACTGGTGGAGTATTTAGAGGCAGTGGGGATAAGTTATCTTTTATTTTTATGCTAGGCGGTCCACCAACCTTGCCTTTTCCCTTATCCTTATCCTTCTGATATACTTTGATGTGTTTGGGTTTTCTATATTCTTCCTGCTTTTCCTTCTCTACAAGGAATATGTCCCATGCATTAGTAGTTTCTTCTGCTACCTCATTTACTCTACCAACCATAAGTGCTACATGCTAGTGTGCAGTTAAAAATACTGACCAATTAGCCTCTGAGATCAGATCATCTATCTCTTTTGGTGAGTTGATAGGATAAACAACAAGTAGTTTTTCAATTTTCATTTTCTTATCAAGCTCTACAACAGCTTGCCTTCTAGCTTCAAGTCTTTTAAACAGTTCTGCCGGTAATTCATCTACAACTTGCATTAGAAATTTCTTGTAAATGTCCAAGTGTATAATTACACTATTTTCAACTTTCTCCTTGTCATCAACTGATAATGAATCATATAGTTTATTGATGTTTTTCAGTTGTCCATCCTCTGTTATTTAATCTAGTAGTTTGCCAATTGGAGCAATGTTTTGTTGATTCTTCTTCTTGGGTGTTAACTTATTCTTCTTTGGAGTTATCTTCTTAGCCGTGGGCCTTACTGCCTGTTGTTTTTGTCTGGTTCTTCTAGGAGAAGGTGTAGATACTAGTGAAAGTTCTCTTTTCCTCACAACTCTTTTAAATGCAGCTGGCATGTCACTTTTCAAAGAAGTTGCTACCAGTGAAAGGTGAGTTTCTGGTTGTATTGTTTCTAACTCATCTTCAGTGATACCGGTTTGTTTAAGTACATCTTCTTTGATAGCCTTTTCTTACCTAGATCCCCTTCTTACTGTTGCTTCTACCTTCTTTACCCTTTTCTTAGAGTGAATTTGATTCTCAATAGTCTCAACACTGCCAAATACCTCTTCTTTAGGTTCCTTGGGTGCTTCCAGGAGGGCTTTTGCATATGTTTCAATTATGTGGTCATCAGTTTCATAACCCATTTCAGTAACCCAAATGGTTCTTAGGACAACTGCCTTCATCCAAATCTCATCCTTCTTAATAACAAAGCATATTTCATCCTTATACTTATTTACAATTTCTTGTGAAAGTCTGACTCTAGTATTCATCCGGGCCTTCAATGCTTGAAAGTACTCATTTATATTCTTTTCTCTATTTCCACCCATGTTATTTAGTAGATCAGATAATTGTTTGCCTACCGGTATGTCAAAACCAAGATTCTTGTTACCAATACCGAGCACCTATTTTGTTATGTGCAGCATTAAACAAATAAGTAGGTTTCCAAATCTAAATGTCCCCTTTTTGTCTTTCTTAATTTTTCCAAGATTATCAATAAGATCATCTTTCAACCATTCACACACGTCTATTTTTGCATTATCCTTGATCATATCATAGGCACTCTTTATGCATAGGCTAGAGACTGAGTTTAACCTATTTGCATGTGTGGTTTTATAGCCTAAAATCATGCTAATGAATTTGACATTGATGTCGGTTACATCATTCACTCTTAAAGATCTCTTGTTAGATGTTGCACCTGTTAGGTTCATCACTAGGTCATTTGAGACCTTCTTTGTCTTATCAGGTCTATTACCGGTGGAGGGTAACCCTGTCACAACCTTTACTACCTCTTTAGTAATTTTGTGAACTGATTCTAACCAGAAGAATTCACGATGTACCCTTCTTAGAACTATCCTTATAACATCCTTAGGAAAATCCGGGATACTAAGAATTTCAGTGAATCCTAGGGTTTCAACTATTTTGTGTTAAGGTTTCACATTACTGGAATCATCACAAATTACAGTCTTATACATGCTCTTGATTTCCTCATCACCTACTTCTTCTATGTGACAATGAATGTACATTCTAGGGTCTTCTGCAAAAACTACTCCTTTGGGGATTTGAGAAAATGCACCAACATTATCATCCTTCTTAGAAATTTCGAGAACTAACTGAAATACGGGTCTAGGGAATTTAATCACTTCGACTATAGTAGGGTTTGCTATGAATTCAGGAACAGATGAATAAGCCATGATTATAAATACTTTTATCTACCTTAGGAAAGGTTGCTTGGTGAATTGCTTTGTTTCTTTGCTCAAAATGTCTTTGCTCAGGAATTTTTGTGCTCTTTGATTGTTTGAATGCTCGGTGAAATGAAAATGGAGCCAAAACACTGATTTATAATGTTATTTTTGCCAACCACCACATTTAATGCTTGCCGGTTAAGTAATGACTTAACTTATCTACCGGTATAGAATTAATTTCAACTTCTCACCATCAACCAAGGGAATAATAGCATGTTTCACATTTGATTGCCAAAAGCTCAAATGAGTTTTTTTCAGTTAGATGAAGAGTCTCCTGTTGGTGGAATGTTACTCTGTTATGATTTCCTGATCCATTGTTTTGAGAATTCCTGCTTAACTTCTTCAACTTTTTCTTTACCTTTCAAACTAGGACCTTTGTTATTTACCGGTGAGGACTTCCTTCTACAAAATTTTGCAATATGTCCAATCTTGTTACAAGCATAACAAGTCACATTATTTTTCTGAATAGCTTTTCCATATCCTATGCCAGTTTGTGTTCTGCATTGATTAGACAAGTGTCCAAATCTTCCACAAACATAACATCTCACATTCATTTTGCAATTCTTTGAATTGTGACCAACTTTGTTGCATTTAGAACATTGACCGATGGGTGTATTGGTATTTTGATAATTTCTAGATCTACATTGATTTTCTCTATGACCATACTTGTTACAGTTAAAGCATTTGCCATTGAATTTATAAGTAGTAGGTTGTCTTACCGGTTTTCCATGATCCCGTGTGTTTGCAGTATCGGAGCTTTCACCAGCTTCAAAGCCAAGACCATTAGTGTCACCCTTAGTTTTCTGATTCTTCAACAAGTCACCAAGTTCTTTTGAGCATTTCTTGAATTTTTCTTTATGTTGATTTGCAGTAGCTAGTTCTCCTTCCAAGATACCTTTTTGTCTCATGAGTTCATTTGAGTCATTCTATGCATGCATCAGATATGTCTTCAACATATCATTTTCATAACTAAGTCTTATGTTTTTATTTGCAACATCATTCAGTCTTCTAGTCAAGTCTTCTTCATTCTTCTTCCTATCTTCAATTTCTTTACAAAATCTCATAGTCATATCCTGCATCTCATTCTTTGTTGTCATGTTTTCTTGTCTCAGCTTATTCATCAGATCACTAAGAGTTTCCTTTTCATCATTCTCATTTTGCATCTTTTCACAAAGTTCTCTTCTCTTGTTTCTTGAAATGGTAAGATTTTCTTAAAGTGCTTGAATAATATCCAGTGTAGCTTTTAGATCATCTTCAAGTTTGATATTTTTCAATTTTTCTGCATCATAGTCTGAGAGAGGTGCTTCTAATTGCTTCATCAAGTTTTCCATCTCTACCGATGTCAAGATCATCCTCAAGCTATTAGGATTTTGAAAATAGAGGACCAGGCTCTGATACCAATTGTTAGGATTCCCATAGATACTGAGAGGGGGGGTGAATTAATATCTAACCGGTTATAAGATTTTCTTAACTTAAAACATGTAAAGCATATCAATACTATATACTGGTAAAAAAGAAATAATGCAATAAATAGAGATAACAATAACCACATGAAAAACACACCATAACACAGTAGTTTAACAAGGAAAACCGGTGTGGGAAAAACCTTGGTGGGATTTGTGACCCACAATATTCACTTACTGGCCAATAAGAGAATATTACTGCTACAAGAGGGACCTGCACATGCAGGAAGGCCAAGTGCCTAGAGCTCACTGCTCAATTACAAAAATGGGAAGTCTCATTGACTTACAAAATGGATTATATAAATCCAATGTCTTGTATTGCTTCAAAATAACATCTACTATGCTAGATCTAGTACCGGTTTATAGCTCTGCTTCATACATAAACCCTTAACCTATAATTCTCATAATAGGTCTGCCTTATTTTTCCTCATTACCTTATTTTTCTTCCTCTATAATGAACTCTTATATATATGAGTCATTTTACAACTTGCCAAGTCAGCTTACAATGATTTTACAATAATTAACAAGATAATTTACAAACAAAATTCCTGTCGGCCTCTATGCCGGTATGCTTCCTTTCACTGCCGGTGCCGGTGCCGGTGGTCTGTGTGCCAATGTAAAGTCTGATCTTGCTCTTGCCAGTGGATTGCCTTGCTGGTTTCATAGGATTGTAAGGTTTCCATCAATGACAAAACCTTCAATAACCTACAATGTCTCATTGGAGTGTGCATTTGCCAACATATCTAACACAAGTGTATGCCTGTTTTAACTAGGACTCAGAGACGAAAGATCGCAGAGACGGAAATCAAAACATTGGAAATAATTGAAGATCAAAGAATCATGGAACACGAAGATTAAATACAAGTCGAAGAAGAAATAACAGAACAACATGTCAGAGACATCAAAAAAGATCCTCAATTCGATAAATTTATGGAGAAAATATTAGAGGGAGACAAAAAAAAATATTTCCTAATGTTAGCGAAAATTAGTGCTACACTCCCCCAATATTTTGATGTGAACAAATTGACACAAAAGAGAAGTGACCCCCCCCTTAATAATGAACAATATGAAGATATTTTTGGTCTAAAAATTAATGACATGTCAATTCCTAGTAACACCAGAACTAATGAGGAAACTTACATTCCCAAAAGGGATGACGTCGAAATTATAAATAACGTTCAATCCAATGAGAATACTGATGAATAATGATGAGCAACTGATATCCTAACTGCTAATGAGAGGGGGGGGGGTGAATCAGTACATACAAAAACTTCTTATCAACTTATCAAGTTAAAACAATACTAACCGGTTGTCTTCATTACTGAACTTAACCATGGCAATACCGGTTAAACACAGTAAGACTTCAAACAACATAAATAAGTAAAACTGAGCCCTTTAAATACATTCAATACTTGATAACTACTTCACCCATAAACATATGCATGTCGTATATTAGCAATACCTTAACCATTAGCTCTTCATGCATAATCACTCAAACAAAGAATACTTAATCATCACATGAAAAATGCACAACTTGTGACACACAAATTTTTCACGTGGAAACCCAAATGGGAAAAACCACGGTGGGGATGAATACCCACAAGATTGTTTTGAACTCTTTTGAAGCTCGCTTTGTTAGGAGCCTAGTCTGGTTAAAGACTTTACAATAAGGTTATGCTAGGAACCGATCCTGTTAAAGATCACTTGGTTAAGGGATGGCTATATACCCTATTAAAGGTTGAAACCCTGTCAAAGGTTACCTTTCAAGAGGATTTAAAGAACTCAATGATCTTGAGTCACCTGGTTAGAGGATTTACAGTAAGCCTGTTAAAGCTACCTGGCAAAGGGATTTTCCTTTTGTTGAAATGGTTAGAAGACAATAGGTAAAACTCTAATTTGAAAACAACACTATATGCTAAGGCAGATCCTTTTCAGTTCCTCTACCCCGTAATCACACTCTGCAATTTTCTCTCACTAGTCTGGCAAGTATCTCATCACTCAGATACACACACAACTTTTGCCAACAACTTACAATAACAAACATCATCGACCTTATAGACAACAATTAGGTCGGTAGCATAAACCCTAAAACCTAAGCATTTAGGTTTACAATTAGAGACGGTCAAATCCTGACCGTCCAAATACTTTCCATAGAGTGAAGCAATCTTAAACAGATCACAAGTCATTCTGCATCATCCATTTTTTACCGCACATGGAAATCAATACCCCATCATGCTTTCTTCTCATACCGCTAATAAGAATGTTCATTCCCGAGGTAGATATTTAATGCAGTCGATCTTCACATGCAAGATCCTCAAGGAAATCCTTCACATGCACAAAATTGATGTGGCATCTCGATCTCATCTTCATCTCTTAGCTAACTCATCACAGAATGTCACCGATTGCATCACACAAGCTGGATTGCCAAACCGGGAACCCTAGAGCTGAGACTACCAACCGGTAGTCACACTTAGTGAAACCCAGACATTGGTTTACTACAACTCTTCATACCGGTTCACTTACACTTATTGACATCAATGACAACATACATTATCATCATACCGATTCATCAAATGCCAATAGATACAAGAAGGGGTAGAGATGATATAAGAAGAGATCAAGATCCTCCTAGAATGCAAAATCATGGTTATACAAGAACAAATCATGTTGATAATCCTATCACAACTCTCACACAACAAATACAAACACTGCAAACACAAATTCAAGATATGTAGAGATGAAATGTTAGAAGATACTCACTTCAAGAAATCTGTCCTTATCCATTCGACATAAATCTAAACATGATACCATTTCCTATAGGTTGTGAAACTCCTAGATACAAAAAATATGATGGAAGCACTGACCCTCAAGATCATATACGATAATTTTGCATAATGAGTATGGAGTTTGCATATGAGGATACCTACTTGATGAGATTATTTCCAAAAAGCTTAACTGGACTAGCTATGGAATGGTTCTCCAAACTTCCACCCAGAATTAGATCATTCTTAGAATTGGTGGATAAGTTTGTTTCACAATACTCTTACAATATACAACATGAAGTAACAATGCTAGACCTATGCAATGCCAAACAAAAGAGTGGAGAACCTTTCATGACATTTTTATAGAGATGGAGATGGTTAGCTTCACGATATCCTCGTATAGTGCCAGAGTATGAAAAAATGGACATATTCATCGACAACCTAAATGATCAAATGAGTTATCATCTAAAAATGAAAGGACATCAAAGTTTTGGAAAGATGATCGATAATGGAATCCGAATGGAGGAAGCCATGATAAAGAAGGGTGAGTTGAAAATATACAAAGAAGGAGTTCACCCTCCTAACAACAATAACAATAGCCACAATGATAAGCCAAAGTTTTGGAATAAAAATCGTAATGTCGTCAATGATGGGATAGTAGATAACAACAATGTGAAACCAAAACAACCATTTTTTAATTTATCCAATCACTCAATAGAGGCTTAGAAAACCAACAATGACCAAAAAGCAACTATCAAAAATTTCTTTCGAAGGCAATTTACAAACATTGGTGAACCCCTTGGGTCAGCACTAAAGACACTTCTTGCAAACAAATTGGTTACTTTTCCAAAAGAAAGGAACTAGGAACCTCAAGTAAAACCCCCTTGGTGGAATGATAACTATTATTACAATTTCCATCGAAACAAGGGACATCACATAGATAATTGTTAGCGGTTGAAACATGTCATCCAAGATTTGATTGATAATGGAGTAATAATTGTGGATGGACATACAAAAAATAAATCTCGTACAGCTTTTAAAACTCCACTTCCAAACTATGAGAAGGGTGAATCATCAACAACAAATAATGTTAAGGCTAAAGCGAAGGTAAACTATGCTCATACATATGATAATGTGGTAAATGTGATTGTAGTTAAAGAAAAGAAAAAACAAGAACCTGCTCATGCTATCACAAGAAGAAAAGCTAAAGTTGTTTTGCCAGGTCCTACAACAATCACGTCATCCACTGCAAAAAAATACAATCTAGTGGAGCAATTGCAGAAAACGCCCACGCAAATATCCATCTTAGAACTTTTAAAGCTATCACCTGCACACAAAGAAATTCTTGAACGAGCCTTAGTAGATACAACAGTGTCTAAAGATCTGGATATTTATCAATTCCAAACCATGGTGGGACACCTCACAACCCCTCACTACTTATCATTCACTGAAGAAGATGACATGTCCTTGCAACATCCCCATAATGCTCCCTTGCATATTGTAGTCATCATTCATAAGATGCAAGATAAACATGTCCTAATAGATGGAGGAGTTGGCTTAAACATTTTCTCTTTAAGTCTAGTCCGTGCTCTAGGTTATTTAGAAGATGCAGTTGATCCCCCAAAAAAGATCACCATTAAAGCCTATGATGAAGAAGAGAATTCCTTTAAAGGAATTGTGATGTTACCCATAAGAGAGGGACCTTTACAGAAAGACACAACATGCCAAGTTCTAGAATTGGACTTATCATACAACATACTCTTGGGAATACCCTGGATACATGACATACAAGTTGTTCCATCCACATATCATCAATGCCTAAAGTTCCCCTACAATGGGTAGGAAATCATGATCTCAGTAGATTCAAATCCATTTCAGTATTGTAGTAATCTCAAACCAACTCAAGAAGTCATTGTTCCTCATAATAGGGAGGCATCATCTTCAAACACACATTCCAAAGAAAAATAATTTGCCTCAATTTTGTCAAGTATTGAAAAACAAATGCAGCTAAGAGATCAATGGAATGGAGAATATTCAATATCACAATTACCACTTTCTCCTAAATCCTTTGGAAAACCAAAAAACTCTAAGCAACAACCAATTGTGAAACATCTTCTGATATTTGATGGAGCATTTGTTAATGCTGGGACCTTATTAGAGGAAGAATAAGACAAAGCTGTACTACATTGGCTATACATGGATGAAGAAGTTCAACAAAAGATCAACAATTTCCGCATACCTACAGAAAAGTATGGAAAAGGATTCAACATTCTTAGAAAAATGGGATACACTGGAATAGGTCCTATAGGGAAAAGAAAAAGAAGGTATATCAGAACCTATCCAACCTCATACTCAACAAGCTGCAGACAAAGAAGGGTTAGGGCATGGACAAGTTACTCTACTAAAAGACACATCTTTTAGCCAACAACAAGAGGAATATGAAAATAGACAAGAACAATTGGCAATTGAAAGAGAAGAAACATCAGCTAAATAACAAGCACAAGAAAACATGAAATGGGAAAAGAAGCAAGCTTCAAATCAACAAGAAAAAAAAACTAAAAACCCTTCCCAAACAACCTTAAATCTCAATCAAAACAAGCACGAACCTAGTACTAATTAAGGAGAGATCATAGCAAGGTTGACAGAATTCAATCTCATTCTTGAAGAGGTTGAATATGAAAGAAGAAAAGATATAGAAAGACAAGCTGAAGAAACAAATCAAATACTATATGAACAAATCTATAGATTGCAAGCTACAAGTGAGACAAATTCTAACGAATGGAAATGGGATTCCTATCACTCTGAAGAATCAATTGAAGAAAATTGCTTTGAAGAAGATGTAGGAGTCGATGTAGTTCACATGTATGCAGGGCAAACATTAGGAACTATTTCACTTGAATTAGAATCACATTCGGCTGACTTGGACTTAATCGAGGATGGTCATGAGCTCCTTGTGCGAGGTCATTCTGATGAGAGTACCGTTCTAGACATCGACATACATATCAAAAAATTTGATACATCCATTTGATAACTCAATGATGAATTGATAGTACTAACCCGGTATTGAGAGGGGGGAGTGAATCAGTATAGACAAAAATACAGTCCTAAACCGGTTTGACAGCAGACACTTCAAATGACTGGCAAACAGTGACACCGGTTTGAAACAGAGTGTAACCAGTAAAGCTAAGACTGACTAAGACAAGCATTAACCGATTACTCACTTAGCTTTTCACTCAACTCAAGACTACCTTACCATTTCTCCCTTATGCATAAACAGGTAATCTACCATCAGATCATAATAATAGTTAGTTCAACATGTTTTATTGACAGGCATAAAACACAAAACCATTATATGCTTGACAGACAATAGAAAAGCATCACAAGATAAAAGCATCACACATGACACACATATTTTTCACGTGGAAACCCAACTAGGAAAAACCACGGTGGGGATGAATACCCACAAGCTATTTTTGAACTCTTTAGAAGTTCGCTCTGTTAGGAGCCTTGTCCGGTTAGAGACATTACAAAAGGTTCTGCTAGGAACCGATCCTGTTAGAGATCACCCGGTTAAGGGATGGCTACAATACCTGGTTAAGGGTTAAACCTTGTTAGAGGTTACCTTGTTAGAGGATTTCAAGAACTTAATAGCTAAAGGATTTCGAACTCAATAGCTTTGAATTACCCTGTTAAAGGATTTATAGCAAGCCGGTTAAGGCTACCTCGTTAAGGGATTTTCCAACTATTGAGGTGGTTAGAGATCAACAGGTATTACAATGATCTGGTAATGACACTTAATGCTAATGCAGATCCGCTTAAGCTCCTCTTCACCTTCTGCACTTACACTCTGCAGGTATCACTTCTCTTCTTTTGGTCTGGCAAGAATCATGTATCCCTTCTCTTGGATACTCACACATAAATTTTGCCAACAACCTCAGAAAGAGACACAACATCGACCTTATAGGAAAACAGATAGGTCGGTAGCATAAACCCTAAACCCTAAACCTGTTAGGTTAAGGAATTCAAACGGTTCAATCTTGACCATTGAGAACACTCCATTAATTGCAACAGTCTTGATCCATTCTCAAGATATTCTCCATCATCCATTTTCACCAATTTCATGGCTGCTGATAACCCATCACATGTTAGCACCATTTTACAGACTTCGCACATTCTCGAGGTAGATAGGAACAATCTCCTTCATGCAAGATCCTTCACGCACACAAGGCTGACGTGGCAACATGATCTGTTCTTCATTACAATTCTAACTCATCACACAATGTCACCGGTTGAGCCACACAGGCTTGAAGCACTTCAACCGAAAACCCTAAAGTTGAGACTACCAACCGGTAGTCATACAATGCTTCCATGTGCTGGTTCCCATAACCATATGCCGGTTCACCTTGAACAAGCACACCGCTTCACTTTGGCACGAATGTCGGTTCACAGTGTTATGCCGGTTCTCACCTCTTCAACATATTGACATCAATGACAACATACAATGTCATTATGTCCTCATACCGGTTCACATAATGCCGACAATCTCCCCCTTTGGCATTGATGGAAATATACAAAGATATCTCTCCGCTTCACATCTTCTCCCCCAATGTCTACAGATATCTTCTCTACTTCACATCTTCTCCCCCTTTGACAACAATGCCAAAGTGGAGGCATAGGCTTCCCTATTCCATTATGCTGCTCCCCCTGAGGAGTAGCATCCTTCAACACATCAATCCAAAATAAATTTGACTATGCACTACCTGACTAATGTGGAGCATATGCTTTTAGTTTACCTCCTGAAGGGGTAACACCCCTAATTCACCTCTTAAGTACATAAATGTAGTCTTTGGGAGAGGCTTGGTGAATATGTTTGCTAACTGCTCCTTACTGGAAACATGTTCCAGTGCAATATCTTTGTTCTGAACCTTTTCCCTTAAGAAATGATACTTAAGCTCAAAGTGCTTGGTTCTAGAATGTAAAACCGGATTCTTGGAGATATTAATTGCACTAGTATTGTCACAAAATATACTTACTGGTTCAGATACAGGAACTTTGAAGCCATTTAATACATGCTTCATCCAAATTGTTTGAGTGCAGTTCATGAAAGCTGCAACATACTCTGCTTCCGCTGTAGACTGAGAGATACAACTCTGCTTCTTACTCATCCATGAGACCAGTCTACCACCAAGAAAGAATGCACCACCGGTTGTGCTTTTTCGGTCATCTATATTGCCTGCCCAATCAGCATTTGTGTATACTTTCAAGTTGAAATCCTTGCTATAAGGATACCACAATCCATAGTCAACAGTTCCCTTCAAATACCTAAGAATCCACTTGATTGCAACCAAGTGAGATTCTCTTGGGCTTTTCTGGAATCTTGTAGTAATGCCAATTGCATGTGTAATATCCGGTTTGCTATGCACTACATAATGCAACTTACCAATCATTGATCGGTATTCCTTCTCATCAACCAATTCTGAGTCATCTTCTTTAGATAGTTTACAACCGGTCACCATCGGTGTACCAACCGGTTTGCTATCTTCCATGCCAAAGGTCTTCAACACCTCTTTGACATACTTGGACTGAGTGATAAAGATTCCATCCTTCATTTGTTGGATCTGCAGTCCAATGAAGAATTTAATCTCCCCTATGAGTGACATTTCAAACTCTTTCTTCATCTCATCTGCAAACTCATGACTCATTTTGTCATCTCCACCAAAGATAATGTCATCAAAAAATACCTCATAGATCAAGATCTGATCTCCTTCAGACTTCAAGTAGATATTGCTATCTTCACTTGTTCTCTCAAATCCAATCTTCACAAGATGGGAATGCAGGCGTTCATACCATGCTCTAGGTGCTTGCTTTAGACCATATAAGGCTTTATGTAGCCTACACACCATGTCACTATCTTCAGATAGGGCAAACCCATCTGGTTGCTCTATAGACACCTCCTCTTCCAGTACACCATTTAGGAATGTAGATTTCACATCCATTTGATATACTTTGAAGCCTTTAAAAGCTGCATATGCAAGAAGCATATGAACTCCTTCCAATCTGGCTACAGGAGCAAAGGTTTCTCCATAGTCTTATCCTTCTTCTTGAGCATATCCTTTGCACATCAATATGGATTTGTTTCTTATCACTGTGCCATCCTCATTCATCTTATTTATGAAGACCCATTTGGCACCAATGACATTTTCATGCTCTGGTTTGGGTACCAAAGACCATGTACCATTTTTCTCTATTTGGTCAAGTTCCTCTTTCATTGCCTTGATCCAGTCTTCATCTTTATGTGCCTCTTTGAATGTTTTAGGCTCAAATTCAGAGATCATACATGAGTTTTCTCTAACCTTTCTTCTTGTAAGGATTCCTGCATCCTTATCTCCTATGATTTGATTAGGATCATGATTCAGCTTGACATACTGAGGAATGGTCTTGACGGATTCCTCTTGCTTTTCTTCTTCATCCTCATCTCCATCAGTATCAACATCTACATTTGTCGGTGTAGGAACACTGTTATTGGTACTTGGTTGACTGACAACTGATTCCCAGAAGGTTGCAACTGGTTCATTTACCGCTTGCTCACTACCGGTTTCCTCAGTTTTCTCAGAGGTTTCATCAATTCTTACATTGATGCTTTCCATAATTCTCTGAGTCCTATTTTTGAAACACTTGAGAGCTAATTTGCTCTTGGTGGAATATCTTAGGAATATTCCCTCATCACATTTCACATCAATTTTTCTCTGGTGGTCACTTCTCTTGATGTAACATTTTCTACCAAACACTCTAAAGTAACTAACCACAGGTGTCTTACCAATCCAATACTCATAAGGAGTTTTATCCTTACCTTTCTTGATGAGTACTTGGTTCATTGTGTAGACTGCAGTGCTCACCGCTTCTCTCCAAAAGGTGTGAGATACCTTTCCTTGAATCAACATGGTTGTAGCTGCTTCAACCATAGTCCAGTTATTCCTCTCTGCTAGACCATTTTACTGTGGAGTCCGGGGAGCAAACAATTGCCTCTTGATGCCATGTTCTTCATAGTACTTGTTGAATTCACCAAAAGTGAATTCCCCTCGATCAGTTCTCAGGCACTTGATCCTTTTACCACTTTCCTTCTCCACTCAAGCTCTAAAAGCTTTGAACTTTACAAAGGCTTCAGACTTGTCTTTCAAGAATGTGACCCACATCATTCTTGAGCAGTCATCAGTGAGAATCATGAAGTACCTATCAACCTACACACTTCTAGTTTTCATAGGACCACACAAATCAATATGCACAAGGTCAAGCAAGTTGTCAATAGTGAAAGATTTACCTTTAAAGGTTGAGGAAGACATTTTCCCCAATTGACACTCTCTGCACAAAGTATTATCTGGTTTTCTTAGCACTAGCAACCCTCTAACTGCCTTGATCTTACTAGCCTTCACAATGTTATCAAAGTTTACATGGCAGAGTCTCCTATGCCATATCTAGCTATCATAAAATTTAGCCATAAGACATGTACTTATATTTGCATTTAGATGAAACAGGTTACCTTTGGTCTGCATGCCGGTGGCCACCAAATCGCCATCCTTTCCTTTGATTCTGCAAACTCCATTCTTGAATTCCAGAGTGAGGCCACTGTCATTCAATTGGGCAACACTCAGAAGGTTGTGTCTAAGACCATCAACCCAATATACATTGTTAGCACTACTCTTTCCATTCAGAGAGATGGACCCTCTACCTTTGACCATGCATGGTGAATCATTGCCAAAGTGAACCACACCATAATCATACTCCTCCAATGATAGAAACTTGCTCCAGTCACCAGTCATATGGTGAGAATAGCCACTGTCAATGATCCACTCATTGGAATTATCAAACGGGGAGACAAGAGCCTTCTTGTCTGACACATCTTCCTTGACAAAAACAAACACAATATCTTCATTTTCTTCATCCTTTGATTCTTCATCTGTGACACCTTCATCAACTGCCACAAAACAGTTTCTCTAGTTTCCTCCTTTGAATTTCTTGAACCTTTCTAGTTTGTCCTTGTTGTCGCCATTAGGACAGTTTATAGCAATATGTCCTATCTGGTTACAAGAGAAGCACTTCAAAGGTAGCTTACCTCTGTATTTGCTGGTTCCTTTTGGAAGTTTCCTAGAAAGGAGAGCTTCAAATGCCATCAGAATCTCCTCATCATCCATTTCTCTGCCCTGTCTTGGTTCACGACTAGTGCTAGCTTCTTTTCCTTTTCTGGATGGTATAACAAAAGCTTTAAAAGCTGATTCAGTCTTTTGAACACCGCCATCAAAACTATTTAGCTCATAGGCTATCAACTTTGCAATGATGGAGTCTAGGGATACCTTAGTCTTGTCTATTGATCTTAGCTCTTGAATAGCAACAACCCTTGTTGCATAGACCAACAATAGAGATCTCAGGACTTTGCTTACCATAGTGGAATCTTCTATTTTATCATCTACACTCTTGATATCTCCAACAACAGTTTTGATTCTTATTCCATACTGTTGAATGGTCTCACCTTCAACCATCCACATATCTTCAAACTTCCCTCTAAGGCTTTCTTCCTTAGCCTGTTTTACATGTTCATCACTGCCATAGATATTTTCAAGAGTATCCCATACCTCTTTGGGATTTACCTTATCCTGAACACCAATGAACTCAATGTCAGATAAACTACTAATTAGGGCTTCCATGACTTGCCCATTCTCCTGCATCTCTCTCTTTTGGTCATCGGTAAGGGTACCGGTAGGAGAAACATAGATAGTCTCAACATAGCTCTAGTGTTGAGCACCCATGCTTCTAATGAATATCTTCATTCTGTCTTTCCATATACTGAAATTTTCTTTATTAAACTTTGGACCTTCCCTCTTCATCATTTGACTGGGATCTTTACCTCAAGTTGTTAAGCTTATAACACAGAGGACCTGGAGGATGCTCTGATACCAATTGATAACTCAATGATGAACTGATAGTACTAACCTAGTACTAAGAGGGGGGGTGAATTAGTACAGACAAAAATACAGTCCTAAACCGGTCTGACAACAGACACTTCAAATGACTGGCAAACAGTGACACCGGTTTGAAACAGAGTGCAACCGGTATAGATAAGACTGACTGAGACAAGCATTAACCAGTTACTCACTTAGCTTTTCACTCAACTCAAGACTACCTTACCATTTCTCCCTTATGCATAAATAGGTAATCTACCATCAGATCATAATAATAGCTAGTTCAACATGTTTTATTGACAGGCATAAAACACAGAACCATTATATGCTTGACAGACAATAGCAAAGCATCACAAGATAAAAGCATCACACATGACACACATATTTTTCATGTGGAAACCCAACTGGGAAAAACCACAGTGGGAATGAATACCCACAAGCTCTTTTTGAACTCTTTAGAAGTTCGCTCTGTTAGGAGCCTTGTCCGGTTAGAGACATTACAAAAGGTTCTACTAGGAACCGATCCTGTTAGAGATCACCCGATTAAGGGATGACTACAATACCCAGTTAAGGGCTAAACCCTGTTAGAGGTTACCTTGTTAGAGGATTTCAAGAACTCAATAGCTAAAGGATTTCAAACTCAATAGCTTTGAATTACCCTATTAAAGGATTTTCTGCAAGCCGGTTAAGGCTACCCTGTTAAGGGATTTTCCAACTGTTGAGGTGGCTAGAGATCAACAGGTATTACAATGATCTGGTAACAACACTCAATGCCAATGCAGATCCGCTTAAGCTCCTCTTCACCTTCTACACTTACACTCTATAGGTATCACTTCTCTTCTTTTGGTCTGGCAAGAATCACGTATCCCTTCTCTTGGATATTCACACACAACTTTTGCCAACAACCTCAGAAAGAGACACAACATTGACCTTATAAGAAAACAGATAGGTCAGTAGCATAGACCCTAAACCCTAAACCTATTAGGTTAAGGAATTCAAATGGTTCAATCCTGACCGTTGAGAACACTCCATTAATTAAAACAGTCTTGATCCAATCTCAAGATATTCTCCATCGTCCATTTTCACCAATTTCATGGTGACTAATAACCCATCACATGTTATCACCGTTTTATAGACTTCACACATTCTTGAGGTAGATAGGAACAATCTCCTTCATGCAAGATCCTTCACGTGCACAAGGCTGATGTGGCAACATGATTTGTTCTTCATTATAATGCTAACTCATCACACAATGTCACCGGTTGAGCCACACAAGCTTGAAGCACTTCAACCGAAAACCCTAAAGTTGAGACTACCAATCGGTAGTCATACAATGCTTCCATGTGCTGGTTCCCATAACCATATGCTAGTTCACCTTGAACAAGCACACCACTTCACTTTGGCACGAATGCCGGTTCACAGTGTTATGCCGGTTCTCACCTCTTCAGCATATTGCCATCAATGACAACATACAATGTCATTATGTCCTCATACCGGTTCACATAATTCCAACACCATCATGACCCTTGATACTCTTGAAACATCTCAACCCAATGACCCCTACCTCTAATCCACCCCGAACTTATTGATTGGGAAAATGAAGGACATACTACCATTGATACCTTTCCTAATGACCATGCCATATCCGTATATCTTTATGCAATCGAACCCACAACAACTCTTACCAGGAATTTCAGCAATGCATCTTCCAGTGAAGTGGGGGCCAAATCTCCTAGTCGCAAAAGGGAAAATAAAGAAAACAATATCAAGTCTAATGCTGAAAACCATTTCTTGGCAACATTAGATCAAGAAAAAGGAAAAAGAAAGGACATGTCTAATGGTGAAAACCTCCTCGAGGCACCAGAAGATGGGAGATTTGACACTTTACAGACACGCTATCAAGAAAGGTCATCCATTTTGATTGAACCAACAGAGGTAGTTAACATTGGGAAAAAAGAGAAACCAAAGATCCTACATTCAACAACTTCCCTGTCAGAAGAAGAAATGCAATAATATATGGAATTCTTCAAATGACAACAAATCAATTTTTCCTGGTCATATGCAGACATGCCGGGGTTATATCTAGAGCTTATTATGCATCACTTAAATGTCAATCCAGGAGCCAAACAAGTTAAACAAAAATTAAGGAAAATGCATCCGTATATTGCTCTTCTAGTCAAAGCAGAATTGAAGAAATTATTGGACGTCAGATTCATCAGACCTGTAGCTTATCCTCAATGGGTATCCAACATTGTTCTTGTTTCCAAACCAGATAAAAGTATCAGAATATGCACAGACTTCAAAGATCTTAATAATGCATGTCCAAAAGATGACTTTCGTTTGCCTAACATTGACATCATTGTGGATTTAACTGTTGGATACTCCATGTTTTCTCTAATGGATGGTTTCTTTGGATATAATCAAATTAAAATAGTACTTGAAGATCAAGAAAAGATAGCTTTCACATGTCCATGGGGTACTTTCTACTGGAACGTCATGCCTTTTGGACTAAAGAATGCAAGTGCTACATATCAGAGAGCTATGACAATGATATTCCATGACATGATGCATACATTCATGAAAGATTATGTGGATGACATCTTGGCAAAATCATACAACAGAGAAGACCATATAGGAATAAGATCTTTGACTGGTTGGAATAGTATAAGCTACGAATCAATCCCAAGAAATTTTCCTTTGGTGTCACTTCAGGCAAGCTATTGGGATACATTGTTTCAGCTAGAGGTATCGAAGTAGATCCAACTAAGGTCAAAGCAATCATGGAGATGGCATCTCCCAAGAATATAAGTCAACTTAGATCACTCCAAGGAAGACTCGAGTCATTTAGAAGATTTGTTGCTCAACTGGTAGATAAATGTCAACCATTTACTCATCTGTTACACAAAAATGCTCATTTGAAGTGGGACCATCAATGCGAGGATGCATTCAACAAGATCAAGGCATATCTCATGCAACCACCTATCCTAAAGTCGCCAATTCCAGGAAAGCCATTATTACTCTATGTATCGACTACTTAAGTATCATTAGGAGTTTTGTTTGCACAACAGGATAATGAAGAAAAGGAATGAGCCATCTACTACATTAGTAGAACACTAGTGGGATATGAGCTCAACTATTCACCAATAGAAAAAGCATGCTTTGGTAGTTTTTGCTTCTCAAAAATTAAGACACTGTCTATTATCTCACTCCATGAAGTTGATAGCTAAAATCAATTCATTGAAGTATTTACTCAACAAGGAAACATTAGTAGGAAGATTAGCAAAATGGATCATGATTCTAAGTGAGTTTGATATTGAGTATGTTGACAAAAGAGCTATCAAGGGGCAAGTCATTGTAGACCAACTAGCCGAGGCACCGCTTCAGGATAATCATCCTTTGTAGATTGAATTTCCTGATGCTGATATCCTAACAGTCACAACAAAAACATGGCAATTATACTTTGATGGTTCATATACACAACATGGCTTAGGAGCATGTATTCTATTCATCACACCACAAGGTCATACAATTTTGAAAGAATACAAATTAAGCTTCCCATGCACCAACAATACAACAAAATATGAAGCTTTGTTTATAGGTATCAAAATGGCTATAGAATGGAACATTACACAACTTCAAGTCTTTGGAGACTCTCAGCTCGTCATCAATCAAATCAATAATGATTATCAAACAAAGGATGAAAAGTTAATATCTTATAAGAAGATGGTTGATGATATCAAAAAATAATTTGTAGAAATAACTTTGGAACAAATTCCAAGGAATGACAACAAAGCAATAGATGCCATGACAACACTTGCTTCTCTACTTCAGACACAAGAAAATCAACAATGTTATGAATTTTTGGTGGAAGAGTTGTTTTACCCTGCTCATAATATGCTTGATTCCCAAACTATTTGTCACCTTGTTGGGCATGATTCCTCCCGTTATAACCAAACTTACACATACCTGAAAGATAATATCCTCCCTCCCGACTTATCAAAAAACCAAAAAAGAAACTTTATTCGCCAATCCTCCCTTTATACTCTTGTCGTGGATACCCTATTTAAATGAGGTCTAGACAATACTCTTTTAAGATGTCTCGAATAAGAAGAATTTGAGAAGGCCTTACATGAAGTCCATAACAAAATTTGTGGCACTCATTCAAGTGGTCTTACCCTTTCGAAAAAACTCATACGCTTGGGCTATTATTGGCCAACTATGGAACGAGATTCTTTTCAGATAGTTAGAACATGCAAACAATGTCAGATCCATTGGAATTTGATTCATGCGTGCAAGAACTTTATGCTTTGGCAACATCTTGGCCTTTTTGTCAATGGGGTCTTGATCTAGTAGGAAAGATAAATCCTTCTTCATCTAATGGTTACAAATTCATCTTGGTCGCTACAAAATATTTCACAAAATGGATTGAGGTAGTACCTCTCACAAATGTCATAGGAAAACAAATTGTTGCATTTATCTTGAACTACATCATTTGTCGCTATGGAATACCCATGACCATTATCACTGATAATGGGCGATCATTCAAGAATTAGGATGTACAAGAATTATGTGAGAAATTTAAAATCCAACACATATTTTCCACACCCTACTATCCACAAGGGAATGGGTAAGCAGAAGCATCAAACACAACTATTTTGAAAATCCTCAAAAAGACAGTGAATGATGCTGGAAGAGATTGGCATATTCAATTGAACCTTGCTCTATGGGCCTACCATACCAGTATTCGTACACCAACAGGTGCCACACCCTTCTCTCTTGTCTATGGATCATAAGAAATACTACCAATAGAAGTAGATATACCTTATCTACAAGTATTATTTAAAAGTATATCAGCAAAAAATGTGCCATAGTTATAATCATAAGGTCAAAACGAGAACATTTCAAGTTGGGGAACTAGTACTAAAAGAAAATCCACGCAACTAGGTAGATCAAAAAAAGAAAGGAAAGTTTGAACCAAACTGGTTAGGTCCGTTTGTGGTCACAACAGTATTTGGGTTAGGAGCATATCAGCTATCAACATAGGACAGGGATCAGCTAGAGGAACCCATCAATAACATGCATCTGAAAAAGTTTTATGTTTGAAAAAGCAGAAAAATCCAAAAACATTGAAAAAGAAGAAAATCCAAAAGCATTGAAAAAGCAAAAAAATCCAAAAATAGTGAAAAAGAAGAAAAATCCAAAAAAGATGAAAAAGCAAAAAATCCAAAAATAGTGAAAAAGCAGAAAAATACAAAAACAGTGAAAAAGTCAAAAAATCCAAAAAAAAAAAAAAATCAAATATGAGAAAAAGTGCAATAAAACAAATGGTGAAAACTTGGCAAACAGGCGCTATCTGTCTGCTAGCTCTTTTATCTATTAGTTCATGCATCCTTCCATTTGCATTCTTTTCCATCAACACTGTTCGTATCCATAATAAAGCCTTTGTACATACGCAAACATCCCAGGTGACTTCTCACCATGGTTTGGATCATTGGGTATATCATAATGAATTTATTTCTAGGCGTGGGGCAAAATATTGCACCTAGCTGGGGGCAAAATTTACAATCATTTTGAGCTTAATCAAACAGGAAGAACAATAGTTAGGCAACTCTTATTAAGTGAAAATCGAGACACATCCAACGTTGAACATGAGATCAAATTAGCAACTATCAAACTATCACAAAGTTAGTCTAAGCACATCACACACTTCTCAATGGATGATATCTTTTGGATGATGATTTTAGCATGATTGTTCAACTTTTCTATCTTGATTTTCGCTATCATGATTTCTAAGTGACTCCAGGATGTCCTTGACTAGAGGAAAAATGAAGGAACATGATATTTTTCTTGTCTGCTGTTTGTAAATCAATCATTAATATGTGAAAATTTGTCTCAGGACATGATCATCAGAGTATCATCGAAGACATTTCCGATTTGCGTATAAAAATGGTTAATACTACCTGTTTTACACAAGCAACACCCAGGTCATCTTGGTTCAATTATACCTCGATGCTTGTGCTAACTTGCAATATCAAAATTTAGGAAAGTCGTGCTCAAGTCATCATGGCTTAATTATACCATCAATGTTTGCACTCACTTCCCATATTTTAAAAATCTCAATGATGACAAAACACAATAACCCAATGACTGGTCCGATCGTAGCTTTGCATTTAGCTTGTATTTCATTCTTGCATGGGATCTCGCATGCTCATCAATCCAAGGTTAAATCTATCGTAGGAATCATCAAGGTATCATCATGAGTGTATACACAATCAGAATGATGACTCATCTCTCTCCAGATATTGTCGACCCAACAAAAATCTTATGTTCCCCCCTCCATAGAACCAACATCAGCATATCTGAACCTTCCTGCAACTTGATATCAACAAATCTGTCAGTTCTTTGCTCAATCAACATTATCAATTCTATCAACCGATCATATCTACGTCTATCCTATCATGTTTTATATAGGATGTATCTTTCTTGGAACCAGACATGATCATGTCTTATACAAGATATATCATTCCTGAAACCGGACGCTTTGATCATCTTTGTCTTATATAGGAGGCGTCATTCCTGAAATGAGATTGAAACTCGATCTTATAAATCTAATCAATCAAGATTTATCAATAATCAAGAACTACATCACCGTGATCGTAGAACTCGCACTTTCATCAACCACAGTTGCAACAATCGAATCATTTCTAATCGGGATATCAATTTCACAAAAATTCACACACTCCAAATATCAATTATCTCAATTTATCAATCAATGGCTGGGGCATCCTATCGAACCAATATCATCATCAAAATGAGATTATTCTTTGAATCAACGCGTCATCACACCTCGCTTCAAAGAGGGGCAAAATGTATACACCTAGAAATGGTTTGAAGATAATTAATTAAACAAGCAATTATTTAATTTAATCCCCCTTCCTAATTTAATTGAATTCATTAGCAATTTGATTAAATCCCCCCTTTCATCTACTTATTAATAAATCTAAGGATTTATTTAATAGGTTCATTTCAATAGTTCCCTTTGATTAATTAATCCTCCCCCCTTTTCAATCAATTCTTCTAATCTCCTAATTAATTAAAACAAATCAATTTATGAGTTGTTGAGAATTAATTAGTCTTTTCCTATTATTTGAATTTTTAAATTCAAATTACCCACATGCCCCCTAACCTAACCCATTCCACCTAACCTTGTGTTTAACCAACCGTATCCTATCTTGGACATTCTAACCTCCTTATCCTAACCTCCTATGGTGTGGATATTCTTCGCTTGAGACACATGGCACTTTGGCCACAAGTCTCCTCTCTTGGATACTTGCCCTTTTATAAGCAAGGCTCCTTCACACTTGTCACCACAGAGATGACAAGTGTCCCTTCCTCCAACCTCTTCTCCAACCTCCTCCAATTTCACCCTTGATATCTTTAGACTCAATCTTGACCGTTGATTATGTTGGGACTCATTAAAATTGTGTCAAGTTTAGAGGCCCATTCAAATTTTTGCTTTGTATTTCCAAATGAGTCAGTTTGAATGGCCTATTTAGAGAGAGGGCAAAGTGGAGCCAGTTGATTTTCAAGGGGTAAGGCTCAGGATTCATGTCCTACACCTTTCATTTGGCATATGCAGTGATGTGCAATTTCAGAATTCAATTTGGATAAGTTTATGAGGTACCCATTTTGAGGAGTGAGCTGAAAATGCATTTTAGGCACAAATGCAGATTTTATTGAGTAGCCTTCTTTGGGTGTTTACATCTTTTACCCTATTGATTGTCATGAATAAATTCAAAATTAATTCAATTATACGCATAAATGTGAGTCAGCCTGCTAAGTTTCAAGTCTTAACGAATCCATCTGCTCAGTTTTTGAAGATTAATCCGTTTGTAGTTTGCATGTTTTGACAAGTCCCTGTTTTGACAGCTAGTCAGAGCCCTGTTTTGCACAAGTGTAAAAGTTGGCTCAGTGGGTGTCATGCCAAAATATTTCTTCCGAGTTAATGCTGGTATAAATGACAAGCTATGTTTCAATTTTCAAGCCTCTGCCAATCCGTTTTATCAGTTTTCAAAAGGGTTCATTTAGCCATTGTTTTCAGTTATCCGTACTTCCAGTGCTATATCAGTTAACGTAGTTGTTTTTATGAGCGTGCCATTTGTATCCAGTCAGGATTTTGGTTAAATTGAGAATTCAAAGATTTATTATGTACTTCAAGGTACCCGTTTTTCAAATTTGAGGGTCTACGGAGGTCATTTGATATTTTTGAGAATGGCATCATGTGTTGCCAGAACATTGACTTCATTAGGTCCGCAGTGTCGACAAAGCTAGTTGGTCATTTTCACCGGTTAATATCTCTTCACTCAGAACTCATCTTGAGAAATCGTTTGGCAGATTTCATGCTTGTATATCAGAGTATACGCTTGTCAGATGGCGAGGTCCAAAAAGGTGTTTTGACCACTCTGAAAATTACGTCTTCGCGATTAAATGCGAAAATGTGGCGTAATTGCCTAAAGGTTGCAAAAATTCAGTCTGATGATCCGAAAATGATGTCGATCATTTCCAGAGGTGTGTTTAAGGTGTCTAAAGAATTTCAAAGGCCAGTTGCTTGAAAATGTTTTTTTTTTTAGTCTGACCCACTTTGGGGCCCGACCTGGCTCATGCTTATGCATTAATTCTTGTGGCGAAGTGTTCTTATTTCATGGCATGCAATCTCCCTTTTAACAAATGATGATGCTAGAGAAAGTTGCAGACTAGATTGTTTGTTATTCTAATAATTGTGGAGAGATTTCAGATAGAGATATGGAGAATATGGCCCTTCTTGTCCAGAACATGGAATGTGTATGGTCTAATAGTCAACAAGAGCATCATGATCCAGTCCTCAAGCAGATATCTTTGAAAATTCCAAAAGGATGGTTGACTGTTATTGATTAAATGCAAATTCTCAGTTACAAATCAACTTCCCCCCACACATGGCATGGTAAAAGGCTTTTTGAAACATGGAGCAATGAAATTGGCAAATGAATGCCAGTCATATCCTCCAGTTCCCATGCGTGGATCCTCTGAGTTGCAGGGAAGGCAATACAACAACAGCAAATGTTTCAAACAAATGCATTGAAACTACCATTTCAATTCCTCCTGTGTGGTGCTTGGAAAGAGGCATTGAAGTTTTCAAGTTCAACCTCTTTGCGTGGATGGCAAGCAAAATGCGATTAGAAGGAGGCGTGAGAGGTAATGTGCAGCAGGTAGCAATGGAGATTGGGCAACGTGGTATTGGAGAATTTGCAGAAGACTTTAGTAATTCCCATGTGGCATGTGAAGAAAGCAGTTTGAAACAAAGAAAATGTAGATTTGGCAAATGGAAATGCCAATCAAACTCCTTCCTCCTCACGTGCTGCCCAATTCTTCCCTGTGCATGGTGGATAAGGGCAGCGTTGAAGCTTTTTGGCAAGTGCAAACCAGTATTCCCCCTCCTCTGCGTTGGAATAGGCTTCTTGAAACTTTAATGAGTGCAATAGCAGGTGTGATGTCTCCCTATTCTCCCTTTGGTATGGCATGGATCTGCTGTAGTGTTATGGTGTAGGCATTGAAAAAAAAAATACTCCATGAACTACTAGCATCCTCCAAGTGCCACGAACTGCTAGCATCCTCTAAGTGTCGTGAGCTGCTAATATCCCCAGTGGTGTGGTGGCTAAGGACCAGATTGAAAACACACTCCATCTCCTTTTTCAGCATCCTCCCCTGCGTGGAAATAGAGGAAGGCACATTTAGCTCAAGCATATGCATCAGGCGCCATGAAAGTCTCAGGCAAAGCTCCAAAGTGTAGTTGCAGGTTTAAAGCCTTAGTCCCACATTGGCTGGGAAGTGGACCATTTTGGTATTTATAAGCAAAAGTCCACACATCTAATATGTCAAAGCCATCAAGGCTTTTGACGGACGGTGCCCGTTGGGCGCCCAAGCGAACCCTGTGTGCGTGGGCATGGATCCCAATGCAACCAAGGTGGTGTTTGAGTGGTGAACAGGTGGACCCCATGCAAGCACACTTCCCAAGGCAAGCAAGCAAATTTTGTAGAGAAGGGCCGGCTTAACCAGTGAGCAGGTTGTAGAGGATCCGACGAAGCACGTTGATTCGCAGGCCGAAGGTGCTCACCAGTTAAAGGCTGCAAAATGGCAAAAGGCAAAATGGCGAAATGCGTCCACAAAAATGAAGTGGTAAAGATTGAGCATGTCCGTGTTCATCCGACGATCCACGTGACTTTGTAAAGTTGAGATGCACACACGTTAGAGGCTGTGAAATGGTGAAAAGCCTAGGGCGAAAATGCAGGAATTAAAGATTGTGCAAGTCCGAGATGATCCGACAGTCGGCATTGATTCGTGACCCAAAGTTGCACGCTGGTTTATCGTATGTGAAATGGCAAAATCCAGGTGGCGCTCAAGTGGCAGGTCCAGTCAGAGGTCCAGTAGGTGGGTCTCATCCCAATGGCACCTAGGTGGCGATGATGTGGCGCAGAGGTGGCACTGAGGTGGCCAACAAGCAAGCAGACACGTGGTGGGGTGATGAGGTGTCATCCTAGAGGGTGCCCAGTGGACCCCATCGACCAATTAGGTACCGACATGTGGTAGGGCGTCAGAGCACAAAAGAGCCAAAAATCAAAATTAAAATCAGTTTATTATATAGTGCAGACTATATAAAAAAAATGAAAAATTTAAATGATATGCACACATGAGGAATTAATTCGCTCTGGGCTCAATTTTTGGCCAAAATATGAAGTATTTTATGTTTCCAAAAAACTCTTGGAGTGAGGAATCCAATTATGCAGTCAATTTTGACAAAGATCAGATATTTTGGGAGCAGTTTGGTTGGGAATGAAATTTAGTTAGAAAGAAGGACACTCGACATGTTTTGATGCAGACTTTTCTTTTTTCCCTCTCCTTCTTATTCCCAATTCTTCTCAGTTGTAAGGGTTCCAAAAATTTGGGGAGTGGCTCCATTTTTTCATGGCTTCCAATTCTGAGTTCTCTTCAAGATTGTACAGGGTAGAGCTTCTCTTTCATTAATAGAGTTCTTTCTTGCTGTAGGTGTTTTGTTGTAGATTCTTGTGCATGTAAGGCATGCACAACTTCACATAGAATTTGTCTCTCGATGTATTTCTTGTTGTTACAAATTGAAGGCCTTAAGGAGGTTTGAAGTTTGTCAATTTCAAGGAGGTTGTCGTGATTGTTGCAGACATTCTTCAAGGAGGAATTTAAATTTTGTAATACATCATAGATAATGGAATATACATTTTTGCAGATCTGATGGTTTTGTGAATGAGCTGAGTAATGCATTTTTGTAAGACATTAATGTAGGGATATTAATAATGAAGATGGATTTATAGTACATACTATCATTTATAGTTTGATATATGACTCTGTTGCCCTTAGATAAGGCACTGGTCTCACAAGTTTTGGGGATGTTCTCAGAGCAATATATTTTAAAAGACAAATCTATTTCCCTTCATGTTTTAGGGGTTAGTGCCCTATCCTTCCAAAGCTCTATCTCATCTACTATTTGTACAAGGTCTATCCCTTCTGTACGTATTACTTAAATTGGTGAGCTTGTGGAATGGTTTATCTGCTTTCTATTGATGTTGTCATAAGGCGTGTCAAAGGTCTAAATCTTAAGCATCAAAAGGTATACCCGCCTAGGTTTTGCAGAGCCTAAAGAGTAGAAGGATTTAAAACATCCTTGTTAGTTGGTCTAGTTAATCCTTGGAAATCATAGTTGAGGCTGGCTACCTTTCAATAATTTGGTTGTAGATTACACTGGTTGCTAATTTTGTTGTTCAGCATAAAAAGGAACCAACAGATTCCTTCCACCTCACCCTTGGCCTTGGAAATTCTATAAATATCCCCCATTTTGGAGCACATAGGATCCCATCTCATTATTAGGCATATCATTTGAGCATTATTGTTGTAGGCAATTGCATTAGCTTAATTTGATCATTTTCTAGCATAATTGTTGAATCATGTAGCTTAACCAATCTCTTTTATAGCTTAATTGCATCATCATCATAGCTTAATCATGCATATCATTAGCTTAATTAGTCTCTTGGATCAATCTAGCATACTCAATCTCATCTTTCCATATCCTTATCATTTCAAATCCTCCATCTAGGTGCAGTCAAGTCACTAGGATTGCTTATCCAGATTTGAGAGCAAATCCATACTCGCATCTCTTAGGAGGCGATAGGTCGCTTTGTCATGGTTCATCCTTATTTTCTTATTATTTTCTAACCATACTTGTAATGATTGAGTGTTTGTGTTGCAGCTGCAGTTATCACACTTCATAGGTACGATGATACATATGATGATGCAGTAAATGTCATCATTGTTAAAGATAACACACCTTCAGAACCAATTAATGTCATTACGAGAAGCAAAGCGAAGGCCACATTTCTGGGTATAACAAATGAATCAACATCCACTTCATGACAATATAAATTAGTGGAACAATTGCAAAGATTACTTGCTCAAATATCAATTTTGGAACTTCTCAAAGTTTCACCTATGCATAAGGAAATTTTGGAAAAAGCTCTAACGGAAACAATAGTTTCAAAAGATCTGGATGTAGACCAGTTCGAAAACATGGTGGGACACCTTATAGCCACTCATTGCTTATCATTTTTTGAAAAATGATGATGCATCCTTGCAACATCCTCATAATGCTCCCTTACATGTTGAAGTCACCATTAATAAAACTCATGTCAAACACATACTCATAGATGGTGGAGTAGGCTTAAACATTTGCACATTAAGTTTAATAAAGGCTTTGGGATATTCAAAAAATGTAGTAGATCCAAAGAAGAAAATAACGATTAAGGCTTATGATGAAGAAGAGTGTTCTTCTAAAGGAACTGTGGTGTTACCAATCAAAATAGGACCTGTGGAAAGGAATACATTATGTTAGGTTTTAGATTTGAACCTCTCTTATAATATTCTTCTGGGAAGGCCATGAATTCACAACATGCAAGTAGTTCCTTCTACATATCATCAGTGTGTAAATTTTCCTCATGAGGGACAAGAGGTCACTATAATTGTAGACTCTAGCCAATATTGCAATAATCTGAAGCCAACACAAGATACAAGACTTCCACATAATAGAGAATCAATATATCCTACCAAATAAATTCAAGAAAAGTTATGGGAAACCTTCGAGAAAAATCTCAAATTAAATGATGAAGGAATGGGAAAATGTTCTTTGAAAATTTTTCCACTTTCACCTAAATCATATGGAAAGCCTACAAATGTTCAACCACGGATCTCATAAAAATCAAAAGAAATGTTTAATGGAGCATTTGTTAGAGCTGGAACACTTGTAGAAGAAACGAAAGACAAGGACATTCATGGTTGGTTGTACAAAGATGAAAATAAAAATATAGCAATAGCTGCAGAAGTCAATATTCCCATAAAGCAATATGGCAATGGTTATATGATCATGCAAAAAATGGGATATGAAGGAAAATGACCAATTGGTAAGTGAAAATAAGGTATTTGATAACCAATTTGTCCTCACTCACAATCTAAAGAAGATAAATTAGGACTTGGATATACAAAATCAAATCAAAAGAAACATAATTATCAACAGCCAAAGTGGAGAAAGAAATCAGTCCCTAAAGAAGAACAATGGCAAGGAAAGCTACATCAAGAAGCATAAATAGTAGCCAATAAGCAAAAACAAGAATAATATGAGAAACAACAAGAATAAATTGCAATCAAAAGAGAAGAAGAATATTGTAAACAAGTTCAAGGAATACAAGAAAATGCTAAATCTGAACAAGATATTGGAGAATTAGTAAAAGCAGAGATGGCTGAAATCAGAGAACTATTTGCACAATACAATATTCTTGTATAGTACAGTGGTGTAATCCTAGATAATGGTTCAGAGAGAGATTAAAATGAATATGAATGGGGTCTAGATGTATCATCTAGTGTATCAAGTGAAGAAAAGAATGAAGAGAAAGAATCTATCATAAATGAAGACTTGTATTTTACAAAACAAAAGATAGAGTTAGAAAGAAGACAAGAAGAACTCAGAATCCAGAGAAAAGAGGCATATACCAGACAACAAAAGAAAGATGATGAAAAAGACCAAGAAGTAATGCCACAAGAAGTACAAACATATATTGATCAAGCATCAGGAAATATCATATTTCTATAAAATGAAGAGCAAGATGTACCAAGGTATGGAAGATCCATAGAAGAACTAAGAGATAGTCAATTAGGATTGACTATTAGTCCAGAAGAAGTTGAGTTTGAGAGAAGACAAAAGATAGCAAAAGAATCCTCTATATCATGTTCACAAGTATGTCACCTTCAAAATATAAATGAATCTATTGAAATAAATCAAGAAGGAACTTGCAATATTAAAGATGTGTGTGTTGATATAATCCTTTTGTTTGAGGGACAAATGTCAGATGATACTGGTTTTGTTAGAACTGATTGGAGAATACTTGGGAGAGACTATCATCAAGACTGTTCTATCTATGACATTACCTACTCTACGCTAAATTATGACTATTATGTCATGAACGTTGAAGCACCTAAGAATGACGAGGACTATTGATTACCTTTTCTTCATCCAAAACTAATTGATTGGGATAACCTAGAAAACCCTGAATTGGATGTCTTTTCCAATGACCATGACTTAGTTGTGTATCTTAATGTTGCCGAACCCATAACACCTAAGATATCTTCCATGGCGGAATCAAGTAACGTTTCTCATAGTCAAGAGAATGCCAAACTTTCTAGTCATAGAATTGAAATAAAACAAGGAAAAAGACCTAGTGCTGAAAACCATTTCATGGAAACACTAGATCAATCAAAAGGAAAAATAAAGGATGTATCTGATGATGAAAACACGTGCTTTTGGTTGAAGTCTTTTAAGCTCACTAGCTGATATACCATTGATATTCATGACTTTTTCCTTAATTTCACTAGCATTTTTAGAGGCATCTTTGATAAACTTGTCTCTTTTCTTCCTTTCTTTCTGCATAGATACATTACATGCAATAGTTTTTGCATTACCAAATATTCCTTCAAATGGCTCCCTAAGTGCATCAAGTAGAGCTTTTGCATATGTTTCCAAAATAGGTAGGTCTACCTCATAACCCATCTCAGTAACCCAAACAGTTCTAGGGCTTACTGCTTCCATCCAAGTCTCATCTCGCTTAATGACAAAACATATTTGTTTGTCATACTTATCAACTATGCTCTGCGGTAATCTCTCTCTTGCTCTCATCTTAGTTTGAAATGTTTTGAAGTAATCTACAATGTTCTTATCACAGTCGGTGCCCATACTGGTGAAAGCTTCCTGTATCTATTTTCCTACTGGGATGTCATAACCAAAATCCTTGTGACCTATTCTAGGTATCTCATCAATATATATACCAATTGGTGATCAATTATCATTGAAGGAAGGATATTTTGGTTATATCATATACATGAACATTGCCAAGCCACAGGAACTGTTTGAAAGATGGGGATTGGATTTCATAGGACCTCTCAAGGTGAGCAATATGCATAGATGCCGATATATTGTGGTATCCACAGAGTACCTGACAAAGTGGGTCGAGGCTCGAGCTTTGTTGGACAACACTGCCATAAGTATGATGAGGTTCCTTTACGAACAAATTGTAACCAGGTTCAGGATCCCAATTCCTGAACCTCATCGAACAATAAACCATAGAATGATACATTTTTAAGACAAACAAATAAATTTTTCTTGGTCCTATGCAGACATGCTAGGACTTAATCCAGATCTTATCATGCATCATCTCAATATGGATCTAAAAGAAAAACCAGTTAAACAAAAGCTAAGGAAGATGCATCCAGACATCGCTCTCCTTGTAAAAGCTGAGCTAAAGAAACTATTAGATGTGGGTTTCATAAGACTTGTTGCCTATCCAAAATGGGTTTCAAGCATTGTGCCAGTGTCAAAGCTAGATAAAAGCATAAGAGTCTGCACCGATTTCAGAGATTTAAACAAGGCATGTCCCAAAGATGATTTCCCACTACCCAACATTGATATAATTGTGGAATTATCAACAGGACATGAGATGTTTTCATTAATGGATGGATTCTTAGGATACAATCAAATAAGAATTGCCCCTGAAGATCAAGAAAAGAAAACATTCACCTGTGCATGAGGTACTTACTGCTGGAATGTTATGCCATTTGGGCTTAAGAATGCAGGAGCAACTTATCAAAGAGCTATGACAACCAATTTTCATGATATGATGCATACATTTATGGAAGATTATGTAGATGATATACTTGAAAAATCTCATACAAGAAAAGAGCATTTGAACATCTTGGGAAAGATCTTTGATAGGATTGAAAGATATCAGTTAAGATTAAATCTAAAGAAATGTGCATTTGGAGTAACCAATGGAAAACTTCTTGGGTACATTATATCAGCTCATGGAATTGAAGTAGATCTAGAAAAGGTCAAATCTATCATGGAAATGGAGTCACCTAGGAACATAAGTCAATTGCATTCTTTACAAGGAAGATTACAATCAATTAGAAGATTTGTCTCTCAATTAGCAGATAGATGTCATCCATTCACTCATCTTTTACATAAGAATGTTCCATTCAAATGGGATCAGAAGTGTGAAGAGGATTTTATGCAAATCAAAGAATATCTCATGAATCCTCCAGTACATGTATCACCAATCAAAGGGAAACCATTGTTACTTTATATCTCAACAACAAATCTATCATTAAGAGCTCTCCTAGCACAAAATGATGAAGAAGAAAAAGAAAGAGCAGTGTATTACGTCAATAGAACATTTTTCGGCTATGAATTGAATTATACATCCATAGAGAAGAAATACCTATCAATTGTATTTGCAACTCAGAAACTGTGACATTATATGCTGACTCATTCTGTGAAACTGATAGCAAAAATAGATCCACTGAAGTATTTGCTAAATAAGTCAACTTTTACAGGCATACTGGCAAAGTGGGTTATGGTACTAAGTGAGTTTGATATAGAATATGTTGATCGAAAAGTTATCAAAGGATAGGTCATTGCTAATCAATTAGCTGAAGCACCCTTACAAGATGACATAGCATTGCACATTGAATTTCCTAATGTAGACATTCTGACAATAAGTACAAAATTGAAGGAAATATCAAGGAATTACATGTCTATGGTGATTCACAGCTTATCATCAACCAAATAAATCATGATTATGAAACTAAGGATGACAAGATCATGCCCTACAAATAGTTGGTAGAAGAATTTAAAGAACACTTTGAAGAAGTATCATTCACTCAGATCCCAAGAAATGAGAATAAAGTAGCAGATACAATGACTACAATAGCATCTCTCTTGCAGAATCAGGAGAAACAACAACGTTACAAATTCCTGGTGGAAGATATCTTAACATACCTACATGATTTGTCATATATCTGGAACCAGTCAATCCTTATATGACCAAACTTATCAATACTTAAAAGAGAACATCCTTCTTCCTGACCTATCACGTAATCAAAGAAGAAATTCTATCCGTCAGTCATCCCACTATACTATTATTGCTGATACCTTATATAGGCAAGGTCTAGATAGCACTTTATTGAGATGTCTCAAAGAAGAAGAATCTATGAAAGTTCTTAACGAAGTTCATGCAGATATTTATGGCACACACTCAAGTGGATTAACATTGGCTAAGAAACTTCTTCGTATGGGTTACTATTGGCCTACTATGGAGAGAGATTCATTCACATATGCCAAGAAATGCAAACAATGCCAGACCCATGGGAATGTCATCCACACACCAGCACAAGAATTGCATCCTATGGCAGGATCATGGCCATTTTCTCAATGGGGCCTTGATTTGGTAGGTAAGATAAATCCTTCATCCTCTAATGGACATAAGTTCATTCTGACTGCTACTGAATATTTCACTAAATGGATTGAAGCAGTACCTTTGATAAAAATGACAGGAAAAAAAATATCATCATTCATCTTGAATTTGTTAGGTCCCGAAGACAACTGAGAGGGGGGGGGGGTGAATCAGTTGTCTAATAAATTCAAATCAAAAACTTATTAACCAACTTAATACTTAATACCGGTAAACCAGTTTAGTATGCCAGTAGACAGTGTTAATAGTAAATTGCTATACAGGTAAGAATTAATGCATGAAACATAAACACAAAGTCATCCACAACACATGACACCAATATTTGTACGTGGAAACCCTTTAAGGGGAAAAACCATGGTGGGAAACCTTACCCACAATCAGCTGATACTATTGCAGATAGTAAGTGTACAAAAGGGGGTCTGCACATGCAGAAAGGCCAACAGCCTAGAGCTCACTGCTCAATCACAAATGGGAGTCACACTAACTACAGTTGGATGATTAAATCCAATAAGAATGTATTGCACAAAATCGCATCTTCATATGTTGAATTCAGTACCGGTGTAATGCTGATATGCTTTTACAAAAACCTAACTTCACCTTCAAATGATGTCTTTATGTATGGATCTGCTTTATCTCACATATACCTTCACTTAAATCTTTTTCGCATTCACACACTTGATCTTACAAATAAGATCTTATATTTATACCATACCCTAAGACCAATTTTAGTAGGTCGGCTCTACAAGATATTACAATAAAAACTTTTTACAAACAATATAATATCCGATGCAATAACTGATTAAACATGTCGGCTTAATGCATTTACAACAATAATAAATCAGCTCCATACCATGCCATGCTGATCTGGAAAAGATAAACCTGCCGATGTAACCCTAGATAACCTGGACCTATTTGCTGGTAAAAGCAAATATGCAAATATGAATATAAAAATGATTATTAATTCAAAATAAAGTGTCCACATGATGTCTTCGACATTACCAAGTGTCTTCCATGTCATTCCAGGTACCGGTGAACATTATATCCTGCTGGTTAATCATATACTAGTAACTGTTGCATAGATTACTGCTTGCTAGTGAATGTTGCTAGATCTCCAAAGAAGGTGTATTTAGTAGGTGTTGACATCAATGACAAAACCATACCAAAATACCAACAATCTCCCCCTTTGGCATTGACGGCAACACAAGATGGAAAAACCATCACAGTGCCAAAACAAAAATGCCAAGTACAAAAACCAACAATCTCTATTTCTCCCCCTGGGAGTAACAATACCAAACTTTCATGTGTTTTTCAAAATCTCTCCCCTAAAATCTCTTTTTCTTACCAAAAAGATAATGTGTTTTTCCATAGATATCTCGCCCCCTTTGACATCAAATGCCAAAGTTACAAAAAGTCAATATCATACAAAATACCAACCAATTTAATATACCAACTACTCCCCCTGAGAAGTAGCTTCCTCATCAAATATCGGAATAAAAGATTTGTCCATTTAATTTTGCTGGTTGGTGACAATCATCAATTGTCTAAGTCACTACCGGTGGTGGTATGACTCCGAGCTGATCTCTGAGATACTCAAAAGTTTCTTAGGCAAAGGTTTTGTGAAAATATCTGCAAGCTATTCTTTAGTATTCACATAAACCAATTTTATCTCTTTTTCTTCAACTTTTTCCCTTAGAAAATTCAGTTTGATAGAAACATGTTTTGTTTTAGAATGTAATACCGGATTTTTAGATATATCTATTGCTACAGTGTTATCACAGTATATAGTAATAGGTTCCTTGCATTTTACCTTTATGTCTTTCAACATTTGTTTAAGCCAAAGTACTTGTGTACAATTTGTTGCTACTGCAACATATTCTGATTCTGCTGTTGATAAAGATATACAACTCTATTTCTTACTCAACCAAGAGACTAATCTTTTTCCAAGAAAGAATGCTCCACCAGTGGTGCTTTTCCTATCATCCACATCTCCTGCCCAATTTGCATCTGTATATGCATATAGATCAAAATTTTCATCTTTAGGATACCATAATCCAAGATTTGCTGTGCGTTGTGTACGTTAGGAAATAGGAAATCATCACAAAACAAGATCAAAATACTAATCAATTAGCTCAATCACAAATGCATTCATTGCAATGAATCTATCCTAAACACATTCAATAGAGACATGAAAACAAAGCATACAAAACTAGAAATTATGCAAACCATAGACACGATTTGAATGCTCCTTCATGCGGCTCCATTGTTCTTCTTTCCTCTCCAAATGGTTAGATTGTGGATCTCACCTACAAGTGCACACACATCATTGAAAGCAAGATTGACATTGATTTATTGATCAAGAGTACTAGAAGCATAAATTCGATAGCCTGATTATCAATTACCAATTACCAAAATTAAGGGGTTTGATTGAAGAAATTCATCCAATTTATAGAAGAATTGGAGAGATGACAAGATTAGCATGATTCAATTCAAATGGAAATTGCAAATCAATTATGTCAATTATGACAAATTATGACAAATTATGCACTTTCTATGCAAAATTTGTTGATTGATAATTTATGACAAATTATGACAACTTCTATGTCAAAATTGATTGATTGTCAATTATGACAAATTGACATGTCATTTCCATGAATTTAGGAGAGAAATAGGAGGAATTTGAAATTAGGAAATTAGAAAATTAAGAAAATTGAAATTGATGAAAATTAGGAATTTGAAATTAGGAAAATTTGATAGAAATTAGAAATTAGGTAAATTAATTAATAATTTGTCATTTATTAATTAATTCACAAAGAGGAATAATTAGCCAATTAAATGAACATTTAATTGCAATGAGAAGACTTAGGATAAATAAGTAATTTATTAATCCTAAAGGAAGAAAATGATAAGCAAGGTTAAATGACTAAATCACAAAACCCTAGAAGGTGAATTAGCAATGCGAGGATGACAATTAGGTCTTGATTGAAGATAATTAATGTCGATCATGATTTTGATTTTGGATTGATAAATGACCAATGTGATAAATGATTTGATTGATAAATGCGCCAATTGATGAGGAACAATGACAAATTGATCCAAATTGACATGATTGAAAAGGACAAGGATCGATGACGAATCGATCGCAATATGACAAGATTGACAAGGATAAAGATCGACCAAAATCATGACTGAAGATTTGCTATTGGCAAGACCAAATTCGAAAGCGAGACAGATGAAGAATGCAGAAGAAGGACTCGATGCTCGCAAATGATAAAAACCAAGTGCGTGACATAGGAGAAATGTTAATGCGACGCAAAAACCTAAAATGAGGCAATGCGCAAATGTTAAAGTATGATCCCGCAAGCGTTGACCATTTTTAGGTGTCTACACCTTGTAAGTACTGGAAAATCCTTTTTACTACCGATTCATGATTTTCCCTAGGATTTCTTTGAAATCTAGAAACTATACATATTGCATTCATAATATCAGGTCTGGTTTGTGTCAAGTACAGTAAACCTCCTATCATAGATTTATATCTAGTTGGATTAACAAGTATAGATTCATCCCTTTGAGATAATTTGTCATTTGTAGTCATAGGTGTGCTTACCGGTTTAGAGTTCTCCATTCCAAATTTCTTTAGTAGTTCTTTCAAGTACTTAGATTGACTAAAAAATATACCTTTACCAGTTTGTAAGATCTGCAATCCTAAAAAGAATTTTATTTCTCCAATCATAGACATTTCAAATTCTTGCTGCATTTCAAGAGAAAATTCTTTGCATAATTCATCTTCTCCTCCAAAGATTATATCATCAACAAATACTTCAATAATCAAGATGTCATCATTAGTTACTTTGTAATATAAATTTCTATCTGCATTTCCTTTAGTAAAACCAATCTTTAAAAGATACTTATCCAATCTTGTATACCAAGCTCTTGGGGCTTGTTTCAATCCATACAGAGCTTTTCTTAACCTGCAAACCATATCATTGTCATCTGTCAAAGAAAATCCATCAGGTTGTTCAATATAGACTTCCTCGTCAAAATCTCCATTCAAAAATGCACATTTAATATCCATTTGATAAACTTTGTAATCCTTGTGAACTACAAAAGCCAAGAATAATCTAACTGCCTCAATTCTAGCTACTGGTGCAAAGGTTTCATTGTAATCAACTCCTTCTTTCTGAGAATATCCCTTACACACTAGTCTTGCTTTATTTTTGACAGCCTTACCATCTTCATTAAGTTTGTTTCTAAATACCCATTTGGTTCCAATTACATTTTTATTTTTAGGCCGGGGAACTAATGTCCAAGTATTATTTTTCTCAATTTGTCCTAATTCTTCTTCCATAGCTTTAATCCAAAATTTATCTTCACATGCCTCATTGATAGTTAATGGTTCAATTTGAGAAATAAGACATACCTCTTCATTTGCCAATCTTCCTCTTGTCATAACTCCTTTAAATTTGCTTCCAATTATCTGATCTTCAGAATGATTCAGTCTTACATACCGGGGTGTCTTAGTCTGTTGTTGTTCTTCAATAACTGTGGAATCCTCTGATGATACCGGAGTAACTCGATCATCATTATGTGCCAGTGGATTTATTGTAGGTTCATTTGTCGTAATTTCTGTTTCTGGTTCAGAGTCTATATATCTTGAAGTTCCTCTGAATTGTTCATCAATCTTTACATTTGTACTCTCAACAATTTTCTGTAATATTTTATTAAAACATCTATATGCCTTGCTCTTAGATGAATAACCAAGAAATATTCCTTCATCACTTCGAGGATCAAACTTGTCAATATACTCATCTCTTCTAATACAACATTTACTTCCAAAAATTCTGAAATACTTAAGAGTAGGAATATTACCAAACTATAGTTCATGAGGGGTCTTTCCGGTTTCACCTTTGATGTGAACTTTGTTGAATGTATAGACAACAGTGCTTACTACCTCTCTCTAGTACACATGTGGTAGATTTTCTTCTGATAACATACTTCTTGCTGCATCCAAGATAGTTCTATTTTTCCTTTCAACAACTCCATTCTGTTGTGGTGTCCGAGGTGCTGATAACTGTCTTTTGATTCCATTCACTTCATAGAATGTATTAAAATCTTTAGATGTGAATTCTCCTCCTTGATTTGATCTTAAACATTTGATTTTCTTACCGGTTTCATTTTCAACCATTGCTTTGAATAGTTTGAACTTCCCAAGTGCTTCTGATTTTTCTCCGAGAAAAGTAACCCAACACATTCTAGAGTAATCATCATTAATTAGCATGAAATATCTATCACCTTGTAAGCTTTTAGTTTTAGTTGGACCACATAAATCAGTGTGAATTAAATCAAGAGCATTATTGGATTTTTTTGGAATACTTTTAAAACTAGCTCTAACTTGTTTTCCAAATTGACATTCCTTGCAAATTGTATTATGAGGTTTCACAATTTTAGGTAGATCTCTAACTGCCTTAGAAGTACTGATTTTTACCATGCAATCAAAATTTACATGACATAGTCTCTTATGCCATAACTAACTTTCATCTATATGTGCAATTAAGCATGCCTTTTCACTGTTATTCAAATGAAAGATATTACCTCTAGTCTGGTTACCGGTTGCAATTTCCAAACCAGTTCTATTCATGATTTTGCATTTATCCTGCAACATAGTAGACATTGTCAATGTTATGTTTACCATCAAGAGATATTGAACCCTTACCTTTGATTGAACAGGCTTTGTCATCTCCAAATCTTACTAAACCTCCATTGTATTCTTGAAAGTTCAAGAATTTACCATTGTCTCCAGTCATATGATGTGAGCATCCTGAGTCAATAATCCATTCATCCTTTGATTCAACTTTAGCTGCTAGGGCTTGTTCTACCGGTTGAGTAGTAGGTGCCGATTGATCTTCTGTTATAGCAACAAAAACCCATCCATTGTCTGCTGGATCCTCATCAGAATCATCAGTCACACCTTCATCAACAATGTAACAAGATTTATCTTTGTTCTTCTTAAATCTATATCTCTGATATTCAGGATATGGCTTGTATGTTCTTCTAGCTTCTTCTCTTAGTCTAGCATGTCTATCAGGGCATCTTGAAGCCATATGACCAATCTTATTGTAGTTAAAACATTTAAAGGGCGCTTTACCTTCATACTTACTTCCAATTGGACCTTTTGGCATTTTTCTTGCAAACAGTGCTTCAAGTTCTTCAAGCTCTTCATTCTCCTTCCTGGTTTCTTCAAGTTCTCTTGCATAAAAGGCTCTCCAGTCTGATTTGTCAAATGATGGAGTAGATGATGTTGATTCTTTAAAGGCCAAATCAGTTTTTATAGTAGCAATAGGACCAAATTCCTCAATTTCAAAAGCTAAAAGTTTTCCAATCAATGTATCCCTAGTTACTGATGTATTAGGCATTGTTCTCAACTCATTTATAGTAGTAACCTTCATTTTATATGCCGGTGGCAAACCTCTTAAGATTTTTGAAACAATCTCATCCTCACTCAAGGTTCCTCCACAACATTTGATACCCAAAACAATTTCATTTACTCTTTCCATAAAAGCAGAAATCCTTTCATCTTCTTCCATTTTCAGATGTTCATACCTGACTCAGAAGCTTTCAAGTTTTGCAATTTTGACTGTGGAGTCTCCTTCATTCAATGTTTTCAAATGATCCCAAATAGCTTTAGTAGTAGACCTAGCTGATAATCCCATGGTTTGTTGATCTGATAATGTGCTCAAGAGTGCTTCTCTTGCTTTGCAATCATTTTCTTCATCTTTAGCTAAAGTAGTTGGAGCAGTCTGACCAGCTACAATAGCAGTATAACCATTCTTAGTAACTTCCCAGATGTCTTTACCGATGCAATTCAGATGTGTCTCCATTCTGATCTTCCATATCCCATAGTTGGTTCCATCAAGTTTAGGACTATCCTTCCTGAAATAATTAGTAGACATTGGATCTCCTCAAGTTGTTAAACTTCTGCAAAAGGAGGACTAGGCTCTGATACCAATTGTTAGGTCCCGGAGACAACTGAGAGGGGGGGGGGGTGAATCAGTTGTCTAATAAATTCAAATCAAAAACTTATTAAGCAACTTAATACTTAATACCGGTAAACTAGTTTAGTATGCCGGTAGATAGTGTTAACAGTAAATTGCTATACCGGTAAGAATTAATGCATGAAACATAAACACAAAGTCATCCACAACACATGACACCAATATTTGTACATGGAAACCCTGTAAGGGGAAAACCCATGGTGGGATACCTTACCCACAATCAGATGATACTACTACAGATAGTAAGTGTACAAAAGGGGGTCTGCACATGCAGAAAGGCCAACAGCCTAGAGCTCACTTCTCAATCACAAATGGAAGTCACACTGACTATAGTTGGATGATTAAATCCAATAAGAATGTATTGCACAAAATCGCATCTTCATATGCTGAATTCAGTACCGGTGTAATGCTGATATGCTTTTACAAAAACCTAACTTCACCTTCAAATGATGTCTTCGTGTATGCCTCTGCTTTATCTCACATATACCTTCACTTAAATCTTTTTCGCATTCACACACTTGATCTTACAAATAAGATATTATATTTATACCATACCCTAAGACCAATTTTAGTAGGTCAGCTCTGCAAGATATTACAATAAAAACATTTTACAAATAATATAATATCCGATGCAATAACCGATTAAACATGTCATCTTAATGCATTTATAACAATAATAAATCATCTCCATAGCATGCCATGCTGATCTAGAAAAGATAAACCTGCCGGTGTAACCCTAGATAACCTGGACCTATTTGCCAGTAAAAGAAAATATGCAAATATGAATATACCAATGATTATTACTTCAAAATAAAGTGTCCACATGACGTCTTTGACATTACCAAGTGTCTTCCATGTCATTCCAGGTACCAGTGAATATTATATCCTGCCGGTTAATCATATACTAGTAAATGTTGCATAGATTATTGCTTGCCAGTGAATGTTGCTAGATCTCCAAAGAAGGTGTATTTAGTAGGTGTTGACATCAATGACAAAACCATACCAAAATACCAACATAATTATATAATCTGTCGCTATGAAGTTCCTATGACCATTATCACTGATAATGGGTGACCATTTAAGAATCAAGATGTGAAGGAACTATGTGAGCAATTCCATATCCAACATAGGTTTTATACTCCATATTATCCACAAGGAAATGGTCAAGCTGAGGCATCAAACAAGACTATCTTGAAAATCTTGAAGAAAACAATTAATGAAGATGGAAAAGACTGGCACATTCAGCTAAATCCTTCTCTTTGGGCATACCGAACCAGAATCCACACAACAATGGGGGAAATGCCATATTGGTTAGTCTATGGATCAAAATCCATATTACCAATAGAAGTAGAGATACCTTCTCTACGAGTTTCCTTGAAAGGTCTTATACCAGAAGAAGAAGAACGAGTCTCTAGACTTCAAGAACTTGAGCTGATTTAGGAACATCACTAAAATGCAATAGATCATTTGAAGGTATATCAATAGAGAATGGAAATAAGTTATAATCATAGAGTCAAGCCACACATTTTTCAGATTGGAGATATAGTTCTAAGGGAGAATCCAAGAAATCAACAAGACTGAGAAAAGGGGTAAATTTGAACCAAATTGGTTATGTCCTTTTGTCATAGTAGAAACATATGGTTTAGGAGCATACAAATCATCTACTCCTGAAGGTGATTGGTTTGATGAACCTATCAATTTTATCCATCTCAATAAATTCTATGTTTGAGATATAAAGTCTTGAAAAAATCAATAAAAAAAGCATATAAAGTCCTGAAGAAATCAGTAAAAATCACAAAAGTAGAAAATCGCTAAAAATTATAAAACAACGAAAACAAAAAAGAAGAAAAAAATCAAAATATGGAAAAAAATGCAATAAATTTAGACAGTAAAAATTTGGTAAACAGGAGCTATCTAAAAAAGCGAGTTCTTCCATCTATGAGATCGCTTTGCGCACCTATCCACTCCATCCTATTCGCATCTATTGCTTCCATATATCCTAGCTCATCCATCTCATCTTTTGCATCCATTTCTCTGAACAATTTAGCAGGAAATATGCAGCTTACCAACAGTTATAAATTTTTGACATACTTATCATAGTCACTGTCTTAGATTTTCTCAAAATCAATCATATCTGCATTTTTTTTATCCCACCATGATTTGGATATTGATCAATTTGTACATCCATAATAAAGTTTTTGTTTCCACTAAGGGCTAAATCCTAAATCCTTTTGCTAAGGTGATCTTTTGAATCTTTGAAAATCCAAAACATTTGGAAAACTTAGAAAAACCAAAAACATCTACGATTTTGAAACAGATAACGAGCAACAATACAAACGAAGATCAAGGCCTTTTATAAACAACTGAATCATGAAACTTAAAAAATGAACAATCAACCAGCAAGTAATAAAGGATTATCAATGATCATTCATCAAGATGATTATATCAGTTAATGACCATGAGAACATGTGAATGACCTATAAGATTAAGTGTTTATCTCTTGATTTTATTGCTAATCATGTACTCTATGCGACTCAAGGATGTCCATAACTACATAGCTAGAGAAGCTATGATGGGGCATGATTATTTTCTTTGATTGTTGTCAGTGGTTTATCTCTTATTAAGGTATGTACTTATCTAATTATATGATAGGAAAAATATCAAGGAGGACATTCTGAGTCATGCATGAAAGGAGATAATCCTTGTTTGTTGCTTGTATAAACTTGCTATATCAAAATCCATGTAAGAAATACTCAGGTCAGCTTGAATCTTTATGTCAAGTAGCTTGTATTTTCTTACAACATTTTAAAGCTCAATGATGAAATCAAGCACTATTACAAAACAACATATGAAGAATTGAAGCCTCATTTTAGTTAGATCATTTTTAGATTAGCTCATTATTCATCTGCATTATAAGCATTCACTGCCAGTTGCATTATAAGCATATCATTTCATTCACAGATCAACAATCATAAATAAAGATTGAGTATACTTGGACAAACAAAAACAATTTGCATTTGATAATTGTAGGTGCATTTATCTTTAGAATCATTTCAATCATCATTCATTTCATTTAGTTACATTTCAATCACTGCATTAGTTTGCATTCCATTAAGCGCATTTCATTAATCATGTAGTATATTGTCATTATTATTTGCATTAGGATCATTATCATTGTAGTTATTTTTATCCATTAAAGTCATTTAGTTGCATCTTTGCACTTAGATTCATTATAATCATTATAAACATCCATAAGTAGCATTCATTAATCATCATTTGCATTTAAAATCATCAAACTTAAGAATCAAAAAATATTTCATATCGATCATTTGTATTTCAAAATCATTAGAAGCATTCCCATATAGATCATTGCATTTGCATCATTTAAGATTAATAATCATTTTCATTTGCATCCATGATCATAAAAAAAGAATAATCACAAGTATTCATCGTTGCATCATATAGAACATCATCATCATCATGAAAAGAAAAGATCATTATAACATCATCCATGTAATCAATGCATATAGATGGTCATCATATAGAGTAACATGCATAATAAAAGATCATCATAAAATAATAAAAAGTATAAGTATACAATGATATCAAATAAAAAATACAAGTGCCTCATCAATATAAATCAAGTCAAGGCTATCCTATACCACTACCACCTGACTCTGTCCGTCTCTGTGGATGTGGGCGAGAAGATCCTTCAGATGCCTGTCTCACACAATCACCACTCCTCTGAGGAGGTCCCATGACTCCACCACTGCTAGTATCCATCGTCACAATGGTATGCCAGCTACCTTCCCTCTGGCTCTCTGTGACTAAATCCTCATATAATCGTCACCAGTGTGATGTCTCCTTCCCAACCCGAACTAGTGCTCTGATGGTATCAACTGAGAGAGTTCCCGATCCAACCTGCTGAATATGATCAAGAATATCCTAAGTATCCTGTTGTCTCCTAACAATCATGTCCCTCTCTATCATGAGTGTTTGTACCTATGCTCTTGTGTGGGGGAAAAAGTGACACTAAGCAAACATGCCCTAGTCTCACCTTCAATCACACATTTGTGGAATACGAAAGAGCCTAGAGGTATCACACAATTGGCTACTTCTTTTTGTGGAAGAGAGAGCCACGGGCTACCTATTAGGATTTCTATTCCTTTGTTGCAAATGATAGATAGAATGATGCAAGTTCAATTCCTAACCCCAAAGTGCAAGTATGAACTACTAACAAGATTGCAGAATTGAACTTAAATAATGAAAAGCTGTAAACACAAGGACAAAACAAGAATGCAAATGCGTACCTGGAGTTAAAATCTGAGTGAAAATGTTCGAGATGGGGGTGCGGGCGCCACTGTCCTGATTCTGCCCCTGAAACTGCTGTTTTGCAACCTGAAAAGCTGTCAGAAAGTTGCTAAAAGTTGCTGTCTGACAGAAGGACCAAGGCGCCTAGCGCCCCTGTCCCAAGGACCAGGGCGCCCAGCGCCCCTGTCCTGGCAGGACCAGGGCACCCCACGCCCCTGTCCTGGTCTTTTGCACTGAAATTTGGTGTGAAGTTCTATCTCGGTCTGCTTCTTCCGGATCTGCAACTTGCGGCGTCGTCCGAATTCTGAAACCTGCACTTATATCTGAAAAGGTGTGGTGGGCGGCTATATAGGGTTTTGCCTTAGTCAAACCCCCGCTTTGGTGATTTCCACCTCCACGAATAGCCAAGTTGTATTGTAAAAGTAGTGTGTGTGCAGACCTTGTGTGTGTGCAAGATCCTAAAATGCAAGTAAGCAAACTAGAGCAACCTAGAAAGTAAACCCTAATTGCTTGTAAATGATAATGTAAATGCTCCAAATCAAGATGCAAAGTGATCTAAAGCATGAATACAAATGATATAATGAGGCTTATGCAAAGACATGAAAACAACATGAAATCATACCCAACCCCAAGGGAGGGGTACAAGCCAATCTTCAGTCGGTGATCCCCTATTGCTCTTCAATGTCTTCAAAGCCCTCAATGGATGAATGAAATTGATAGATGCTTGATGGATGGATGTTGAATGTTGTTGAAGTCTTCAAAGATCTGCTCTTTCGCTGCATAGAAGGTCCTTGAAACCAAAATTCGGATCCTTTCCAATGAAGAAAGAGAGCTCTTATATATGAAACCCTAGGTCTTAACTCCAACTTTTGGCCGACCTAGAGATTGAATCTCCCGCCAATTTCTTGGGGTTAAGCTTTATTTTATGATTGGATCGCACTCCTAAAATTTCAGGAAAAATGTCCGGGACCATGTGCATGCCGGGCGCCATGGTCCCGACAACTTTTCACCAAATTTTCAGGGCCGTCGGATATGATGATTTTAGAGAGAATCCCGAAGTTACAGCTGATTTCGAGATGTTTTGACCCCCGAAATCAAGCCCCCAAGTTCAAAATAGGACCTAATTAGGGTTTTTGATTAAATGATGTATTGGAAGAATAAAATGAAAGGGGCACACTTTAATGAAAAGGGCCCAACTTTATGATATGGGAGATGATAAAATAAGACCCTATACCTAATTAATTTAATTAATTAAGTGCTAAAGGGGAAATGCAATGCAAAATGCAAAATGCGCCAAGGCGGGTGCTAAACTAGGTGTGAAATTGTACCACCCTAGCAAGTGCATACAATTTATGACGCTACAGCTCTAAGCTTCTCTATCTGTGCTCTAAGACTATCCAAGGTCTGCTGCTCTAGCACATCCTTCTTTGGCACATCTTGCTGAGGAACATGGCCCTAATTCCTCTCATCTCCACCTCCCTGTCCACCTGCTGGAATCTCATCTTGAGTATCTCTCAGAACCTGTCATCTAATGAGAGGAACATGATCCTCTAAATCCTCTTCCTCTCCACCATGAGTTGTAATAACCCTATGGTCTAGCTAAATCTAACCAAAATAAATGCCTCTCCCGTAACCCCCATCCAGTCTAGTAATCCTGCCTCCTCCTATAGAGGGTAACCCTCTCACTAATCTCATACTAGCCCTACTAGTATCCCTCTGAATCCATCATGCATCTCTCCCACCCATGGGAAGTGGTCTCCCAATCCTGCCAACCGATCCAAAAGGTCCTCCACGGACTCTCAATCAACCTCCTCTCCATCCGGGTCTCCTACCGCCTCCGCCTCCATCTCCTCCCTCATTTCCATCACCTCCGATCTCCTGAGAAGATCTAAGCTCTCATCTCTATCACTGACTCCTAATGATAGGATCATCTGAATCATCCTCCTCATCTCCTAAGCTGGGAGGAGGGTATGTTGGATGGGTAATACGAGGAAAAGGGTGTGCAAGCATGTACTAAGCATAATCCACAGTCACCCCAGGATCTAGAATGTGTAATATCAAATCATAAGCCACCCTAAGAGTAGCCATAAACTCTGCGCATGCTATCTCAAAATACAAAGGTCCCCAATCTTGCCAATCCTTGTACTATCGTGCATATATAGTGACACCAGGAGGCATGTGCTGAATGATACCAAATAATCTCAAAATGCGACTAATCAACTGCCGCTCAATGATGTATGGAGTCCAACCAATAAGATATCTACTATGCATAATATATGGTAATGTTCATGCATCATCCATCCATGGCTCAAAATCGATATAAGGTCTCCAAATAACACTATCCAATGAATCACCCAACTCCAATACTCCATCTTACCCAACTTATGCTGAGTAAGGATACCTGCATATAAATAGACATATGGCTGCCTCTCCCCATGAACACTATGATGGATAGACCGAGTAATAGCAATGTGCTCCTAGCACTAGATCTGTAAAAGCATGCATCATGTAGAAATAATAACACTCTCATAAAAAACAACCTGATGAAGATCATGATACAAATGAGCGAGCATGCAAACACCCCAAGCATATCGAGTTTGATGCTGCATCATGCTCTGAAGAATCTCACCCCAACCAACAACAAAACCTCAAGATCTCTTGTCTGGATAGATAAATCCCCCAATCAAACCTGCAAGAATCACGAGGAGAGTCTCATAATACATAATCATATCCTCCCATCGGATCTCTCCTCTGGAAATTATCTCATCACCAAATGCGGCTCTGCAAGCCTCTGTCACTCCATGATCTTGAAAATCATACTGGACTAACTCACCAATCATTAGGATATAAAGAATATTGTAGACATCCTTGAGTGTCACACTAATCTCACCAGTGGGTAGGTGGAAAGTGTTATCCTCGCTATGCCATCTCTCTGCTAAGGCAGTCAACAGTCCCCTATTATGGGTAATATCATACATTTATAACAAATGGCGTAATCCACAGGCATCTATGTGTCTAACCTCAGTTTGTATAATCTCTGACATTAAGTGGCGTATGACCAGGAATTTCTCATGACACTGGAGAACATCAAGTTTCTCCTGTTTACCAAGAGAGTTTGATCAATTATCAATCTATCTATCAAATCAAAGCAATCGCTAATCTATCACATCAATGATTGGTACATCTTTTCAAATGAAGCAAATCGGGCTATCAAATCAATCTAAACCTATCAATCATGGTTTTTTATCAATCAACGAGTTCAATCAAACTCTGTTATGCTCTTCATCAGAAACTGAATCGGTCTCTTAGAGCTAGTCTATCAATTTACCAATCAAATCAAATCAATCAATAATTTATCCTATCAATCAACATTATCAAATTTCTATCAATCCAAACATCAATAAAATACCTATCAATCACAATCGCACATCAAAATGCCTCAAATCACATCATCAAAATGAATTTTAACATGAACAACATCAAACAAATTCATCTAAAAACAAAAACGCTAATCTTTTTAACAAAAGCACCATTCTATTGAACACAGACACTGAAACAAACATATGCGTGAACCTTTTTCATGAAATTGCTAATAATGGGAACAAAAGCGTGAAACGATCATATGTGCTAACCTTTAACATATGCGCAAACACTCAAAGCATAAGCGCTAACATAACGAAAGAGATAACATACATCACAAAGGCATGAACAAAACAAACAAATGCGCTAAAACTATCAAAAGCGCTAACATCAAATTCAAATGCGCTAACATACAAAGCAAAAGTGTTAAATCATATAGCCGAAAATTGAAAAAAATCAAAATAGTCTCACACGTGTTGAAAAACAAGGAAAATCGTACGACAAGTTGCAAAAAAGATTGGGATAAGGTACATACCGGAGAACCATACTCACGCGGTCACTAACATCGTTGAACGCACTCAAATCGATGGTTCTCGAATGGAATCACCATTTTTCCACCTCACCAAGACAATTCTCTTCACAAGTTGACAAGGATGCCAATGAGGTTAAAATTAACTTTGGTTAATTTTATATTTACCATTTGGAAGGGTAATTAATACTTCTAAATGAGGCAATTTTATTTATTTTTCATAAATGAATTTAATTGAAGGACCTTTTCAATAATAGTGAGATCAATCGCTTATACAAAATTTTCAACAATTTCACGATCAATGTCCCGAGGGGGCACTCGGGATTTTTATCTTCATCAGGCTCACTATCAAGACTTGATTTAATATTTGAAACAATGTTGTCTCGACATCATTTCAAAGAGGGGCAAAATGTATACACATAAAAATGGCTATGAGCGATTAAATAAATATTTATATTTATTTAATAATTATTCTTCTATTAAATAGTTAATCTGAAAAGATTAATTTATTTAATTCATTTCATGTCTTTCTATTAATTAATTTAATTGAAATATTTTATTAATTAATTAATTTATCCTTTTCCTCTAATCAATTAATTAAATATCTAATATTTAATTATTCTTCTAATCAATTAATTAAATATCTAATATTTAATATTCCTCTAATCAATTAAATATCTAATATTTAATGATTATTATTTTATCCTATAGTCTCAAATACTAAATGATTTCTTATATTATTTAATTTGATTTCCAACTCACCTTCCATCTCCACTTCATCTTTCCTTTGCCAACTCATCCATCATGTGGCTAAATTAATTCAACAAAATTAAAATAAATAAAACATTTATTAGCCACTTATCTCCAACTTCCAAATAAATGAAATATTGTGTAGATACACATATTTCTTAACCTTCTTCTATATTATCTCCAACATCAATACATCTTAGGAAGGACTTGAGTCCACTTGTCCTCTCATGCCTAAATATTCTCCAACCATACATAGATTCCCTCAGTCAGCTGTTAGGATTCCCAAAGATACTGAGGGGGGCGGGGGGGGGGGGGGGGGGGGGTGAATCGGTATCTGACCGGTTAATGAATTTTCTGAACTTATTATATGTAAAGCATTCCAAAAATGTGTACCGATAAACCAGAATTAATACAGTAAATAAGAACAATAAGCACAACATGAAAGACACACTACAACATAATATTTTAACGAGGACACCCGGTGTGGGAAAAAACTCGGTGGGATTTGTGACTCACAATTTTTGCTTACTAGCCAATAAGAGAATATTACTGTTACAATAGGGGCCTGCACATGTAGGAAGGCCAAGTGCCTAGAGCTCACCGCTCAGTTACAAAATAAGTCTCACTGACTTACAAAAGTGGATTATGAAAATCCAATGTCATGTACTGCTTCAGATCAACATCTGCTATGCCAGGTTTAGTACTGGTTTAAGCTTTGTAATAATCATAAACCCTTATCCAAAAACTGCCTTTCAATTCACACATTTGGTCTGCAATAATCTAAACATATCCGCTTCCTAAATGATCTACAAGATCTTATACTTATAAGAGTCTTATTACAATCCACCATGTCGGCTTACAAAAATATTTTATAATTAAATACAAAATACAATTAAACAAAATTCCTATTGGCCATGGTGCCGATGAACTGTATGCTGGTGTAGAGTTTGTCGGTGTTGGTGCTTGCCGGTAACATATGATTGTAAGGTTGCCATCAATGACAATACCTTCAATCACCTACAATTTCTCATTGGAGTGCACATTTGCCAACATCAACAACCCAGTCAAGGTGAGATGAGTGACACTTGTCTTCTACTTCCCCCTTTCTCTCAACCTTCACCTTTGCTCACAGCCATCCAAATATGAAGAGCTGATCATGACCGTTGATCTAGGACACATCATCTTATCCTCTCAAAGTCTATAAATGTAGGAGTTTGAGTTGAGAAAGAGTTAGTCTTCAAGTGAGTTTTCAAGTTAACAATTTGAGAAAACTTACGCATCCGTGTGTTTTAATATTGAAGCAATTTAGCATAATCATTTAACTTTAAATCATTTGCATTGCATATCTTAGTATCAATTAACTTTCAGTTATCAGTCCATTCTTCATATGCCATCTTGGAAGCTATCATTGCTTGTTTGAGAGCATATCATCTGCAACCAGGAATAGTGGAGTTAGGACACAATGAGACTTAAATCATGAAGGTAAAAATAATGTTTTCATTTTAATATATATGTGTACGGTTTTCTTTTTTATCATATATAATCTATTGAATGTATTATTTATGGTTTTAGGAAATATTTTATGAAGTAGAGTAATCTAGAAAATATGAATTTTGATATAGCTATGGAGTTTGTTTTGGTTGTGTAATAAATTCTACATGACATTGGACGATTTAGAACCTTGTCCCTTATATATGCTAGGCTCATATATATTTTGGGGTTGGAGGAAGTTCATGAAACTATAGATCTCAGAACCATCAAAGTGTTGTGGAAAAGTTTTCTCAGTGGAGGTGCTTAAGGAATTTGACAAGTAATTATATGCACTTATCATAGAGCTAAAATAATGAAACCACATTTGGTAAAACAAATTGGTATCTTCATACCTTGTTTGGATTTTTTTTTGGTTTTACGGTCTCTATTGAGGAAAAAAATTCCTAATGCTCATCCTACTAACAAAGAGAAAGTAATCATGGAATTTATAATTTTGGTATACATGTCTAATATTTAACCTATTATTGTAATTGGAAATTATAAGACTTCAACTTTTCCAACTAATAGGGATGTAACTTTACGATTTTATATGGATCTTATGCATTTCACTAGTTTGAGATGGACAAAATTTGCAGGGATACAATTATCCTCAAAAGCCAATAGAATTGAATTATTTTGGTGATTGTGGAAAGTGTTATTTCCTTTTCTAGGTTTAGAATGCAATGGTGATATGAAAATTTACTTTTGGATATGCTAATAGTTAGGGTTGGGTGTTATATTTGTATAGTGTCATCAATTGTATCCACTTACAATTTCACTCTATTTGGGGCCCTTTCTTTTGTGTGGTCTCTCCTAGATATTTTGAAGCCTATTTTGACCTCATCTTTCCCAAATTATCATCATATTCTAATGTTGTGACTAAATCATATGTCTTAGGTCCTGATACCTTGCAACCACCTTTCTCTAGTCCCCTATTTAGAGCACTAGATGCCTAGTGCTCTAGTCCCTCCAAAAGGACCAAATTCAAACATGTACAAGTGTCAACTCTCACCATTTATGATCCAATCCCCATATTTCATTTCACTTTGGAAGTAGACCTAAATTAGGAAACACATTGTGAACCCTATATAAAGCAATCATTTCTTATTCATAAACAACAAGTGAACAAGTTGTCAAGGGCTAGCATTCCTAATTCAATTCGATCAAGAGAAGATCTAAGTATTAAACATTATGGAGTAGCAATATACAACAACCTACATTCAAGCATGTTTTAATGATTGATCTTGTTATGTCTTTTCATGTCATCTTATTACATCAACACTTGGAAGGATTGTTCTAAAGAGCACCACATCACCACCATTATCAATCCTAAGGTAATATCATTTCATTTAAGCATTTCAATTATAATTTAATTGATGCCCTACCAAGTGTAAGTTCTCTTTTACATTATAATTAATGTTGTGGAGGTAGAAATGCCAACATTATAATAGAGCCCAATTTTTTATTGTCAAGTCAAATTTCTTTTCAATAGATCAATGGACACCGGCACCTCAAAATGAAACAACCATATGAGGTAAAACAATAAAATCAAACCTCTCTCCCGCTTTGCAAGTTCAAATTTCAAACCTCCGTCGTTCATGGTGGTGTCTACTGGTGGGGATCTCCCCCACCACCCACGGACCCCGTTTTGGACCCTACGATGCTGACACTATCTGTCACATCCTCTCCTGGTCCCACAATGGATCCTCCTTCCATTCCGATGCTGCCTCAGATTGATAGATCTTCTTAGGAAATCTCTCTAGCAAAGCCCAAGGTTTCTGATTCTGATCCTATTCTTGATGTGACGGTTGTTCTAACAACGGAGCCTCCGACTATTAATGCGAATCTCAAAGGTTGGAAAAATGTGCTGGTCAGAAATTCTGAGATGGTGGGCCCCAAATGTGTCCTCATCTACTCACAATCTGAGGAGGGAACATCTTTTGAGCTTCCTTACATTGTTTTGGACCACATTTTATAGAACATGGCCAATACTCTGGTGGGGAAGTTCTTCTCTCTGGGCCCCATGATGGAGATGGTCAGAGCTGAGGAGGATGTCACCCTTGTCCTCTTTAGATGCTGGTCCTATGGTTGAAACAACCTCTCCCTCTGTCATTGGAAGGTTGTCTTTGACCCTGCGACTGACTTGCAGAAAACTGCTCCGGTATGGGTTCGGCTCCCGGGGCTTCCCCTTGAATACTAGGATGAATCCATCTTCAAATGGATTGGGAACTCCTTTGTCCATTTTGTAGGTGTTGATGATATCACCAAATCCAAATTGCACTTGGTCTATGCTCATTTATATGTTCAAGCTACTGTGAGCATGAATCTCCCCAACTTCATAACCCTCAAATCCAGGCTTGGCAGCTGGACTCAAGCTCTAGTTTATGAAAATGCTACCCTCTTCAGCCAAAAATGCCGCAAATCTGGGCATGTTATTTCCCAATGCAAGGCCTTGGTCCCCCTGCCCCTCAAGCTTAAGGGGCCGACCCTAGTAGAGGATTCAATGCCAAATGCTCTTATTATTCATCAAGATCTAGCTGTGGGGTCTGTTGTCACCCCTACTGCTGGCCCAGACCTGCCTCCCTTAGCAGTCGAGGACCTAGTTATGGAAGAATACCCCTTTGCTAAGAGTATCAATAACCTTCTCAAATATCCTGCAAAGATTATGGAGGAAGCCTCTAATTCGGCCTGGAAGGAATAATGCATCTCCCTGACGACTAGCTCCGTTTCACTAGTTGATCATCTGGAAGATGGTGAGATTGCAAGGGACTCTTCTCTCACCTTGAACACTGCCCTCTCCTCGTTGGTGCCTCCCAGATTGAACCAAGGTATACTCTCACCTGGTGCCCCTCATGCGTCATCTAGTGGTTGCATGACTCTTGTTGATGAGGGATGGATTACTCAAAGATGCAAGACCAGGAATGCTAAGCCTGATGTGGGGACGGATCTCAAAGTGGGTCAGTCATCGTAGAGACTATCAAGACAAAAGGAAGCAGCAAGGGATATTGCTAATGGTAGGCAGTGAATCTTGGAGACGTCCACAAAAGGTAAGAAATGAAGGTCCTCTCCTGGAACATGAGTGGCCTGAACAACCCCCATAAGCAATATGCTGTTAAAAAGTGTATTTTTGAAAATAAAATTATGGTCCTTCTTCTCCAAGAAGTTAAGATGTCTATGTCCTCCTTTTCCCTTGTTGTTGGGAAAATTTGGTTGGTGCAAAGTTTGTTATTAGTGATGCTACTGGAGCCTCTGGTGGGTTGGTCACCATGGGGGACCCCTCCCTTTTTCTGGCAGTCTTCTCTCCTCCTCGGCCAACCTTTTGGTCTCTAAACTCTCTTCCCCGATGGAATCTTGCATCCTTATTAATGTTTATGCCCCTAATGTCAGATCTGGTAGATTAAAGCTCTGGAATGACATAACTGCTGTAATACAAAATAATGCCTATGCCCACTGGTTGATTGTGGGTGATTTCAACTCTCCTTTGATCCCCTCTGAGAAGTTGGGAGGCATTCCAAAATACTCTGACAACATGAATGATCTAGTTGACTTCATTGGTAGGAATGGGTTAATGGATGTGGAACTATCGAGGCAAAAATTCACTTGGTCCAATCTTAGGAAGAGAAAGGATCTTATTCAGGTTAGACTTGACAAATTTCTCATTTCGGGCAACTGGGAAATTGGTCCATCCTTGAAGCTCACCGCCCTCCCCAAAATGGTCTCTGACCACAACCCCCTGCTCCTTTGGAATACCACAATTGCTGCAAGGAAGAAGTATCCTTTTTGATATAAAATTATGTGGAACTCTCATCTGGAGTTCAAGGATTGTGTTAAAAGATGGTGGAGCACCAACATACTTGGTACTCCCATGTCCTGGATTGCCTAGAAGCTCGCCTTGGTCAAAAGAAACGCCTAGGGCTGGAACAAATACACCTTCGGGGATATCTTCAAGCAAAAAAAAAAAGCTCAACAGTAAATGACTATTATCCAAGAGCGTATTGACCAAGATGACTCCCTTGAAGCCACCCATATGGAGGAGGCTATCCTCTATAGAAAATGGAAGGAAAATTCCCACAAACAGGAACTCTACTAGAAACAGAAATCCAGGGTTCAATGGCTCAAAGAGGGTGATAAAAATACTACTTTCTTCCACATATCTGCTTCTATCCACAGGCGTAGAAACTGCATCTCTTCCCTCATGGACAATAACAATCAGGTGGTCAACGATGTTGATAGTTTGAGCAGACTGAATACTAATTATTTTGGCACTCTATTTAGGGACGATGATGACCACGGGGCCCCTGCTAGGGAGGACCTTCTTAACTTCCTCCCACCACCCCTCTCGGAGGAAGATAACAACCTTATTTTAGCCCCTGTTTCTAAAGAGGAAGTCAAGTCTGCTGTTTTTACTATGGGCCCCTTCAAAGCCCTGGGTCCTGATGGTTTCCCCTTAGCATTTTTTCAAGATTTCTAGGATGTGGTGGGCCCTCATGTTGTTCTAGCTACTAGAGATTTTTTCAGATCGGGAATGTTGAAATGGTAGAGCGAACATAGAACAGAAAAAACTAAACCATGATTGCAGAGAATTACACAAATGAAAAATCTTATTGATTTGATTTTGTAGGATAAAATATATTATCAGATACACATATTCATTCTAAATGTGTGCCTTTAAATAGGCAATACAAAACAACAAATGGTTGTGTAATTGCACAATTGAAAACACAACCACCTTTAGTTTTATTAATTAAATCTAAACTAATGTAATAACACCAACATTCCCCCCCTTATTACATTAATCTGAATAAGAGTGGAAGTTGCAAGGGTTTTAATCCAACCCTCAAGTGACTTCGATGAAGCGCCTTCACCAATCCTCCTCACTCGCCCAAGAAACACCAAACTAATTGCATTAGTGGATCTCCTGACCGCAAAACCTGGAACTGTCTACACAAGAACAAAAGTTCCCACCTCCCTTGCACAATGAGACACATTTCCTCCAAAATTCCACATCTCCTCTGAGTGTGTTTAATGCCTCCTCTAGTGCTGCACATGAGACACCTTTCCTTTGAAAGTCCAGTCCACATCTCCTCCAAGTGTGTCTAACGCCTCCTCAAGTGCTATGGAAACTTGATCACTACTGCTATGCCTGCACAATCTTGTCCCTCTCCTTTCTCCTAGAAGGGACAATCACACTACCAAGCTCCCTCTTCTCTTCAGGAACATAGATAAATTGCGCCTCCTTTTTAGGGACAAATCTGCCAAGCCCCAGCTTTACAGGGACACAAATAGGTTGCTTCTTGTGCAATGATCATCTCTGAGCGAGAAGCTAACTCAAGATGATAAAAGATCCTCCTGCCTCCGTTGCCTTCGACCTCCTGTCAATATTCACTATTCTCTAAAGTAGAAATCTTGTATCAACCCCTATATCATCTGATGGACTGTCACCATCAGATGAGTCATTTTCATGTACTACAAATCCACAAAAGTTGGCCTCACCTTCTGTTGCAACAAAAGATGTATCTTTCTTTAACTTTCCATCGATTAGATCTTTGTCCCGTTGAAAACTGTTCATCCGCACATGCCCATTTTTTTGACAATAAAAGCATTTGAATTCTCTTCTACTAGAAACATTAGATTTATTCCTAGCAACCAAAGCACATTCTTCAAGAAGTTGATAGTTCTTATTAGTTCTATTTCCTTCATCAATTAGAGAAGAGATTATTGTTTCGAAGCTAGGATTTATTTTGTTTAGAGTAAAGACAATATGGTCAAAACTAGAAGGCAAACTGTTAAGTAATATTGCCTTGGCATCATCATCAGTGACATTAGCATTTATACCTGCAAGTTGATTAAGGAGAGAATGAAAAAATGCTTATATGCTGAATAATATTATCACCTCCATTCATCTTTAACCTAAACAATTTCTTCTTAATAGACATCTTGGCACTGGAAGCGAGAACCAAACAAGACATTGAGCCCATCCCATATTGTTTTTGATGTCTTTGATAAATCAATATGATGCAAGTATGCATCTGACAAACCAAGACCAATCAATTTCGTGGCGCTACGATCTTTTGTCATCCACTTCGTTGCTACATCTGCATCTTGTGGCTTTGTTACAGTCCCATCCACAATCTCCCACAAATGTTTCTCAATTAATGACAGTTGCACTTTAATTTGCCATGTGTGGAATTCATGCCCTTCGAATTTAGGAATTGTAACTACTTGATCCATAATATTCATCACTCAAAGACAAATAAAATGATAACAAAAGATTTGTGATGTCACCCTATAAAGAGATAGTTCATTTCATACCTCTTTTCTTGAAACATGATTGCAAGATTCTAGTTTGGCGTTTGGACTTGAATCATATCTCCTTTTTCACTTCCACCTTCCTTGTATTGTTCCTCTCTCACCATTACAAACACTGAAATCATATCACTGCCATCTACAGTTCTTCTAAATCACGCCCAGTAGCCACTTTGTCTCCTCTGCAACACAACAAATGCAGAAGCCAACCCCAATCTTATTCCTCCATTAGCGATAGATCATAGAAACAAGTTTTCGCTCTGATACCATGTTGAAATGGTAGAACCAACATAGAATAGAAAAAACTAAACCATGATTGCCGAGAAAGACACAAATGAAAAATCTTATTGATTTAATTTTGTAGGATAAAATATATTATCAGATACACATATTCATTCTAAATCTGTGCCTTTAAATAGGCATTACAAAACAACAAATGGTTGTGTAACTGCACAACTACACACACAACCGTCGGTAGTTTTATTAATTAAATCTAAACTAATGTAATAACACCAATATGGAAGGCTCCTTAACAAACTCAAACACACCTTCATTGCTCTTGTCTCTAAAACTCAGGAGGCATCTACTCTCAAGGACTTCCGCCCTATCAGTCTCTGAAACATTATTTATAAAATCTTCAGTAAAGTTCTTGTCAATAGGCTCAAACCTTTCTTGGATCCTTTGATCAACCCCTCGCAAAAGGGTTTTATTCCTGGTAGGCAGATTCTTGATGCAGTCATCTCTACTCATGAAATTATCCACTCCATGGATAAGTGTCATCAGCTGGGGATGGTTCTCAAGCTTGACATCTCCAAGGTTTATGATAGGGTCAACTAGAACTTCCTTTTCAAAGTCCTCAAAGCTATGGGGTTTGGAGACAAACTCATTAAACTTATTGGGGAATGCATATCTACTATCACCTACATTGTGCTGCTAAAGGGGAACCACTTGGAGAAGTTCAGGGCTTCCAGAGGATTGTGGCAAGGGGATCCTCTATCCCCCTACCTCTTCATCATCCTTGCTGAAGTGTTGGCCTCCAACTTGAACTCTTTGGTTCATAGGGGTGCCCTTCGGGGCATCAAACCTGCCTCTACGACGCCCCCCAATGTTCTATAGTAGTTTGTTGATGATATGATCCTTTTTGGGATCTCCTTTGTTTGGGAAGCTAAGGCTTGGAAATCCTTTCTCAATGCCTATGCTTTGGCTTCTGGCCAACACATTAACTATGAAAAGAGTAGCATTTACTTCTTTCACACTAATGCCCAACTCCAAGATAAAGTCTGCAGAATACTTTATTGTCAAAGGGCCTCCCTCCCTGACACCTACCTAGGTCTCCCCTTCACTATTAAAGATGTCTCTAATTCCTTCTGGATCTCTATCCTTGAAAGAATGTAGAAAAAATTGGCTGGTTGGAAAGGTAGATTCCTAAGTAGTACTGGGAAATTGTAGCTGCTTTCCTCTTCCCTCCAAGGGATCCTTGTGTACTTTCTCTTCCTATTCAAGATATCTCTGGCTATGGCAGCTAAGCTAGAAAACATTCAAAAGATTTTCCTCTAGATGGGAATGGAAGAAATGAAGAGGCTCGCCTTGGTGGGCTGGGACAAAGTCTGTCTTCCCAAGGCCATGGGTGGCTTGGGAGCCCATAAGATCTCAAGGTTTAATAAGGCCCTTATGACTAAAATTTCCTGGAAGCTTTTGAACAAGGATACGGATTGGAGTAGGATCATCAGGGCTAAGTACCTGTGTAATGTGGACTTTTCCTCTATCCTGAAAGAGGAGGGCCTTCCCAGGGGTTCCAAAATTTGGAATAACATCTTGAGCAACATAGACCCTTTATCTCATGGTTTGAGGTGGCTTATTGGAAATGGCAGGAACATTCTCTTCTGGGAAGATTGTTGGTTAGGATATAGACCCCTTGCTTATTCCCCCTCCCTGAGACAGCTACAGGATGCCACCAAAGGCTTCTTTGGTGAAAGGGTTAGTGACTACTTCAACAATTGCACTTGGAGGACCTTGGAGGAATGCTGCATTGACCTTCTCTTCCTCCTCCCTGCTGCTTGAGAGCTCCAGAAGGGCTTGACCGTTATATTCCTCCCCCTGTTTCCTAGGGAGGACAAACTTATTTGGAAGTGGGATTCCTCTGGAGACTTCTCTGTCAGAATTGCCTACACATGCTTACTTAGGGAACTTGTTTACTCCTCTATCTAGAAAGAGGTTTGGAACCCCCAACTCCTCCCCAAGGTTAATTTCTTTTAGTGGACTACTCTCCTCAACAAAATTTTGACCCAATACAACTTGGTCAAGAGGGAATTCCATTTCCCTAACAGATGCATCCTCTACAAAAATGATGAAGAAAGTCATGCCCATCTCTTCCTCTACCGTGCCTTCACTCGGGAGCTATGGGGGATGGTCTACAGTAAGATTAATATCTATTGGATTATGAATGATAATTTGTTAAATCTGTCTTTGGAGTTTTGGGGCCCCTCTTCCAACCCCCTTATCCAACAACTATGGAAGTAGATCCCCCCCCACGTGAGCTAGTGTATTTGGAAGGAATGAAATGATGGGATATTCAGAGATAGAGATCTCACTGGAAATTGTGGTTGCTCGATTCCTTAATTTGATTCTTTAGAATATCTCTGTTTCTAAAACTCGGATAGCGTCCAAGCCCCCCTCTACCTAAGATTGGGGAATTGCTAGATGTTGGAACCTTCCCCCCTCGTTCTCTCTTGTCGACTACTCTAAGAGACTTCTAAGACAAAGCATGGTTTGGTTCCCCCCGACTATAAATTTTAAACTCAATTTTGATGGGGCTGCCAGGGGGGGCCTAGCTGTTGGTGGAGGGGTGATGAGATCCCATCTGGGGGCCCTTGTTGCTGCTTATGCGGGTAACCTGAATTGGCATTCCTCTAATTAGGCTGAAGTGATGGCCTTAGCCTGGGGAATCCGCATTCCCCTCTCCACGGGAATTAGGATTATGGCCATTGAGAGGGACTCCATGCTTATCATTGATGTTGTCAAAGGGTAGAACAAGCTTAATTGGACAATTGAGGGAACCATCAGGATACCTTGAGGCTCATCTTCGGGCTTTACTCGTTCAGAGTTATGCATATCTATAGGGAAGGCAACCGTGTGGTGGATGCCATGGCAGCCATCGACCTAAACCTCTCAGGGATGAGATGTTGGAGGAGTCACAACTCCCTCCTAGACCATGTTAACTTCCTCCTCTAGGAAGAGAAATTCAAAATCTCCACTAATGATTGAGCGGCTGCCAAGTGCTTCCCTTACCCTCCTCTCTTCCCTCAGGGTAGTCTGGAGGTGGTGGTTTTATAATTCAAACAATGAGAATATTCCTCCGATCCCTTCTGATGTGGTGGTGACTCATTTGAACAGGTTGGCGATGACGCACACGTTGTTGTGCTGGCAGTTCACTTGGGCTTGTAGAGTCATGATGAGGTATGACTGGATTGGAAACATGTTGGTTGCCTCCGGTATTTGTTGGCTATTAGTGCCTCGTAACCAGGAAATCATTTCTAAAAGTGACTTCATTTTTTACCATGCGCCCAACTTCATTTCTCATTTATTGACGTCGAGCTTGCACACTTCCCATTTTCTCTTCTTGGCTTGCTTCTCGAAGGGTCTCTGCAACTCTCTCTGTTTCATGACTAGAGAAGCTATGTTGGCGGAAGATATGGGGGGCGATAGAGTTAGATATGAACCGGATAATCCAGATGATTTTAAAAATGACCCCCTGGTCTGAAACTTTTGTGTTGAAGGTGGGGTTGCTGATTTTCTGGATTGCCTGAAGGGCCATGATGAGCAACTCTCGGCTGCTTTCGCCTCCTCCTGGTCTGGGAGGTGGGTCTTGGTTGGTGGAATTGCCTTTGATGTCTCTGAGGAGACTAATGCCTAAGCTACAAAGCTAACCCTTGATTGTCACCGTTGGAAGCGTACCAGTCATGTTGCAAACAGTGAAGGTTTGAAACGGTTCTTCCGTAACTGCGAATAACTCGTCAAGATGCAAGGTGGGTTTGCTTGGGAGGAGCTCAAGCACCCGTGGAACATGATCTGCCTCATGATCATGAATTAATTTACTCTCGAAGGCTGGTATAAGGTATTCTACTACTACCATTTGCCCCTCCTCAATCACTTCCATAACAATGATTTGCTTGTGTGCTGTTTTATTTACTGCACTCTTTAGAGAGCTCTGTTAAAGACACTATGTACCCCAAGCATGGGGATAAGCGTCCCTTCCTCCTCCACCAGGGCCTTATTTATAGGTTGTATAAATTACATGACGCTCTCTGACCCCCTAGAATCTTTCTCTCTCTTAGCCCCCCATGCGGACTCCCCAATAGCTCGCGGCCCTGTCTATGGCTTTCCCTAGATTCTTCCAATATCCCCATGAGGGCTTTGCTACGACCACCATGTCCCTGCCTGCTTATGCATCAGTTGTTTCCTTATCGACGCTCTCCCCTAGTTTAACTCTTCCTGCCTCTCCCGGTGCTTCTCGCTCCCTGTCTAAGGGAAAAATGCAAAACCCCTGCTAAACGCAAACGCATTGCCTATGATGACAATTATTCCTCTGAGGACGTTGAGAACGACAACCCCTCCCGGGTTTTCGAGGTTAAAAGGAGATCCTCCAAACTTGCTTCCAAAGGCCGAAGAAAGAAGACCCCGGTGATCGAGAATCTAAACTTTGAGGAGGACCCCATTGGGGACAAGAAGGAGGAGGTCCCTAATACCACTATGGGGGCCCTGATGGGGATGTTGTGGATGTAAATGTGACTAGGGACCCCATGGTCCCGACCACTATTGGCGTCGCCAACATGAGTAGAGCTGAAATGAAAACCTAGGACCTCATTGATGATAAGGATACGACCCCTATGAACATGGACACTGAGGGTCTTATGGGCGTGGAAATCCCTGATAGCAAAGCTCTGAAATCTGGTAATTTGGATTCAGATCTAAATATGGCTGAATAGGTGATGCATTCTATTCCCCTGATGGGTCTGGTTAATGATAGTGATAAATTCGTTGTTGGTGGCATGCCCAAAGAGACTGAAGAAACTATGGTTGACTTGGCTGCTGAGAACCCCTAGGAGGTCCATACTCTCCAACAAATGGAAAAGCTGAGCACAGATGTGCTGGACATCACACAGAGAATTGAAAACCTCGGCCCTATTCTTGATCTGCAGACTATCAAGGAGGATGTCAACCAACTCAGGAACAAGATGGAGGCTTGGGAAACCCAAATGGTGGGCTTGAACAAATTCCATGTGCGGGTTTTACATAGTTTTGCGCTCACCCTCTCTCTGTTGAGGGAACTCTATGCAGACACTGAGGAGGACAAGCAGGAGGCTAGGGACCTCTACAAGTTCCTGTCTAACGTATGGAACAATGCTATGGATGCCACTAAGGTGCGCAAGGCACTCCTATAGTTTGTTTTTGTTTTCTGCTGTTGTTTCTGATTTCTAAAGACTTGGTTCCTTTTTACTGATAGTTGCTGTTAATTGTTGTTATAGTGTTGTTTTTGTGCTATGTTTTTTAATAGTTTTGCTATGTAAAGGGTCAGTGCCCTTGTTCTCACTGCTTTATTAATAAAAAACAATAAAATCAACTTCATAAAAATAAAGAAAGAAAAGTGCTAAGAAATAGTATGAACCATATATAAAGGAAATATGAAGAGATTACACATAAGATGTAAGCTAGAGTATATGACAAAATTCATTTTCTTTCTATCAAAATTAATAATATAAGCAATAACAAATTTACTATGAAGAGCAAATTGAATAACACAAAATTTTTGTTCACATCTTCTATAGATACAAATCCAAGAAGAGAAAATTGACTCACACAATTTTTTGGTTCACAACTTCTATATACACAAATCTAACATAACCATAGCCTTCAAACGTTCCATTATTCAAGATGGCTACTCTAGATGATATTAATGGTATGAAAGTAGAGAATATCTCATAAATTTGTTCATTAGCACTTAAAGGTTCCAAGTTGTATTACATTATTTTCCTCATATGATACGAATTTTATAAATAAGTTACAAGCATTGGAAACATAGGAAGATGCTATTAATTATTAAAAATTTACACATCTATTTTTAGATGAAACATAAAATAATTATACTATTTTTATTAAATTTCACCCCCCAAAAGTTATACTATTATTATTAAATTATAGTTCTTTGATTGTTGAATAGGGCAAATACAAAATGGGTTGACATATTTTTTGTTACAATAAAATATTGGACAATCAAAATTTGGTAATTACCAAAAAAAGTTAATCTTAAGAATAATCTATCGACCAAAAAATACATAACAAGAATAAAAAACAATATAAATTCGACTGAATAGTCGATGTGGCTTGACATTTTGTCAGTAATAATAAGAAATAGTTTTTACTATGGATCTTTCATTCAACGTAATTCCATCTAATCATCTTCGAAGGATTCACTATATGAAAGACATTACTTTTCAATAATCTATACAAATGAATCAAATTATTTTGATAAAATCTTGTATAAAAATCAACATTTTTTACCCTATTTATTCAAAATGTGAACAAAAATCTAATACAAGAATCAACATTTCCTATCTCATTGATTCGGAATCTCAATAAAATATTTTATTTTTTTACAAAAAACAAACTAAATATCATAAAAAATCATATAATTTAATCCCAAATATTTTTGAAATGGATGTTTTGTTGGTATGTAGTCTACCATATAAATAGTGAATGGCATTAGTCAAAAGAAAAGCATAATAATTATGAAAAAATGATGCATTCTCTTTCCAAGTAAGGAAAGTATTGGTCAAATTTAATGAAAGTTGCATCTTTTTCTTTTTACTTTTACTTTTACTTTGGAATACTTGTCCTAAAAATAGGCACCTTAAAGTTTTTAGGTTGTGGGCCTTTTTGTCCTTTTACTTTTACTTTTGGGCTTTGTTTTAAGGAGATAAGAGTAAAAGAGAACATGCGTTGGAATTGCACATTGATACGCCAATAACCAAAAGTAGGGGCCTTAAAAATCATTCAAGTCTTTTCATTTATAGGCGTGTTGCTTTTGCATACAGATAATGATGTCAACCATTTATTACTTTTTCACCAAATAGTCTCATCTTAGGAATAAGCTCCTCCATTTGATCCAAACTTTCTACTCCCCATGTAGTGGAGGGGTCCATATATGAGGATTGAAAATTTTACTTATTTATAATTAGGGTTAAATTTGATGGTCGTATGATCATACTTAATTATTTTGATTATAGAATATACTTAATTTTTTTTTTAGAAGATTACATTATCTAAAAGAGAAGATTTCAGATATAAATTATGTATATATAGATATGCTTTAATGTTTAGTGGGTAACTTCAAATAGATGACCTCATGAAGAAATTGTTTGAGTGACATAATCGATCGTCAATTTAGGTCCTACCATTTATTTATATTGAATGTTTACATGGTTTGAACTTGGCTTTGCAAGTTTTTTTGGTTTTAAATTAATTAATAATTAGTTAGGGGTATGTTTATTAGATTACCTTTAAATGCATCATCTACATACTTAATGGTGATTTTCACTTTGATGTTGGTAAATATTTTATGTACTTTTAACTCGACATCTCTCATCTCTACAAATTCATCTCATGATTTAATTTTGTTTTTCATTAACCTAGTTTAGGTTATGAATTCATAAATGTTTAACATCACCTCTACGACCATAAATTTGAACCACATATTTCTATAATTCAAATTTAAATTCAAAAAATCTTGCCACCTTCTTCACTAGTTGTTATGATATGATTGAAGTGTAAATTATGTCAAATTACATGTTAGGGTGGTATATGTTTGAAGACTAAGTCTAATGGAATGAATAGTCTAGAATTGTCAAAAAATAATTAGAGAATATATCTAGGTTTGATTTTGCAAAGCACCAAAAAGAAATTTAGATTAGCATCACATCATCCAAGGATCATTACACATTTTCTTGATGTAGATTTTTTCACTTAGAGCCATACATTTGATATACCAGGGGTCTAACCAAAGAGAACATGACCTTGTTTTTTGTTAGATTCCTCATAGGCATTGATTGATATTTCATGCAACTTGTTTAAGCAGTTGTAGAGCTAGGGTTTGTCATTGATATTAGGAGAGTTTCATTTCTCTACCCTAGCTAAAACCCTAACCATCTTGGCCTCTATTTTTATGTTTCAATCTGTAATTGACCTACTAATACCCGATGTCAGTTGCTTGAGTTATCACTTAAGCTTTTTGTGTTCATGTTTCTATTAGCCCCTTCACCCTAGTGACTTAATGTTCCTAGACACCACCCATACCCTTTTATTCACTTTTTAATTATTTCAAAGGGAAGCATATATTATGATCCCTACCTTTTGTTTGAGCAAGTGGCAAGTGTTGTTATCTCATTGCATTAATCAAGGTCCCTTTATCATGAGTTCTCTAAAGCTAGCCCACCTCAAAGTTGTGATGTTGCAAGATCATGCCATGTGTCACATCTAACATTAGGCTCAGTTTTGGCATGCCATGTGTTATCTTTCAATTGCATCACATCGTCTTAGTCTATCATAGTTTCATCTTTCTCAGAAGACCTCAAATTAGCAATTTTGCGAGATGGTGCCATGTGTCACTTATGTCAAAGGTGGGCCCTAATGTCCCTTTGTTCTTTGGCATAGGAAGTCTCCCCACCAACTCTCCAACTAGCTTCCATGTGGCAAGTCTTGATTGCATTGCATTCTTCCTATGTCTTACAACCTTCATCTCTAAAGGGAGCCTCAAGGTTGTGAGCCCTTGCGATGATGATGCATATCGCTAATTGAGAGATATTCATTTCTCATGTGCTTTCCCTTTGTATCACACAATTAGCTGGTGGATCCTATTTTCAAGTTACAAAGGTGCATGATTACACTAGGTTTCATCATCAAATATCCTTTTTTTGACTACTATGTGGTAGTTTCATATTGGATTACATAGCTCTTTTGCATTGTAGGCTCAAAAAGGTTGGCCCACCATTAAGTTGAAATGGTACAAGACCATTTAATATGTATATAAATCTACATGGTGTGATCATGTAACCCTTCTTTTTACCACAAGTTTCCAAGGGGTGATCCCACCTCAAATCATGGTGTGAGATCATGACACATGCCCCTCTATATTTTGAGGAGAGTGTGTACTATGTGGGTCCAAACTGATGATGTGTTAAGTTGACTCCCATGTGACAGGTCCTAATTTGTTGATATCTCTTGATGTAGCATATCCTCCATGCCAAGATATTCAAATATAGTTAAAGGCATGATCATTGTTGATCTTGTCATACCATTTTCAAATTGACCACTTGCATTTAAATTTGTGGAATAACTACCTATGAACCTTTTGTTTTTGAGATTAAATCCAAAAGCATAACTATAGAATATATGGATGTCATTGGTGCCCAATAACTTTTCCAACCACCATTTATCTATTGGAAACCAAGAACAATGAGAGGGGGGGGGGGTGAATTAGTGTTCTACCGGTAAAACTAATTTTGAACTTATTGCTGATTGCATTTGACTGAACTGGTAAAGATTGTTGTTGTTATGCAACCGATATATGATTAGTTAGTAAATGTGATGATGAGATTGAGATTCATATTTGATGACTAAGTTTTGTGTTGTCATTGATGGTAACAATGTTTTTGTAGTCATCTAAGTCTTAGAAGCCAATCGGTAAGGTTTAACCCATACAAAAGAGTTTTACAGAGAACCGGTAATTAGGATCTCAACCGGTAAACTGAAACAGAGTTGCATTCCGACAACCGCTACAGGCGATTCATGAAGAGTTGGATGATGCGGTTTCACAATAATGATGGTGGCAGGTATTTGGAGCTATGTTCACAACCACATTGGCTAATTCAACTGGATGAGCGAATATTGTGAATGTGATCGTGTGGTGATTAGGGAAGTTTTGTAATGAAGTGTTGTTGATATTTTAAGGATCAGAAGTGGATCTTATTAGACACAAAAGGTGTTACTTGAAGATCTTATCACTTTTGTTTTCCTAATAGTTTGCAACAACAAAATCCCCTAATCGGGTAGATCCTAACATGTCTTAATTTGTAAATCCCCTAATAGGGTAGCTTTGAATCAGAGTCTTAAATCCTCTTGCGAGGTTGATCCTAACAGGTCATTTCTCCTAATAGGGATTATTATTCAAATCCCTTAACCCGGTGACTCTTAACCGGGTCTGCTCCTAACAGGGCATAGCTGTAAGACCTTAACCGATCAAGATTTCTATTATGCAGATGGTGAATCTTGTGGGTACCAGCTCCCACCATGGTTTTTCCCTTTTGGGTTTTCCATGTTTAATCTCCTGTGTTATTTAGAATTTGTTTTATTGGGCATTTGCTTATGTGGTGATATTTGTCATATGCTTGATAAGTTTTAAGTTGTTAAAGTTGGTGATCAAATTTATATTGTTTTTACTTGCACCGATTCACCCCCCTCTCAGTGCCTTATAAGTTCATCAATTGGTATAAGAGCCGATCTTCTTTGAGGCCTAACCACTTGAGAAGGATTCATAAGGTAGACATGGGGGGCATGAGTTATAGAGAGACGCCTTATAAACTTGCTGAAACTAAGAATGCTCTAGAAACTTTTAGAGGCAAGTATAAAACTTCACTTGCTAAAAGGAAAGAGCTAGATGAACAATTGTTGGAAGTCTCTAACAATACCTCTTCTGATGAAGCAAACATGTATGCATTGGTTGAGGAGGTGTAGAAATTAAATGGTGAGAAAACTAACTTGAGGAGAGAGCTTGAAGCCTTACAATCTGGATGAGTTAAGAAATTGAAACAAGGAGGGAAGTTGAAGACAAGATCAAAGAGAAAGATCATGAGATCTTTAAGATAAATTTGGAAAATGGCACTCTATATGCACACTGGCATGAGGAGAAAGAATAAAAAGAAGAAATCAAAGCAGATCTTGATATCACAATGTCTCTTAGAGAGACTCTTATGAAGCAGAATGAAGATCTTAGTAAAGAGCTTGCAAAATCTAATGAGAAGCTTGCAAATTTTACAAGATTTCTACCATGTTGGATGAATAGATCCAATCTTAGAGGATTAATGGTGATACATCTAGGTTAGGATACAATACATTTGAGAAAGGAGAACCTTCCGGTACTAAGGTCAACATGTATGAAGGTAAACCCACTCCTAAGACTCAGAAAACCACTAGTAAGAAATCTTATAAGCCTATTTGTTTCAATTTCCATAAGCTAGGACATACTGCTAATGTCTGTAGAAGCATATCTGATGTTAATACTGGTTATAAACCTAATACTAATCAGAGATATAAGCCTAGAAGATTTGAAGGTTATTGTTACACATGCAAGATGTATGGGCATCTAGATCTATTGAATGCAGGTATGGAGAAAATAATCATACTCCTCACATGAATCAAAGGTCTGTTGGTGATTGGAGAAGGAATTTAAATGACCAAAGAAGTCCTAATTGGCAAAGATCCTATGTTAACCGGTCTAGTCCCTATGAGATAAAGAAAAGAATGAATGTGGTACGCACAATCTGTAATAACTTTGGTCATGTGGCCATGAACTGCAGAAGAAGGACTAGTAGAGGCAATGTTGGACCTTGGAGAGATTTTGGTATGGCTTGTTATCATTGTGATAAACTGAGACATATGGCAAAATTCTGTAGACATAAAGTAAACAACCCGGTGAACCAATCAGGTGACCGGAAAGGAAAAATGAAAGTTGATGTGGAGGAGACTAGAGCAGAAATGAATAAAATCTGGAAAAAGAAGGATGATGAGGTAACGGAAGTAAAATCATCTGAAGATCCTATTTCTTCACCTAGTGTGGAGAACCCTTCAAGGGCAAACTAAGTTGTTTATACAACTTAGGGGGAACTTAATGTTAGATCTATTTCCGAACCCCCTGAAGGAACATGAGGTATGTTGAATCTGCATACATTGATGTAATATGATGTTAAGAAGTGATTCTATGATCAAACTGGTAGGTTTGATGTGTTATGTGAACTGATATTGTGTTTTAAGATATTTTAGAGTTTTATCGATAATGACATTTAATGTGGTAGATGTTGGGCAAATAAAAGGAACTTTTTGAATTTTATTTGTCACATTGCATTTGTATGAGAACATGGAGAGCGAATAGAGAACAAAAGAATTTGTGCTTGCAACATCTAACCTGTTTGATAGAGATTGAAGTGTTATGGCATGATCTGTGATTAGCAATCGGTTTAAAGAACTCCGTCGGTGTCTAAAACCTTATTGGAGAAGTGGGAACATAATTTTTTTAGAGATATTGCTATCTATTTCTGAAGAGTGACTTGTTGAAAATGGATACACCACACCTAGTTGATGTTACCAATAGGCCACAACCCGAATTCAAAAGACATCCATTTAAATCCAAAGAAACTGATCCCATTGGAGCCCTATTTGGAGTATGCTACGGTGTATTGCATGTTGAAGATGTTAGATCATTTTACCATTGCAAAGTGGAAGATTTGGGTATGGTTGCTATTTTTGATCAATATAGAGAACTGTGTGATGAAAATGGTCTCTTGAAGGAACAATACAAGAAGGTTACAGACAAAGGGTTTCATCATGCACTTAACTTCATTGATGATTTTGTTGATGAACATGTTAGATATGTGCTTAGCAGGATACATGATTAGTTTATATGGCTTGACCAACAACATAAATGTTGGCATTTTTAGATTATTGGCATTTTGCATATAGATTGCATTAATGATATTCATGATATTGCTGATGTTATTATTGTTATTGCTATAGTCTTGTAACCGTTATGATAAACTTTGAGGAAGATGTTGTAAACTGGTATATGGTAGTTTGTAAGTAGAACCGGTATAAATGGTTAAACCTTTCTATGTTATGTAACTGGTAAACCCTACCAGTTGTTTTCTGTTAAACCCTAATTGATCAAGTTTGTTGGTTTAAGATCTAATGTTGAGCGGTAATAATGGAGACACGTGTGATCATTGTATGAGGATTAGTTCAGATTGATTTGGCGTGTTTGTTTGTTATCTTGCAAAGAAGAAAAGTGGATTGTATCTAATGCATAGCGCGTGATGAGTTACAAAGTCCAATGAAGGGGTGATCATGGAGCGGTTGTAATTTTCTTGAAGAATGTGAAGAGAGTGTTATGATTTCTAACGGTCAAGATTGTACCGACTTGTTTGTAATCTCGATGATGAGAATTAGATTTTTATTGTGTTATCGACCTAGTTGATTTGTATTTAAGGTCGATGATATTGTTTTGTTAAGTGTTGGCAAAGTCGACAAGATTGGCAGAAACCAGTTGAGTGTGTGGTTGCCTGACTGGTGGATGGATCTGCAGTTTGAGTAAAGGCAGATTGAAGCTTAAGAAGGATCTGATCAAGCAAATGTAGTGCTATTCAGACAAATCAAGAAAACTTGTTATTTTCTAACAATTACAATAGAAATTGAAATCCCCTAACCGGGTAAGCTCTAACAAGCTTGGTTACTTTCTAAATCCTCTAACAAGGTAGTCCATTAGTTTGGATTCTCAAATCCTCCAGCGAGGTTACTCCTAACAGGGTATTGTGCTTTTCATCAAGGCATATTTGTAAATCCCTTAACCGGGTGATTCCTAACCAGAATTAGTTCTTAACAAGACTTATTGTAAAAGCTTTAGCAGGCTTGGCTCCTAACAGGGCGATTTTCAGAAGAGTTTAGATAGCTATCCTTGTGAGTCTCATCTCATTGTGGTTTTTACCTATTTGGGTGTTCCACGTAAAAATATTTGTGTCAAGTGGTGAATGCTTTTGTGGTTATGATCTTATTTGTTGTTTTGATTAACTACTTAACTATTCTGATAAGGCATGATAATTGGAAGCATTGAGAGATGAATATGTTGACATATGATTAAGCATTTTTTATGTTTACAAGATTGAAGTTGTTTACTGTTAAGTTGTCATAATAGTCAAACCGGTTGATGTTGGCAATCTTTGAGATATTATCTTGATTGAGTTACTTGTTGATAAGTTTATTTTTGAGTTTGGGAATTTGTATCAGTTTTTCAGTATACTGATTCAACCCCCCTCTCAGTATTCTACCGGATACTTATTCTTTCATCATACCATCAATTGGTATCAAAGCATCTCAGGTCCTCTTTAACCTAAAGCCTAATAGATTGAGGAAAAGATCTTGTAGATCATGATGAAGAAAGAAGGTCCGAAGTTCAAAAAAGATAACTATAGGATATGGAGTGACAAAATGAAGATTTACATTAAGAGTCTAGGAAGTCAGTATTGGGATCATATAGAAAATAAGTATACTACACCTACTAGAACTCTGACTGATGATCAAAAGAAAGAACAACAAGAGAATCATCAAACATTAGAGGCTATTATCAGTTCCCTATCTGATGCTAAATATGTAGATGTTCATGGTCTTGAAACTGCATATGAATTATGGAAAAAACTTGAAGAGATTTATAGCGGTGATGAACATGTTAAGATTTTTGAGGAGGGGAGTTTAAGAGGAAAGTTTGATGACATGAGAATGTCTGGAGGTGAGAATATCCAGCAGTATGGTCAAAGGATAAAAATGATAGTTGGTGAAATAAAGAGTGCAGGAGGGAAAGTGGAAGATGCCACAATGATCAGTAAGGTACTGAGAACCCTGCTACTGGTCTATGCTATCCGAGTTGTAGCTATTCAAGAGATGAAATCCATTGACAAAACAAAGGTAACTCTTGACTCTATCATTGGAAAATTTACTGCTTTTGAACTAAATGGCTATGATGCTTGTGTACAAAAATCAGAATCTGCATTCAGAGCTTCTATCTCTAACCCATATGTGAGAAGAAGTAGAGATATCAGCCATAGCTATGAATCTAGATCCAGCAGAGACGCTGATGATGAAGATAGTTTAGTGGATCTTGAAGCATTGTTGGAAAAACAACTGCCTAGAGGCATTGGGAAATACAGAGGTAAGCTACCGTTGAAATGTTTTTCTTACAATAAGATTGGTCATATAGCAGCTAATTGCCCTAATGGTGAAAATGAAATTAAGAGAGACAAATTTAAGAAATATAAGGGTAAAGGCAAGAGAGATTGTCTTGTAGCTATTGATAGTGGTATTACTGAAGAAGAATATGATGATGATGCTAGTGAAGATATTATGTTTGTAGCTATTAAGGAAGAGATATCAGATCAAAAAGCACTAGTGTCTAGGATGGATAACTCTGATGATTGGATCATTGATAGTGGTTGTTCACATCACATGACTGGTGATCAGAGCAGATTTTTTTCCTTGAAGGAATTTGATGGCGGCCTTGTCAGATTTGGCAATGACTCACCCTATATGGTTAAACGTAAGGGAGTTATTTCTCTTAATGGGAAGAGCAGTGGCGACGATGTCTATTGGGTTGAATGCCTAAAGAACAATCTTTTGAGCGTGGCACAACTTAATGACGGAGGATACCATTATACCTTCACAATATTCACTTGATCCTCGGATTGAGCTTTTGATGAGGTTGAAGTAGTGCCCCTTCTCCAACTTGATTTGATTAGCTCAATGGGTTGATGTGGATGGCTCTCCAATATGCACAACAAATGGATTAAGGGATTGAATGGATGATGGATTCTCATGTGGGATGCAAATGGTTAAATATGGATATGTGAGGGATTTGACTATAGTGTAGGCTCTTGGATGGATTCTTGAACTCAAAAGTGACAAAATAAACTTACTTGAATTGGAGATGTCAAATGAGGGGATGGAGACCCCAATTTATAGAGTTGGATGGAGGAAAATGGACGGTCAAGATTGAAAAGAAATGGAGGGCTAGGATTGAGAGGAAGAGATCACATGGATCAATGGACAATGACATGACAAGGGGGTGGAGACCAAGAGATTTGTTATAAAGGTATTTCTTGTCTCCACCCTCCTCAAGGTACTTGGGGAAGAGTTCCCAATGCACCTAGGAAGGATAAAATGAATTAAAAATTCCTTGGGGGATGCACATGGAATTAAAAAATCTCCAGATATTGTGTGCATGGGGATTGGAAAAGGGAAAAGGAATTTTAAAATTTCTTGGGAATATGAGAAGCATGAGAGAATGTGAGATTTTGAAAATCTCACATTCACCCAGAAAAGGGAGCATTTAAGGTGGAAGGTGAGGAGGGGGATAAGAGGATTTAGCCATAAATGGCTATGGTTGACTTTTGTGTATAATCATGGAGATTAAGCACTAATGAGGGATTAGGGGGACTATTTAGAAGAATTAGGCAAGGATTAGGAACAAGTGGGATTTGTAGGAGGATTTGACTAGGAGAGAGAAGGAGTGGGAGTAATTAAAAATTGGAGAATAATGCTAAGTAGGATTAAAAGAGTTTCTAGAAAAATTAATTAGACTGATGATGGATTAGGACAAGGTGATTTGTAGGAATCACCTAGATTAATTAATTAATTAAAGGGGGGATTAAGAAGAGTTAATTTTTGAGTACTTTAGAGGAAGGAGGGAAAATTGATTTATTAAATAAATCAATTATATGGACTATAATGACAATATTAATTAGATTAAATTCAATTAATATTGAAAAGAATAAAGGCTAACACAATTAAATTAATTAATTATGTAGGAGGGTTAATTTCATTAAAATAATTAATTTAAGTGTCTACAAGTACATTGATATCAATGACAACCATATTGATACATCAATCAACTTCACATTTGCAACAAGTACTGGAATGATATGTCCCCAAGAAAGGACAAATAAAAGGATAATGGTCACAAAATATAAAAACACATAAGGAATCCACTTACTCTGGGGCCAGTTTATTCTTATGATAAATAATGTATATTATGAATATTTGTATTGAATTGACCTCATACCCCAAAGGTAGTGGAACCACAAACACAATAGATGAAGGGAACATGTCTCTTTTGAGTCAACATTGAAGAGACCAAGAGAGATCTCAATGCTTTGTATTGTCCTCAAGTAGAGAACACAAGGGACAAAAAATAGAACAATTGAGATACAAATAGAAGAATGCCACAAAATATTCAACCTCTTTATTACCTTGCACCAACATAGTGACAAGGGTCACCCAAAGAGAACCTAACGTAGCACATCACATGGAAACACATTACGAACAAGCAAGAGAGGAGAGAGAATCTATGACACAAATGAAACTAATCAAGCAAATCATCCACATCCCAATATTGTTGAACATTATTTTATGAAGGTGGAAAAGATTAAAGAGTAGCAACTTTGAGCATGGTAGATGGAGCTACTACAAGTTCCAAATAAGGACCATGCTCTAATGATAAGTCACTTTGTCTACCACTAGGTGCTAGGATTAATGCATTTGAAAATTGCTTAAATAAATCATTATCAACATAAAAAGCTCATGCATATCATTTAGAATCATTAGAATCAACATTGTTATCATGAACAACATCATCATCCATTTCATCATCAAGATTAATGAAAGTAGGTTCTCTAATATGAATAGAGCATGAACCATCATTTTTATTAAGCATTTTTGATCTTGGATATTTAGGTTGAAATTCCTCCCTAGGGTTAGGGGAAGCCTGGATAAATGGGACTAAGTCAATATTTGGTGTCTTCAAGTAGGAAATGGTTTGAGAAACAAGTTCACGAGCCTTATCATGATGTCTTCATTGGCGTTCTCTCACACAACGGTTTCGTATAGTTTTAGCTGAGGGTTTTGAAGGCTTAGGATCAATGGACATAGGATTATTTTCTTCCTCTAAAGGAGGAGGAATGGGAGAAGGTCTAATAGGTTGATAAATAGGAGATGCCAAATTATTTCCTTTGTAAGACGTAGGAGGTGGGACTGCAACATATATAGGAGGAATAAAAGGTGTAGGAAGGATATTGAGTCCATTATGAGGAGGAGGAATAGGTCTAGGGTCCCTAGGATTACTCAAGGATAAGATCATATTATTTTTATACCTTTGATGGGATAGAAAAAGATAATCACTTCATGGCTTGAAAGGCTCAAATTGTTTAGACCAAAAGTAATTAAGGGTGACATCTCCATGCCTCGCTGTGAGTTGTTACATGCTATGATTAATTGTTATGATAGTGCCATTATGAGGGAATTTTAGAAATTTATGAATATTAGAAGGGATCAATTTCATGGAAGAGAGCCAAGGTTGTCCCAAATTCACATGACATTGATCCGATGTAGGAATGAGAGAAAAAGTCACATCTAAGAACTAAGTACCAACCTCAATGGGAAGATTAATAGAACCAATAGTAGGGCAAGAGAAACCATTATACACCTTGACCATTGATCTAAATTTATCATATGTTACTTGATGAAATTGTAAGTATAGAGATTATTTAGTAATCACATTCACCATACACACTGGATCAATGAGCACCCCTCGTGAGAGTTTGTCTTTGATCTTCACAATGATATATAGTGGGACATCAAGTGCAACAATAGTCTCGATAGGATAAAGGGTAATGCATAGGCCTTTAGGAGTTATAGGTTTGTCAACAAGATTCACAACATCATTGGACTCAACACCAAGATCATTATCAAAATATGCAAGAGGCTCAGACTCAACCACATTAGTAGACTGGGAAGGCAAATGATTAGTAAATATTTGGAGTTTTGAATAGGAGGAGCTACAAATTTGTTTCCTTTGTCATTCACACTAGCTACGGATATGGTATTGTTATCAATAAAGTCTTGAATCCTACTCCTTAAGGTACAACACTTCTTAGTATCATGATCAAGTTAATGATGATATTGGTAAAGGGCTTTGGGATCATGATAAGATGGAAAAGGTTTGTAGGTATCAATTGGCTTGATGGGAGAAAGTTTCAAGGCATTATTATTTATGAATTTCGACATTTTGCTATGCAAAGACTTGGAAAGAGGAGTAAATTATTTTCTAAAGTATTTGGATAAAGGGGCCACACTTGATGTCATGGCCGCCACTTGAATATTGATGTTGTCATTTATCTTGATTTATCCCTTGTTTGGTTTAAACTTTGCAAAATATTGTTGAGCACTCTCATTATTATCAACTAGAGCCATTGAAGGAGATGATTCAAATTGACTCACTTGAAGCTGATAATTATGAAGCACTACGCACAACTACGTAAATGAAGTAAACTCAGAAAAGAGAAGCTTATCCCTAACATATTTTTGTAAATTAGTAATAAAAATTCTTTGAACATCATGATCATGCATAAGATAAGAAATTTGAGAATAAAAATGTTTATATCCACCAATAAAATCAGTCACTTTCTCTTTAACACCTTGCTTACAATGAATCAAATCAGCAAAGTTTTCTTAGGACCAATATTATTGTGAAATTGTTGAATGAAAGCATTAGCTAATTGTTGAAATGATGTGATACAATAAGGAGGCAAATAACAATACCATTGCAAAGCTTTATCCCTAAATGTTCGAGTAAACAATTTAGCCATAAGCCTTTGATCATAAGCAAATTCACTACACAATGTTTTAAATGTTTTCACATGAGTCAAGGGATCACTTTTTCTATTGTGAAATTCCAATTGAGGGATTTCCATATATTTAGGAGACACAACATGGAAAATGTCATCGGATAATGGGCTTGCTACATCAAATGTGGGCACATTAAACTTATGTTGGGTAAAGGAAGTCAATCATTGTTGTAGGGATGAGACAATTTAGATTGTAATTGATTTTGCTTTGGTGGATGGATTGAAATTGGACATATTGGATTGTGATGGAGGAGTAACATTATTGTATTTAGGTGGAGGTAGAGAATTATGAGGTGGAACACTATGATATATGGGTATGGGAGATGATTGGGACACAAATGGAAGACTCATGAAAGGAGGTATATAAGAGTTTTTATTAACAAGGCTGCTCCCTTGACTAACATGTATAGGATTAACATTGTGTGTGGAAGTAGTCATGATAGAAGATGTAAATGTAGGCACACTAGGCAAGGATGTAGGCATAGGAATAGAATGATTACTTGACTAGTGGTTTGAGTGTAACCAAGGACTTCAGTGCAACCTTTAATAGGTATGCTATTAGTGTCAATAATATGAGAAAGGCCATAAAAAAATCAACACCAATTTTATCACTTTGAACCATTCTTTTTAATCCTCTAATCAATGGGATTGCCTTACTTTCCCAATATTGTTGACTCATCCATTGTTGAAGAATTTCAAATTCATTGTCAATATTTTCCAATTGGTCAATAGTAACCCTAGTTAGTGATGCATCCTCACCATGATAATTATGAAAATAATGGGGATAAATGACATCATTTGTTTGGTTGGAGGAACCACCAACATTATCATAAAATAAGTTATCCAAATTAGGCTCCATATTGTTTGTAATTATACCTTAGGAAGCCTTGATTCTAGAACTTCTTCTCATGAGAATATTGTAGGTAGGACTAATGGTAACAAAACTCATGCATAAAGGAGGGAAATTTGAATGCAAATTGAAGATTATGATTAAACAATGCAAAATTTTGTAAAAGTTATTGATTAACCAATTAGTTAAGCAATGCGATTTGTGAATTTGAAAGATAAACACCTCTTAATAATAGCATAACATGTCATAAAGATCAGATCTGAAAATGGATTTGAAAATATATGCAAGCCACAAGAATTATAAATTATGGTTTTTGCGAATTTAACCTCTAAATTTATGCAATTCAATTGAAAATTATATCTACGAGTGCAAATTTGAAATTTAAATTACAAAAACAATCAAATCTGAAATAATGAATCCAAATTAGGCAACCCACAAGCTCAATTTTAGAATTATAAATTAGGGTTTGTGTGAATTTAACCTCTAAATTTATGCAATTCAATTGAAAATTAAACTTGTCAATGTAAATTTGAATTTGAAAATGCATAAAAAATCATATCTGAGATCACAAAACAAAAAATAAGGTGCAAGATGTCAGGTTCACCAAAATTTAATGGTGGAAAATTAGGGTTTCACCATAAAATGTAATAAAACCACTAATTTTGCTTAATTACCATCACATTAGGGAGAGATAGTAATTTGATAGATCTCAACCTAACAGACCAAGTTTTTGATTAAATTCTAGGCCTTATAAAAGGGGCTCTTCTTTTCGTAATATTGAATTAAATTTGAATCATTTAAATTTTAGGTTACAATGGTGAATTATTGAAGCATTTATGCATATACAGTGATCTACAATCATTGTACGAAGCAACAAACATGGATCTGAGTAGTATATGAGGATTCAAATATGTTCCCAAAACTTTAGCTTGAATTGTTGGGATAGTGGTGGTGGTCGCCTTGGTCCTTCAAACTTCCTGCCATCAAAAGGTGAACATGTTCACTCTATTAACCCTGCCAATACTCCAAAATGCAGCTTTGTACCTATTCCTACATACAATGAAAAGGGGGAAATTGTTGGGAATAGAGGTTTGCGTTGGGTCAAACCCTAGTTTTGGAATTAACCATGAAATTGAGCTGAAATGTAAATTAAGTATTGCAGTAAAATACTTTCCTTTTGAGGGAAATGTTAAAAATGAATGAAAAGCTAAGATATACCTTTAATGATGTTTTCTTTGTCTTCACAAGGAATTAGGGTTTCATGTAGATAGTCTTCATAAACGTAGAAGATGAATTTCATCTCTAATGCTTGAATCTTGACTTCACTTCTGTTGGACAATGCTTGATAAATGATTGATTGCTTGCTCACTTGAATTTGCTAGAGTTTAGGATGATCTTGTATTTTTGGATTAGGTCTTCGAAATGAGAGGGATAAACCTCCTTTTATACTTGTTGGCCAGAAAATAAATTGAATTTCTGACACAAGCCGACACGAGAGACGATATTTAGGTCCCCACCCAAATTGGGTGACCATTAGGAGGCCCCAATATGGGCCTTTTTTGAGAGGACCATGGTGTTGGGTGCCATGGTCCTGGATATTAGGGCTACAGGATTAAGGGGGGAGAGAGTGCAAACAATAAGAAAAATGAGTTTGGTACTTGGTGTGAGTAGAATCAGTGCTTTAATCAACCCTTAGAGGATGAATGCCAAAGTGAGGCTTAAGTAAGGACAAAATTGTAGGCGAGTACAATTTAGGATGCTACATAAATACACATAAGTAGGAACACCTTAATTGAGTACAAGACCTAAATAATAAGTTATAGACAATGTAATTTATATTATCAAACTAATCTATCAATTAATTTGTACTTAGAAATGACTCACATAGGTATTAGGCATCCCATTAAAAGATGCATATAACCATGAGGTAAGATAAGAACCACTAAAAACAATGGTACTTTGACATATGGTCATCACATATGAGACCCATTCATGTATCATTGAATGGTCATGCATATAGTATTAAATCCCTTTTTTTATTATACATTGTGAAATGAGGGGGGAAACATCTAGGTGACTATTGATTTTAAAGAATCTAAAAAGGGAAATACATGATTGAAATCAACAGCCACCTATTAATAATTGGTGGGAATATCATCTAACTTCTATTAAATGGTCCTCAAATAGTACAATGTATTTAATTTGATAGGATCAAAGGACTAAGGAATTTTGTGGAGGTTGTGAAGAAGGGATAGAAGTGGAACATGAAATAAGAGTTGTCGATCATAAGGGAAGAAAGGGTGAGGAAACCATGGCATGAGGAAGTATTGAAATAGGTTTAGGTTCCTACATAAATTTGGGGTGAATGTATTTTGTAACTGTAGCTAGGAAATTGGAAATCATCAAAGCAAATATATATTAGTCATAGCTCAATCACAAAAGCTCAAATGCAATGATCAATCCTAACACACTCAATAAAGACATGAAAGCAAAACATTCAAGATTAAAAAAACTAAGCAAACCAAATGCAGATCTGAATATCTCCTTCATGCGGCTCCATTGTCCTTCTTTCTCCTTCAAATAGCTTTGTTGTGGATCTCACCTACTAGTGCATGATCATGATATGAAAGCAAGTAGACAAGATGATTGCTCGAGAATACTCGAAGTGTGATTGATTCGACAAAGTGGTTATTAGATTGATAATGTGATTAGTCTTGATTGAAGAAATTCATCCAATTTATAGATAAATTGGAGAAAAGACAAGATTAGCATGAAAATGATTCGAATGGAAATTCAAATCAAGAATAGCAAAATTATGACATGTGTATGACAAATTGCTATGCAAGGATTTATGACGATTTATGACAAATTGCTATGCAAGGATTTATGACAAGATTTTGAAATAGAAATAGACATTAGAAGAAATTAGAAAATTAGGTTAGAAATGATGACTTGGAAATTAGGAAATTGATGAAAATTAGGTAAATTAATTAATAATTTTTCATTCATTAATTAATTTACAAAAAGATAGAGGAATTAATTAGCCAATTAAATAAACATTTAATTGTGACAAGAATACCTAGGATAAATAAATAAATTATTTAACCTAGAGGGAGAAATGACAAACATGGTTAAATGAATAAAATCATGAAACCCTAAAAGATGAATTAGAAATGCAAGGATGACAATTAGGTCTTGACAAAAGATAATTGACGTCGATTCGATTTGATCATGATTCTGACTTGATAAAAGACCAATGCTGATAAGTGATTTGATTGATAAATGCGTCAATTGACGAGGAACAATGACAAATTAATCCAAATTGACATGATTAAGAAAGACGACGATCGATGACAAATCGATCGCCAAAATGACAAGATTGAAAAGAGAACAACGATCGATGACAAATTGATTGCAAGATGACAAGATCGATAGGAGGACAAAACCCTAATTAGGATTGACGATGTCAAAATAATGACAAATGAATACGCATATTGATGCGACAAGATAAGACCGACCAAAATCATGACAAATATTGTTATCGACAAGACCAAATTCAAGAGCGAGATAAATGAAGAATGGAGAAGAAGGACTCGATGCTCGCAAATGATAAAGACCAAGTGCGTGACATAGGAGAAATGTTAATGCGACGCAAAAACCCTAAAATAAGGCAATGCGCAAATGTTAAAGTATGATTCCGCAAGCATTGACCATTTTTAGACGTCTACAGTAACAAATGAAGGATCAATGCAGGAAGCAATATGACCATTATGGGAAGTAGACTACAAGTGCATATATTGAGGAGTCTGAATTAAAATTAAAATTTAAACTAGCAAGGAATGAGAGACATAAGTTTAGATTAGGAATGAGGTAGAACCTATAGCCAAGGTTGTGAAGGAAAGGTAATATGAATTTATTGTTGGGATGGGAGAGGAGGTTTATTATTGTAAACAATAGTAGCTATATAGGGTTGAGGTGGTCGAGGATGAAGGGAATGGTTGCAATAATAACCAAATTGAATGAGGTAGATACATCATTAGAAGTAGATTTTTCAAGTGGATTAGAATGATTTATAGGAGGACAATATGGTGTGTTATAATTAATAATGTAGCATATACCATACAATATCTCAATATTTGAGGAGTTGGTTATAACACCTATAATAATGAAAAGATTAAAGTAAAGGGGTCAATAACATCATTAGAGGTCTCAACCATATTATTTAGTGATTTGAAGTGACAAAACATTCTATTATGCTTTTCATATTCCATTTATGCATTGTATGCATCATATTGAAAGATGACATCAAAATGAGGGAAGGTTTTTACATTTTTAGGAGTAGCAAGAGGAGGAATTTGAGACATGGAAGGATTAAGGTGAAGGATATGTTGAATGGGAGCACAAGAGTGGGTCAAATGTGAACCATAGTATTCAGAGGCAATGAGAAATCAAAGGGACACTCTATGGTTAAGCATGGGGTGAAGGGTCAAGGGTAAAGACAAGGGGTAAAAAGTAAGGGTGGGTGATGTTAAGTGATGGGAAAGGCAAAAGGAAGCTGAGGAGAACAATGAGGATATGTTCAAATGAAGGATTTGTAGAGGAACAAAAGCCAAAAAAATTTGTGCAATGATTTTCTTTGTTGAAGGAAATTATTTTTGATAAAAAAATATTTAACTAATATAATAATGCTTTGGAAATAGTATGCTTTCTAGTCTATGGTAGAAAATCTAAATATTTTAGGTAAACAATTTTCTAGTTTACCAAATGAAAAGTAAATTTTGAGAATTCTCAACTATTATAATTTATATTTAAAATGATACCTAACCTAAACTCTTCCTTTCAATGCATTTGTATATTATTTGAAATGTACTTCTAACATAAAAATACAAAACATAATTACATTGTTATATTTTGATTAAAGTAAAATAATTTAAATAGCTAGAACAAGAAGTTGTTGACACCAATTTGTTTGGACTAACGAATCAACCTTTTCACCTATCACAAAGGTAAAAATTGGAAATAGACTAATTCAAGTATGAAAGGGTAAGATAATTGTTAAATAAACTAGGAATATGTGTGAATAAAGCTAATCTGACATTGCTTGGGATATTGAGTCATTCAATTAATATTATTAAATTGTAGTAGAGGATTTCCTCAAATTATAATTAACTCATTGAAGATTACAACTATGGAAAATGCATCCTAAAGTATAAATTAATATTAATTTTCTAGTCACACCTAAATTTCAATCAAACTACTTAATTGTAGACACAATTAATTCAATGTCACAAATGCGTATGATGAAAAGATCAATATTAAGTAAAACTTCTAAATTATTACTAAACTTCTAATACTAATTTAAGAAAGTGAAATAAGAACAACTAAATCAACCTAAAGTTAATGTAATGAAAAGAGACAAGAATTAATTAAAATATAAAATTTTTATAAATCATATGATTAAAAATACAAATTGTTAAAACTTTTTGAATTAAGGCAATCAACCAAATGGTTCGTTTAAGGTAAGAGAACCTTAGATCAACATTTTAGGGGAGATGACCCAATAATCGAGCACCCTAATTTTGCGCTTCTCAAAATTCTATGTGGAAATTTTGAATTGCTCCAATTTTTTTTCAACAACGTACTTGGCAAGTTCCCTACTAATAACTAGGATTTTAGGAGCACATCATCAAATATGGTGCAACATCAACACACTTTTTGTCAGTGTCCAAAAAGGCCCCCCAAAAAAGTGAGTCTAATACTTGTGCGCTAAGTCATGTTTTATTAGTGCAATGATGTGGCACCACAAAGTGAGTCTAATACTTGTGCACTAAGTCATGTTTTATTAGTGCAATGATGTGGCACCACATGATTTGTTGCTTTTTAAATCTAAGGAATACATTTCATTGAATTATTTGTAGTCATCATCAACACGAACAACTTTAAAGTCACAACTATTAGTGCAATATTGTCAAAAATATTGAACAAATCAACAAGTGCTATAACAACTATTGGAACGCTCTCAACTACTAGGTCCTCTCCCCTATTAGACTAATCCTTTCTCTCAAACGTGTAGATGGAGGTAGAGATTTCTCATGTTCACGTAATATGATGAGGGATTCATGCTATTTGGGCTTGAACAACACATTCTAAGATTTGACTTGCTAGGCGGCTGATCTAAAATCACACGAATAGGGAGGCCCTACTAAAGAAACCACTGTGATGTCAAATGAGTCACGCAAACAAGTCAAATTTTAGAATGTGTTGTTTAAAGCTTGTCCATATATGCTTCTTTCAAGAACCGAACTTACTTAATACATTGTTGAAAATTAAAAACCTAACTCAAATATTAAAAACCTTATAATAGAAAATCCAAAAAAACAATCAAACAATTATAATCCTCCCTCCACAAAACAACTAATTCTAATTCTAAGCTATTAGATGGTGGGTGGTGGAGAGGGGGAATTCAAAAGTTCCTTGTGTGGCTTGATGATTCCATCACTATATTCGAATATGCAAGGGTTTGAGTAAGGGGGAATAAAAGCCGCCAATCATAAAATAAAGTGGCCGGTTCAAAAAAGCGGGCAGATTTCTGATTTTTCAGAAATGAAATTCCCTTGAAATTCAGATTATTATAGCACTTACTAAAATAAATTTGTAGTATTAAAAGTTATACGTTTTTACTCACTGAGTTGCCTTCACCATCCGCATTGTAAATATTGGGTGAGATATTTGAGACCAATATATTAGTGTGATTAACATTCGGAAAGAGAAATCTTTTGAATAATATCTTGTAAATATATCAAGAATAATTCAAAGATACAAGTGTTGCACACATTTTCATAGATCACGTATTTGTGTAATTTCATATTATGCGAGATCTTAAATATGTTCTGAGACTGTTTAATTATTAAACATGGAATAATATTAGATAATTAAATTGAAATGTGAATCAAATGATCAAATATATCTATATGCTTCGAATAAGATAATTTACCATCAACAAAGTACCATTCTTCTCTTTGCAAGTAGATGTCCATCTCGGAAGCATTTTTTTATAATAACAATCTAACATAAAAGTAATAAGATTTTATATACATAGATAAATTCTCCTCTTACATTGAACCACCTAAAATCTTTTAAGTTTATCGGTTTTCGACAATCCATAATGATTCTTGTTGTTTATGGATTTAACTGTGTGTGCTTTTTTGCATCATTTTCTACTCCTTGAGCTCTCTAAAATCTTGATGATAGATCACAGAGTGTGATCTGAAATGTTAATGCAAAAAAATACACACATATCGAATCCAAAAACAACAAGAAGCATCTAATTTTTTTTTGAAGTCTCCAAGTTGGAAGTTGGCTATAACTAATATTATAATAAACCACTTTGTAACCCAAGTTAGAAAATATAGGACTTTGAATCCTAAAGTTATACAATAAAATAACTTTATTTAATTAACTCATGAAATAAAATGTGATTATATAACTTAAGGTACTTTATAACTCAAATTCATAAAATAGAATACTATATAAAATGAATTTACAACTTTGGTCACAAAATTAAGTGACCTTATCACTTTATAAAGTGACCTTATCATAAAGTTGACTAAAAGATTTGGATAAAATAGAGATAATGACACCATTTTTTTATGGCATTCCATTCGTGTAGCCCCACTAATATTCTACACTTTATCCTTACATTTAGGGGAAAAGCATCAAATTCTATCTCTTATGGTGTCATGCCCACTTTCACATTTCAACACCAATCATATCAAATCCAAATTAAGTCACAACACACTGCCATATCAATACTCATTTTCTAAAATTAGACATGAGCATATATCACTATAAATAATAAAAAATTGATTGATTAATATGTCAAATTACCATAACAATTTTGTAGATTTTAGAATTGAAATAAGAACTCAGTCACCATTCTTCAACAAAATAAAAAATGAGTATATTTATCCTTTGATCATGATTAAATTAAGACCACTAATATCAACATCTACTCCAAATGTACGATCAAGATTATATATGCAATTTACCTCATAACTTGGCTTTATAAATTATTTCATCCATCAAACCAAAATTATGCCATCACTTCCTTGTCTAAAGTATCAACTAAAAGAAATGATCTCAATTAAAATCAAAATTCATTACAAAAAATAGAGATTATTCTTTAGGAATTGCAACAACATTTCCCCTATCTTATAAGTCAACTAAAACATGGTCAAAACCACTTGAGCGTTATCCTAGTCCATATTGCACTCCACCAAATCATATGGAGCACTCACAATTTTAGTCAATATTATATTGCCTCCATCATACACCTCAATTGTTATCTTCTTTTGACATTTGCATCTAATAGCAATGCTGAAGATGATCAAGCATGTTTAGAAGTGGAGGGGCAATGTCTTTCATCTTAGGGTGATGAGAGGATAATGGAATTATTTTTTTCAAATTAGAGTTAGATTACAAGAAGTATGTAGGATATGAGGATTTGTTTCTATATGAAACATTCTCTAAGAATTATGTAGGATACAAGGATTTGTTCCTATATCAAAAATAAAAGAAACGTTATATGACCTTATTAGGCTACATCTTAAGCTACTAACAAATCATGGTAATAGAAAGTGTACTCTAATTACATGAAGTGTGTTGCCTTGGATTTTCTCATCCCTTTGAAAAAAATATTCACTCATTAAGGAAGGAATTTCTCAAAGGTTTTAAAACTCTGTCAACCTTTGTTAACTTTATGAAAACTAGTTGATTCTTAAAAAAATATTCTCACACTTAGAATTTTCTATGATTTCGATCTTTTGAAGTGGTCTTGAAACCACTTTCAAGACTCAAAATGGTTTCCACAACCCTTTTACTATCTAATGAGGTTGTTAGAACTCACTTAAGTCCCTCTTACAAGATGCTCATTTGAAATTTTTTTAGTCTTTATCCATGTGATGAGCGTTACTTTGGTTTTCAAAACCTTGTTGGGACCCAATAGGTTTTCACAACCTTGTCCTCTTCCAACAAGTCTCAAAGTCCTCTAAAAAGGAAGTCACTCACAAATTTTAAACTTAAATTTCTTTGATTGTTGGCTTGTGTAAACAATTTTAAAACTGTCATCGAGCCTCAACAAGGTTCTCACAACCTTTATGGAGTCTAACTTACAACTCAAAACTCTAGAAATCTTTTAGTTTTTCAAAAAGGAAATTGTTGAAGTTTTGGTTGCAGAAATTTAAGTGAGTTTTGGAACCTCTTTCACATCCCAACAAGGTTCTCTCAACTTTGTTATAGTTCGATCCCAAACTCACAACCTTGTTTCTTCTTCACAATAATGAGTTGTAGAGGTTTTAAAAAGAAGAAAATAGAGGCAATAAGAGGTTTTAAAACCACTATCAGACCTTGGCAAGGTTTCAAAACACTATTAAAAGGCCATTCTGTTATTTCAACAATTGCTTTTCAAATGTTGGCACCAAGGGGGAGCTTACCTACCAACATTAATGACTACTGACATAGCCAAGGTCATTAAATGCATGGGTATCAAAAGGGAGTAAAGTACTTAAAATAAAACATTTTTACAAGAATTTGTAAATGAAACTCGTGAGATAGTTTTGGAGAATGTAATAAAATTATAGACAACAAAATTCGTATCGATATAGAGGAAATTTCAATGTTAAGAGAAAGAATTTAAGATAAAATTGTAAGCCATTATTTATTATAGTCTGTCTGTTATGGTATTGCATACAAAGAAGAAATTTTTGGGTCTTTTCCCATAGCTAATATGCATTTTCCTATTGAGTTTCTATCCAGATTTTGCCAAAAATTGGAACTCTCTTATTTTAACTAAGTTAATTCAACATGAAGTATAAATATTTGGAATATGAGCATCTTTCAAGACTAACCAATACAATGTTGGAGATTGTTGATGTACTCAACTAGGGAACATAAATTTGAATGACTTTTGGGAGAGAGTCAATAGAGAGAACATGACCCCAATTACACAAAGGATGGTTAAGAGTGTCCTATTACAAACTGCTAGCTTCTCTATAACCATGCAATACACTAGTTTGGTCTTGGGGTGTGTTAACCATTATGAACCTAAAATTAAAAAAACAATATAAATGACAATGACTTACTCCTCACCATTAATAGGGAGACCATCAATAAGTGTTTCTGTTTACCAAAAAGAGAAGTCTATTTACATTTCAATTTCTTATTATCTCATTAGAGGTTTGGTAAAAATAAAGGACATAAGAGAAATCTAATTTGGTAGGGAGTGGTTTGCTACTCCAAAGAGGGGAAAGTCACAATTTCCTAAGAGACTACATAGGTCTCATTTTCCAAAACAAATTTTAGATATGGTCATTTTTATACACAAATTAAAAGGTAATGTAAGAGCTCATGATATTGAAGATTGGATGTTTTTCTTCATTTAAATAATTATTTCTAAGGAGTAGTATTTGGATTGGGAAGCTCTTATCAGTGAGCAGTTACATTCTATGATTGTTGGTTTCGCTTTAAACATTTTTTTATGTCTTCATATCTATTCTATGCCCTATCTTGTACTAGGTAATGGGAATGGCTTCACTTAGTAGAGGTATATGATGAGAATGTGAAATTTATGAGTACTATACTCAACTACAACTACCAAATACCTACAAGAAATTTAGAAGAGTAAATGATGCATTTACTATGAGGCTAGTAGGAGAAATATAAATTGAATTGGGGCCAAAGGATCTCCCTTGAGGTAACACAATTGATCAACCAGCATGGTAGCCATTTTATTCAATTTCAGAGATTTACATTAAAGTTTGTGGTTTTGATGGCTTATCTTATAAAGTGTTAGACAACTCAAATAACTAGAGGACAACTGAGGGTGGGGGGGTGAATCAATTGTCACCGAATTATAGAACTTTAAGGATTCAAAACCTTATTACCGGAACACATAAACTCAATACCGGAATGCATAAACCAAATACCAGAATAACTGATATAGTAATTAAACATAAGCATAAATCAAAGAACAGTTACCATTTATCCATAACGCATGACACCAAGATTTGTACATGGAAAACCCAGTAAGGGAAAAACCATGGTGGGAAGCCTACCCACAGTCAAATAATACTTATGTAGTAAGTATGTGATTACAATATGAGGGGCATGCACATGCAGGAAGGCCAACAACCTAGACCGCACTGCTCATAAAAAAAAGGAGCCTCACTGACTACAAAAACATCGGACTACAATCCGGAAAAAAGAGTGAACTGCAAGTATAGCATCTCCTATGCCTGAGTACAGTTCCGATTAAGCTCAATACCAGAGGCCCTTTAAACTCTATTACAAACCCAATTCGATCACCTATGATTGACCAAACCTTTTGCATATGATTACAACATTATTCACACACAGATAAACCTATTTCCTTGACCTATGATCTACAAAGAGATCTTACATAATATTTATACCAATTTGGGGCCTAAACAATTAGGCTAGCCACCAAAAAGATAATACAATAAGGTCATAACATAAACCCGCAATCTAATGATCAACCAGGTCGTCTTAGGCCAAAAAAAATGTAAACCAATCATTAAATCCCATCGATAACACATCAGGAACATCCTCCAACATGTTACATAAACCGGTCCATAACCTAGATAACACCAAACCCAAAATAGGTCGCCATAAACCAAATCCAACACCACTGATGAACTGGAACATGAACAAGATAACCAACAACATCCTGAAAGCCATCTAAAAGCCACACCAACACCACTTATCATGTGCATCAAAATATCTTCAACAAAGCTTTGCCGGTAAAACCCTTATCCGAGACCAAAAGGCTTACTAGAACAAATGATAGCAATTGAGTCATCAAATCTCGAACCAACTGATCATGATACACATCTGAATAGCATGAATAACAGATCCAAACCAATTCCACAAACCAAAGCATTCTGGATCATACTGGATCAATATCATAAACCAACCACTCTACTGGAACCGACCGAAAACTGGTAAACAACCAAAACAACCGGTGTTGCCATCAATGACCAAACATCAATGACACACATAATCAATTCCTCCAAATTTCCAAAATAAAGTACTGTTGACATTATATGTCACCCTTTAAGTCATCAGTTATAGTTGATATGAGACATCCTCAATAACTTAAACCCCTCTGCATTTGGCCTCAAAGGCCTTAAACCCTAAACCCTAAGCCTTCATTCTCAATCTTGTTTTATTTTCATGTTGACTTTCTCAACTAGTCGCATCACTTAAAGGTCACCGGGTGAAGGCCACTCAATTTCTCTAGAACCAACCCCATCTTATCCACTCACTAGTTTGACCTTGGTTCCTTAGCTCAACTATGACCCAACATCCCTGTGGGTGTGATGACATCACTAAGTTTTTGCTTGTGTGGTGGCGGGGTTAGTCATTTTCTCGAAGTCTCATGATGGTTGTCAGTCAATCCCTAAGGAATGCTTGTAGGTGGGCAATGTTGTTGGCCATTTGGAGGAATTGATTATGTGTTGAATTGATGTTTTATCATTGAGGTCAACACTAGTTGTTTGGATGCTTTATCGACACCCTTCTGGTCCTGGTAGGTTGAGTGGTTTCTAGTTGGTTTGAATTTGGCATTATCCAGTATGATTTGGTTATGGAATTGGCTTATTCATGATACTCATGTTCATATTCAGTCAGTTGGTTTTGGTCTGGTGATCGGATGCTATCCTATTTGCTTGGAAGCTTGGCTTTTGATTCCGACGAGGGTTTGACCAACAGAGCTTTTGTTGAATATCTTTGATGATATGCATAAGTGGTGTTGGTGCAGCTTCTGGTGGAGATTCAGGATGTTGTTGGCGATCATGTTTGAGAATTGGCGGATGGAGAACATTGTCTTAGTGTGTGGACCTATATTGGGTCTCGGTTGATCTAGGTTATGGATCGACTTAATGTAGCATGTGGATTAGACCTCTCGATGTGTTTCCGGGATGTCTTATGTGTTGGATATTATTTGTTTGGTCTAATGCCGATATGTTTTGTAATTGTGTAATTGGTTTATTGTCTGGTGGCCGACCTGATTGTTTATGGTCGAGGGTTTGTATATATATGATGTATGATCTCATTGTAGATCATCATGGGAGTTAGGATATAGGAATCAGATATGGATGTGTAATGTGTGAATAATGTAAATATCATTCAGGAAGAGGATTTGGTCGATCATTGGAGATCGAATTGAGTTTATGTAAGAGGATTTAGTCCTCTGGTATTGAGCTTAACCAAAACTCTACTCAGGCATAGGAGATGTTATCTTTGCACTTCATTCCTTCTTCCCAATTGTAATCTGGATTTCTATGTAGTCAATGTGACTCCTTTTGTGATGAGCAGTGCGCTCTAGGTTGTTGGCCTTCCTCCAAGTGTAGGCCCCTGAAATGTAATTCACATACTTACTGCAAAAGTATTATCTGACTGTGGGTAGGCTTCTCATCGTGGTTTTTACCTTTACCGAGTTTTCCACGTATAAATCTTGGTGTCATGTGGATGGTATTTACTCTCTGATTATTTTTTATGCTTAATTGGTTTAACTGCTATTTTGGTATTTGGTTTAAGCATTTCGGTATTAATGTTTTGGGTTCCGGTATTAAAGTTTTAATTGCTAAATGTTCTGGTAATCTGGGACAACTGATTCACCCCCCCCTCTTAGTTGTCTTCTAGTTATTTGAACTGTCTAATAATTGGTATCAGAGCTTTGGTCCTCTCCGCAGAAAGCTTAACTTCTTAAGGAAGATCCTATGGTGACTAACAGTTCAAGTTCATCTAGTTCATCTGGAGCTATCTTTCGAAGAGATATTCCTAGGCTTGATGGAACAAATTACACAGTATGGAAGATACAAATGGAGACTCATCTGAGATGTCTTGGCAAGGAGATTTGGGAGATCACACAGAATGGTGTTACACCTCATAATCCAACATTCGGCAATCCTCTTCTGGCAAACCTAGATAAGGAGGTTGAGAATGATAATAGAGAAAGAGAAGCCCTCTTGTGTGCACTTTTCTGATCAAAAAATAATGGGATTGACTGACAAATCATCTGGAAAGGCTATATGGGATAAGTTGGAGACTCTTAATGAAGGTGACCCTACAGTGAAGATTGCTAAACTTTATGGTTACTGGGTGAGATATGAAAACCTGGAGATGGAAGAAGATGAAAGGATTACTGCATTCATGGAAAGGGTAAATGAGATTGTTATAGGAATTAAATGTTGTGGTGGAACTCTGAGTGAAGATGAAATTGTTTCTAAAGTTTTGAGAGACCTACCACCAGCTTACAAGTTGAAGGCTACTGCTATTAATGAGTTGAGAACAATGGCTAATACATCTGTCAACATAGATACCTTGGTTGGGAAATTATCTTCTTTTGAGCTTGAAGAATTTGGACCTTTTGGAGCTGTGAAGACTGAACCTACTTTTCATGCATCTACATCAGCAACCGGTAAGCAAGATTGGAAAGCTTTATATGCAAAGGAATTGGATGATATGAAGAGAGAAGATGATGAGTTTGAGCAACTTGAAGCAGTATTTGCTAGAAGAGTACCTAAAGGACCGGTAAGAAGTATGAAGGAAAAACACCTTTTAAATGTTTTGTATGTAATAAGATTGGTCATTTTGCATCTAGATGTCCTGCAAGGAATTCAAGATTTGAAGAAAGAGTTAGAAGATATTTTAAGCCTAACCCTGAATATCAGAACAAGTATAAGTATAGGAAAAACAAAGACAAATCATGCTACATAGCGGATGAGGAAGGCATTACTGATTTTGATGATGAATTAACATAAGACTTTGCTAGTGGTTTCGGCAATGGGAAGGAATGGGTGTTCCTGGCTATCAAGGAATATATTTTGGCACTGGAAGAGAATGTACCTAAAGAGAAGGCACTTGCTGCTAAAATTGAAGACAAGGATGAATGGGTAATTGACAGTGGTTGTTCACATCATATGACTGGAGATAAAGGGAAGTTTCTATCTTTGCAAGAATTTGATGGCGGTCTGGTTATATTTGGAGATGACAAAGCATGTATGATCAAAGGAAAATGAAACTATATCATTAGATGGTAAGAACAATACTGATAATGTTTATTATGTTGAAGGTTTAAGGCATAATATTTTGAGTGTAGGACAATTGGTAGATAAGGGATTTCAATTATAGTTCAAGGATGGAAAATGCAAAATCATTAACAGATCTGGTTTGGAGATTGCAATCGGTACACAGATAAAAGATAATATATTTCATTTGAATTCCGGTGAGAAGACATGTTTGATTGTACAGATTGATGAGATTTGTCTATGGCATAAAAGGTTGTGTCATGTGAATTTTGATTACATTGTGAATATTAGTTCAACTAAGGCAGTTAGAGATATACCTAAGATTGTGAAGCCCTATAATCCGGTATGTAAAGAATGTCAAATGGGTAAACAAGTCAGAACCTCTTTTAGCAGTATACAAGATAAATATAATGATGTTCTTGATCTTATTCATACTGATTTGTGTGGCCCTACTAGAGTCAAAAGTTTTCAAGGTGATAGTTATTTCATGATAGTCATTGATGATTATTCTAGAATGATGTGGGTTACATTTCTAAGGGAAAAATCTGAAGCATTTGAAAAGTTTAAAATCTTTAAGGCTAAAGTGGAAACTGAGACAAGATTGAAGATTAAATGTTTGAGGTCAGATCATGGTGGAGAATTCACATCCGGTGAGTTTAATAACTTTTGTGAGAAGCATGGTATAAGAAGATAATTTTCTGCTCCCCGAACACCTCAGCAGAATGGAGTTGTGGAAAGGAAAAATAGAAATATCTTGGATGTTGCTAGAACATTGATGATGGAAGCTAGTCTACCTCATATCTACTGGAGAGAAGCAGTGTGCACAATGGTTTATACATTCAACATAGTACATATCAAAGGAGAAACTGGTAAGACACCTTATGAATTATGGTTTGACAATACACCTACAGTTAAGTATTTCAGAATCTTTGGTAGTAAATGTTATATCAAGAGAGATGATATAATTGGAAAATTTGATCCTAGATGTGATGAAGGCATATTTATTGGTTATTCTAATGAAAGAAAGGCATATAGATGTTATAACAAGAGATTGCAGAGAATTGTGGAGAGTGTTAATGTCAAAGTGGATGAGCTAAATAGAGGTCAAATTAGAGTTTATGAGAAGGAATCGATGGTGAAAATGATTATATCTGAACCGGTAGCACCTTTATCAGAGAAAAGTTTTGATTCAGTTACTCCAACAATATCAAAAAATTCTACAGTGACTGAAGAACTGGGAAGAGGAACAGAAAGTTAGAAGACTCCTAGGTATGTAAGATCGAATCATTTAGAGGATCAGATTATTGGGGATAAGAACAATGGAGTGATGACAAGAAGAAGACTGGAAACTAATGAGGTATGTTTAATTTCTCAAGTTGAACTCGTATCAATAATTGAGGCATGTAAAGATCAATATTGGTTGAAAGCTATGGAAGAAGAATTAGATCAGATTGAGAAGAATAACACATGGACTTTGGTTCCCCGACCTAAAAATAAGAATATTATTGGAACTAAATGGGTTTTTAGGAATAAATTGAATGAGGATGGTCAAGTTTTAAGGAATAAGGCTAGATTGGTTTGTAAAGGATATTCTCAGAAGGAAGGAATTGATTATGGAGAGACTTTTCCACCTGTAGCTAGGATTGAAGCTGTAAGATTATTTCTTGCCTATGTTGCCCACAAAAACTACAAGGTTTATCAGATGGATGTTAAGTATGCATTTTTGAATGGGGATCTTGATGAGGAAGTTTATATTGAGCAACCTGATGGTTTTTCACTATCAGATGATACAAACATGGTTTGCAGGTTAAGGAAAGCTTTATATGGATTGAAACAAGCACCTAGAGCTTGGTATGCAAGGCTGGATAAATATCTTTTCAAGCTTGATTTTACCAAGGGTAATGCTGATAGTAATTTATATTATAAGATCACTGATAATGATATACTGACTATTGAAGTATTTGTTGATGACATTATTTTTGGAGGTGAAGATAAGTTGTGCATGGAATTTTCTAAAAATATGGAGAAACAATTTAAAATGTCTATGATTGGGGAAATGAAAATTTTATTAGGTTTGCAGATTACTCAGATTGACAAAGGTATTTTCATCTATCAAACTAAGTATGTTAGGGAACTGTTGAAGAAATTTGGTATGGGAGATTCTAAACCGGTAAGTACTCCTATGATTACAAATGAGAAATTGAAAAGGAAAGATGTTTCTGCACCGGTAAATCCTACAATATACAAATCTATGATTGGACGTCTTCTTTATTTGACTTAGACTAGGCCTGACATAATGAATGTTGTTTGTATTTCATCTATATTTCAGAGTGATCTAGAGAAAATCATGAGAGTGCGGTGAAAAGGATTTTTAGATACTTACAAGGTACATCAGAATATGGTTTGTGGTACCCTAAGGATGATGACTTTACTTTATGTGCATATACAGATGCTGATTGGGCTGAAGATGTTGATGACCGGAAAAGTACTTTCAGTGGAGCTTTCTTTCTTGGAAAGAAGTTGGTTTCATGGATCAACAAGAAACAATCATGTACTTCTTTATCTACTGCTGAAGCTGAGTATGTTGCTTCTTCTACTAACTGTACATAGGTTTTATGGATGAAGCAAATGTTGAAGGTTATCAAAGTGCATTTCATTGGACTGGTAGTTATTCACTGTGATAACTCTGTTGCTATTGATATATCAAAGAATCCAGTATTTGACTCTAAGAGAAAGCACATATCTATCAAGTATAACTTTTTGAAGGAGAAGGTGGAAGAAATTGAAGTTAGACTGGTTTATGTGAACACTAAAGGGAATATTTCAGATATTTTCACTAAACCTTTGCCTAAAGAACCATTTGAGTACCTGAGAGACAGGTTAGGGGTTTTTGCCCATCCGACAGAGAACTGATTGATGCTTTTTGGCATCAGTCCAATATGCATTATTAGAGATATTTTTCACTTCGAAACTGATGTGGGTATGCTACTACTCAGCGGGAATAGTTAGCTTTGTGATTCAAAGGTTTGTGTTTTTACTTTGATATTTTTGTTCAGATTTCTGGCATTGATGTCAAAGGGGGAGAGATATTGATGTGAAAGAGAAAAACTTAAGGAGTTGTATATATTAGGGGGAGAGATATATGTATAATTCAGATCTTTACAAAGATATCATTCATAGGGGGAGTTTGGTCTTTGTTTTAGAACTTCATTGCTATATCTTTATGCAGGAGATTGTTAGATGTCTTCCATTGGGGGAGACTTGTTTGGTATTTCTTGGTACTTGGATGTTTTTCACATCTAGTGTTGCCATCAATGTCAAAGGGGGAGATTGTTGGCCATTTGCAGGAATTAATTATGTGTTGCATTGATGATTTGTCATTGATGTCAACACTAGTTGTTTGGATGCTTTACCGACACCCTTCTAGTCTTGGTAGGTTGAGTGGTTTCTGGTTGGTTTGAATCCGGCATGATCCGGTATGCTTCAATATGATTTGGTTATGGAATTGGCTTATTCATGATACTCATGTTCATATTCAATCAGTTGGTTTTGGTCTGGTGATCCGATGCTATCATGTTTGCTTGGAAGCTTGGCTTGTGATTCCGGTGAGGGTTTCATTGGCAGAGCTTTTGTTGAAGATATTTGATGATATGCATAAGTGGTGTTGGTGCAGCTTCTCATGGAGATTTAAGATGTTGTTGGTGATCATATTCGAGACTTGGTGGATGGAGATCATTGCCTTAGCGTGTGGACCTATATTGGGTCCCGGTTGATCTAGATTATGGACCGACTTAATGTAACATGTGGATTAGACCTCTCAATGTGTTTCTGGGATGTCTTATGTGTTGGATATTATTTGTTTGGTCTAAGGCCAACATGTTTTGTAATTATGTATTTGGTTTATTTTCTGGTGGTCAAACTGATTATTTATGGTTGAGGGTTTGTATATATATGATGTATGATCTCATTGTAGATCATCATGGGAATTAGGATATAGGAATGGGATATGGATGTGTAATCTGTGAATAATGTAATATCATTCAGGCAGAGGATTTGGTTGATCATTGGAGATCGAATTGGGTTTATGTAAGAGGATTTAGTCCTCCGGTATTGAGCTTAACTGGAACTATACTCAGGCATAGGAGATGTTATCTTTATAGTTCATTCCTTCTTCAAGATTGTAGTCTGGATTTCTATGTAGTTAGTGAGAATCCTTTTGTGATAAGCAATGCGCTCTAGGTTGTTGGCCTTCCTACAAGTGCAGGCCCCTAAATTGTAATTGACATACTTATTGCAGAAGTATTATCTGACTGTGGATAGGCTTCCCACCGTGGTTTTTCCCTTTACTGGGTTTTCCACATATAAATCTTAGTGTCATGTGGATGGTATTTATTCTCTGATTATTATTTATGCTCAATTGGTTTAACTACTATTCCAGTATTTGGTTTAAGCATTCTGGTATTAATGTTTTGGGTTTTGGTATTAAAGTTTTAATTGCTAAATGTTCTGGTAATCTGTAAGAACTGATTCACCCCCCTTTTCAGTTGTCTTCCTATTATTTGAATTGTCTATCAAGTGTCTCGTGTGGTGGTAGGGTTAGTGTTATCTTCCCTCCCTCTCACATGGTTTAAGTCCTTCAATATTTTGTTATGGGATATTAAAGAATATTCCAATCTTAACTACCATATTTTCCCCTCAGTCCTGTAGGTGTCAACGGTCAACATTCTAGACGGCTAGTGGGTTGGTGGTGTAAATCTCTTTTCTCACAATCCTACTCTAGTTAATGGTCAGTATCTTGGTAGTCTCGCGGGCTGGTGATGCAATGCTTTTCCTCCTATGGTCCTGTGGGTGACAACAGTCAAGATCTAAGAGGTTTGGCGGGTTGTCATGTCTATCACTTTCACCGCAATCCTGCACCTATCAATAATGGTGAATGGAGAAGCGTTGCGGGTAGCGGTAAATGTTGCTGACCCATGCCATCGACATGCAAAGGATGAATGAATATTGAGGGGTAGCGGTAAAGGTCGAAATGTGGATAGAGTTGGCTCCCACTATCCCACAAGGAGAGAGAATTTTTTTTAGAAGGAAGCTTGTTGTATCATAGTAAGATTACCATTGGCCCATGATGAGGGCAAAGTAGTTAGACCAAACTTCCACATGTGAGTAGCGAGTCCTGCTAAGCCATGATGGTTACAACGGGTGTTAGGAGGTTGGTTGCGATAGAGAGGTAAAGGTATTTTCTTCCTGCAATCTCGCAAGAAGGGAAGGCAAGGTTTAAAGAATGATTGCAGATGGGAAGTAAAGGCATATTGTTACCGCGACCTTGTAAGAGGGGAAGGCAGGATCAACATGATGCTTGCGATAGGGCGGTAAACACATCTTAGCCATCCATTTTGTAAACAAACCTAGATCGATGATAATGGTTTGATCACCTATTATGTTAATTTACATGATGCATCTTGACCATCCATCTATGCAAAAAGGCCCAATCCTATGATCCACATTCAAATTTGAATTGAACGTTTGAATTCAAACAGTTCTCCAAGGGTGGTTGTTGACCAGCATGTCAAAATTTAATTCTGACCTCGTCGGCGACCTAGATTTGATCTAATCTATTCCAACCACTTCCAAGCAATGCAGGGCAATCACCATAACACCCTTCAAGCTTTGCAGACACTTCTCAAGGTTTTCCATGCTTATTTATTGCTCATAGAGGACTTTCTGGCCTAACAAAGAATATTTATATGCCATCCCTATGACAAATCCGCCCAAATTTTTATCTCCTATATTCATCGACTGTAGAAACGTCTTTTCCATCCCATGGAATTGTTATAGAACACAAGAAATTAGATTTTCAATCTAACTCATTTTATTATATTCCTATTGTAACCTAACCCTAGTTGGTTAGGGCTTTTGAAATAAATGTAAATTTCAGTTATGCCTACACTATAAAGTTAATTTTGTAACATATTCTAAAGGTTCTTCTGCTTTTGATTCTCATGCTTTTTGTATCTATAATTTTTCCTTGCCTTTATATAAATAGAATTATTGGTTATACCTATTTTGAATTCAAACACTTTGTGTAATGAATCTTACCTTTTTGTTTGAATGTATGTTCTCTATTTCCAGATTGTGTGATTATGTTAACATCTCTATAGATGTTGTGCGTGAATTGTTTTCATTCCTTCCACCAATTGACTAGATTCTAACCTTTGCATGTGTCTTTGGAAACTAATTAGAATGGAGAATCTATGTATGTTAGGGTATTTTTTATTGATGTCTTGTGCATTCATAGGCAAGGGAAGACCAAATATAATATTGGTGCATCACCTCCTTTATATATTCAGTTCTCTTTCTCCCCTTTTCTCTGCAAGTTAGTAGATAGGCTTAGATATAGGTTTTACAAGTGTCGAGTTGGTTCAACACTGCACCCTGATTGGCAAGGAAGTCAACCTTCTCTGAAGATTCAACCTCACATGCACAAGGAAGTCAACCTTCTCCGGAGATTGAACCTCACATGCGCAAGGAAGTCAACCTTGTCCAAAGATTCAACCTCACATGAGCATCTTTTCTAATTCATTTTTATCCTACAATATTTAGAATTATTGAGATCATTTCCTAGGGAAACTATTATGTGCGAATTTATTCAGATATAAGTACTATGGAGTAGCAAGTTGCAATAATTTTCATTCAAGTGGCTTTATATGATTGATTCTTTTATTTCTTGCCATATCATGCTATTGCATCAAAATTTGTTGGTATTATTTAAACAACATTGAATCATCATCATCATCAACAACAACAACAACATCAAGATTGAGGTATAATATAGTGGACCCAACAGTTTACTTTAGAGCTTTCCTTTCTATCTATTTTTATTAAAGGGTTAATTGAAAACCCGAGGTTTGACTAAGGAGAACCCCTATCAAATAACACCATTTTTCCTCTCTTGTGTGTGTAGGTTTTAGATTCATACGAGAAGGAATGTAGATCCAAAAAGTATGGATTGAGACAAAGAGGGATAATTCTCAAGAATGGTGAATTCTTTAGTGATCCTCAACCTATTGGAGCATGAGATAAATAAAATGGATAATAACAGACATGAAATGAGCTGTATTATGATAATCAATAATTTATAGCAAATACAGATGAATTGAGCGTAAAATTGACTGTAAAGACTAGAACAAGCTAATAACCATTGCCTTATTCCATTAGGTGCTTGAATTCAGAAGACATAAAATGAATTATAACAAAATTCTATCTAACAGCATTTAGATTTGAGATAATATTGCCTTACAATATTTCTTACTGCAATCCCAACCCAGACTGCTTATCAAATCCCTGAACAAGCCCTACCATTCTACGATCTTGTTTTAGCATTTAATTGATCCCTTAGATCAAAGCATAAACACAAATTACATACATCACAAAAATGCACTAAATGAAAGAAACCCTTGGTTATATTTTATTCAAAAGATGATAGAATTATACAATAGAGATAAATAGATCAGAATTGTATTTCTATTAAATAAATTTACTATTTTTGTCATAAAACAATTTACATATAACTCCTTCAAGAACTTGCAAAAAACCTGACACAAGACTCTTATCTATTGCTGTGCAAAATCTTTACAATTTTCTCATTTTCACCTAAAAACTACTAAATGAAACTATGACTCTGACTTAGCAAAACTCATAACCAAAATCGGAAACTTGTCTCTTGGCCTTGAATTCCCTTTTATAGAAACAAGGGAGTAAAAAAGCTACGTGCCAGAGGAGACACATGCCACAAGACAATTGGATAACATGTGATATCTTATTACAAAAATATTCCCTTTATGGAATGTCACAACCAAGACCAATATCCCTAAATTCTTCAAAAAGACATTCCATGCACTTTATCCCTTTTGTTGTTGCCATTCAAAATTTGATATGGGCCCACCTTGCTGTTGTTCATGCTAAAAAAGGTAATTGCTGCTAGAAGACAAAACTGTCTGCCAGATTGTCACATCAAATAGTTAGCAGTCCTCACTCCTCCTTCAAGTAGGTGTTATTCCATTCGCCAAATTTTTCATCATATGGAAATCTAAAATGCATGGCCTCATCAACCTTTTCTCTATATAGAGTATATTTAACCACTACATGATTTGCCTCTCTTTCAAAAGACTCAAAGAAAGTCCCTATACATATTATTTTGTCCATGTTGTCCTCCAGCGTGCCAGTATCCAGCCCCTCACAAATCAGTTCTACTTGGGTGTTTATAACCCTTTCTACCTCTTATTTCCAAACTTGTAAAGGCTTAATTGCCCCATTTTCATCCACAATACCTGACAGAAGTGTTTCATTCAACTCACTGAAGTTCCTCATCAACTCCCTTATCTTTCTTTCTATACTTTCTAGCAGAATCTGGGCTTCTTGCATTGACTTCACCAATAAATGGGTTGGTTGAAGCGTAGGTGGCCTCTCAACATGATATTTGGAAGCCAGTGACATTATTCTAAGTTCATTTCCCCTTTGTAACCATTTTATAAACAAAGGGATTACCACTTCCTTGTCTCTATCAAAACTTTGAATAACATTAAATAATAAAGAATATAAAGAATGAATGATATTTAAGCTACTATCCACCTTCTCATTCAAATGAGTTAGCACTGAGCTAACTATCTCTCTTTGCTAGGAGGTAGACTGATCCTATGACTCCTTTAGTTTATTCTCCAACTCAGTGACCTTCTCTAAAAGTTGGGCTCTTGTTGGATCATTTAATCTAGTAGGTTATTCATCATCATATGACACTAATGATATGCTTGGGATATCAGTCTCACTGTCAAATTGAACAACTACATCTACATGGTTGATAGGTGGAGACCTGATGCAATTGTAGGAGTAGAAGGGGATGCTCCTATCTATCCCTGCTCAAAAAGTTGAACTCTAGTTTGTAGCTCCACACATCTCTTTTGAACTATATTATATTCATTGAAAAGCTTTTCAAACTTCTCCATAAGTTCTTTTTTTTCTATGGCCTCCCTCTTAGAAGTTTCATGGGACAATTTCGCCACATCCATAGTTAACTTGAAAGCCTAAACATTTGATGTATTAGAGGCTCTTTTTATGAGGAGGCTTCCCCTCAAGTTTGGATTTATATCACTAATATCAAGCCTTCTAGGCCCCTGCTCTAATGCCCATATTTCCAAGGTTGCATAATCATCTACAAATTCTGATCCTTTCAATGCTAACCTTGATTCTTACTCTTAATTGAATTGTTGATCTTTTGATTTCCTAATGGCATCAAAATCTATTGCATCTTCTATATTCCACTCTGGTATAATTAAGACATCAACCTCATTTATGATGATCCTGCCTTCATCTGCAGTGATTCTTTTGAATTCTTCCATCATCTCATTCTTGACTTCTTCTTGGTTTTCTTGGTCAGACTTTTCTAGCCTTTGGACCTTTCTCTCTGCACTTCTCCTTGTTAGACAACTCAGATAACCAAAGGACAAATGAGAGGGGGGGTGAATCAGTTGTCACCAGATTAAAGAACTTTAAACATTTAAATCCTTATTACCAAAACACATAAAATTAATATCGAAAGCATAAACCAAATACCAGAATGAGTGATAAAGCATTTAACCATAAACATAAATCAGAGAATAGTTACCATCCATCCATAACACATGACACCAATATTTGTACGTGGAAAACCCGATAAAGGGAAAAACCATGATGGGAAGCCTACCTACAGTCAGATAATACTTCTGCAACAAGTATGTGATTACAATATGAGGGGCCTACACATGCAGGAAGGCCAATAGCCTAAAGCGCATTGTTCATCACAAAAAGGAGCCCCACTGACTACATAAACATCGGACTACAATCTGGAAATAAGAGTGAACTGCAAGTATAACATCTCCTATGCATGAGTACAATTATGGTTAAGCTCAATACCGAAGGCCTTAAACCTCTCGTACAAACCCAATTCGATCACCTATGATCGACCAAACCTTTTGCATATGATTACAACATTATTCACACACAGATCATCCCATAATCTTTTCCTATCAACCCACATACTATGATCTACAAAGAGATCTTACATCATATTTATACCAACCTGAGACCTAAACAATTAGGTTGGCCACCTAAAAGATAATACAATAAATTCATAACAAAAACCCATAATCCAATGATCAAGCAAGTCATCTTAGGCTAAAAAACAATGTAAACCAATCATTGAATCTCGTCGATAATGCATCAGGAACATCCTCCAACATGTTACGGAAACCGGTCCATAACCTAGATAACACCAGATCCAAAATAGGTCTCCATAAACCAAATCCAACACCACCAATGAACTATAACAAGATAAACAACAACATCCTGAAAGCCATCTAGAAGCCTCACCAACACCACTTATCATCTGCATCAAAATATCTTCAACAAAGCTCTATCAGTAAAACGCTTACTAGTGACCAAAAGGCTTACTAGAATAAATGATAGCTTTTGAGTCATCAAATCCTCAACTAACTGATTGTGATATACATCAGAATAGCATGAATGACAATTCCAAACAAATTCCACAAACCAAAGCATATCGGATCCTACCGGATCAATATCATAATCAACCACTCTACTAGAACTAATCAGAAACAGGTAAACAACCAAAACAACTGGTGTTGCCATCAATGATAAAACACCAATACAACACATAATCAATTCCAAATTGCCAACAATCTCCCCCTTTGGCATTGATGGCAACACTAGATGTGAAAAAACATCCAAGTACCAAGAAATGCCAAACAGGTCTCCCCCAATGAAATAAAACCAACAATCTCCCACTAAATGATATAGAAATGAAGTTCGGAACCAAACTCACTTTTGACTGATATTCTATTAAGCTTTGTTTTCACATATATCTCTCCCCCTTTGACATCAATGCCAAATATCTAGCATAAAACATCAAAGAAAAGTCATAAATCCTCTGAAACATACAATTGAATACTCCCCCTAAGTAGTAGCACCGCCATATCAATCTAGAATGAGTAATAACCTGGATAATGCATTCCAAACTGATGCCAATCAACATCACTCAGTTCTCTACCAGAGGGGAAGAAACCCCCAATCTGTCTCTAAAGTACTCAAATGATTCTTTAGGCAAAGGTTTAGTGAAAATGTTTGCAATCTTCTCTTTAGTGTTCACATAAACCAATCTGACTTCATTTGCTTCCACCTTCTCCTTCAAAAAATTATACTTGATAGACATGTGCTTTGTCTTAGAATGAAATATCAGATTCTTTGATATATCAATAGCAGCAGAGTTATCACAGTGAATAACTGTATAAACCTAAAAATGGTCTGAAGAAAATTATTTAAATAAGCAATAATTTAATTAATCCCCCTTCCCAATTTAATTGAATTCATTACAAATTTGATTAAATTCTCCCTTTCATCTGCTTATTAATAAATCTAAGGATTTATTTAATAGGTTCATTTCAATAGTCTCCTTTGATTAATTAATCCTCCCTCCATTTAAATTCATTTCTTCTAATCTCCTAATTACTTAAAACAAATCAATTTATGAGTTATTGAAAATTAATTAGTTTTTTTCTATTATTTGAATTTTTAAATTCACATTACCCACATGCCTCTTAACTTCTAACTACCTGACCTAACCATCCCTCTAACCTAACCCATTCCACCTAATCTTAGGTTTGACTAACCCTATCCTATCTTGCACATTCTAACCTCCTTATCCTAACCTCCTATGGTGTGGATATTCTTCCCTTGAGACACATGGCACTTTGGCCACATGTCTCCTTTCTTGGACACTTAACCTTTTATGAGCAAGACTCCTTGACACTTGTCACCATAGAGATGACAAGTGTCCCTTTCTCCAACCTCTTCTCCAACCTCCTCCAATTTCACCCTTGATATCTTCAGACTTAATCGTGATTGTTGATTCCTGCCACCTCACCCCTAGCCTTGGAAATCCTATAAATATCTCCCATTTTGGAGCACAAAGGATCCCATCTTATTATCAATTTAGGCATTGTTACTATAGGCATATCATTTGAGCATTGTTATTATAGGGAATTGCATCTTAGAATTAGCTTAATTTGATCACTTTCTAGCATAATTGTTGAATCATGTAGCTTAATCAATCTCTTTTCTAGCTTAATTGCATCATCATCATAGCTTAATCATGCATATCTTTAGCTCAATTAGTCTCTTGGATAAATCTAGCTTAATAAATCTCACTTTTGCATATCATTATCATTTCAAATCCTCCATCTAGGTGTATTCAAGTCACTGGGATCACTTATCCAGATCTGAGAGCAAATCCATACTCACATCTCTTAGGAGGCGATAGGTCGCTTTGTCACGATTCATCTTTCTTTTGCTTCTTATTTGCTAACTATGCTTGTAATGATCTATTAAGTCTTTATGTTGCATCTGCAGGTATCACACTTCACAAACACAACATTTTTCCGCCCACCATGGGGCAGGAAATCTACTTTTTGGCCTCTTAACATCATCAAATTTTCAATCTAGCAGGTTTCTGGTCGGGTCTGATTTAGAATTTTGTACGAGCAGGTGAGAATTGTCGTACGAAATTCTGCTTCTATGTTTTCAAAACAGATTGCATTTTAGTGTTTTCATGCTTCAATTTGATTATTACTAAGGCTAACCCTAGTTTGTTTGTGAGTTTTTCGGTAGCCTAGCTGATTTTTGCAAGACGATTGTTGATGATTACGCTTGTCAAAGCTTCATTTCATCTGAACATCATGACTACTAATGTATCTATTTTGCAGGTTGCCTAAGAGGACTCAACCAAACTTTATGTCTTCTTTAAATTTTCTAGGCACACTTGTTTTGGCTAATGGAAATGAACAAACATGTCTTATGTGTTTTGATGATAGGTGAGTATGCTCTCACCTTTCTTGGGTGATCGGAAAGCCAGACTCATCCTTTGCTTTCAATAGTGCATATCTTTAACGGGCCTGCCCTCTCGAGGAGCCTATAAGGCCAAAGCCATTAAGTCCGGTGAGAGGGGAACGACCCAAGTGGGAACAGCTAACGCCAAGTACTCCAACCCACTATAAAATAAACATGATTTGATGAAAATAAAGTCAATGACAGTGCTCAGGAATAACTCTCCTCCATTGGAGACCTCTTAATTGTGTTTATACCCTGATGCGCTGAATAGATCCCTTACTAGTTCTTATTAAAATTAGAAGCTACCTGATTCACCTACAAAATGGGGATAATCTTTGCGCAAGAGAGATAGTAACTCTCCCAAGGCACTTGTCATATCATGCCCCCATTAGCGTTCGGAGTCGGATAATACGACGTTGAGAATCCATTGTGTGAGACTCAATGGCCATATTCTGATTTGCTATTGGGTGTGTACCTAAGTTTGCAAGAAAAGGTTTTCTCTCTCAACCAAATTTCTTAGGTAGCGTACTGTGCTTGAGGTCACTTATTGATGGGATTCACCTAGTTTGCTCAACACTTCACCTAGTTGGTGTTGCTCAATTCCACCAACTCTCTAGGCCTAACTGTATTCTAGACCTCCAAGTCCTTCTCAATCTCTTCTAGGGCTTGCTTCTTAACCATTCCAAGTTGTTTACTTCAAGTGTTTTAGCTAGGAACCCTACCAAGTTACAATGCTTCCCATGTGCTCAATTATGGCTTTCTTGGCTTCAACTTTTCAAATTGACCTCCTACTCTTGTGAGTTGATGTAGAGGTGTGGAGGTGGCTACTAAATTTTTTTAATGCCTTTTGGATCCATTTTAGGTTTGCAGCCATTAGCTTTCTTACCGATTTCAATATTTTGCCTAGAAAAGGGCTACAAGGAATTAGCCCTATTAGGACTCCAAAATCCGGTTTTTTAGGGCTTGAGTGAAAATGGTCCAAAAGACCCCCTAGAAATTTTGGATTACCTGAAAATATACACCTAACCTCAAGTTATTTTTGTGGTTTTTACTCCTTACTCCACCGTACAATATGCTAACCCCAAAATGAGGGTTTTGAAGGGTTTCTAGGCCTTCTAGCCGACAGTGATTGGTCAAGTTGGTGTTTGGGAATCAAATGATTTTTTCAAGGATTATCCTTGCATTGGAAACTCTGTCCCAACTTAATGGACCCCTGCTAAAGCTTATATGGTGGTTTGGCATTCACCCCTGTACTTTGCACATCAATTTCACCATGTTTCCTCTAGTCGGGTTGCTCCTGGACTCGCCTAGAAAAAGGTGACAGTCATATTGAAACTCAACTCCAGCACTTGTCCCTACATATGTACATTGTACAAGTGGTTTACCTTCATGTCCCAATAGTCTGTGATGGTAGCACGTGTGGAATTCATGGGGCAACCATTTTACATAAAACTGCTATATACAAGCCAAAATTGGCTGTGTGCAAACCAAAACAAGAAAACACTAATGTAAACTATCTACAAATCTTGAAATGGAAATAAAAACTCTGTAACACACCAAATAAACTTAATCCATTTCTAGATTAATGGATTCAATCCATTTACAAAAATGAACAAAACAAGCCAAAATGCTGCCAACTAGTCTGAAAATGAGTAGTTTCAGATTGTTGAACTTACAAAACCAAGTCTCCAACCTTGGTAACCATGCAAGAGAGGATTCTTATAGAATCTCCCATGTGTGGAGTCTTTCTAGGGCATTGGACAATCCCTAAATCCATCGCTAACCAATTCAGGACAAAAGTTGTCATGACAACATTTTGCAATTTTGTACTTTTTCACTTTTTGGCCTTCTCAACCTATGAGGCCTATTCTAAGTCATCACACATGACTTTTAAACCATGTCTAAGACTAATTTAGCCCTCCCTAATTCCTATACCAATTTTTGACACTTTTGACCATCAAGAAGGTCAACTACCTACTCAAACCACTATTTAGGCACACAATGCAAACCTAAAAAGAATGAACTCAATCCTAGGCCTACATTGACTCTAAACACTAACTATTGGACCCTCCTAGAGTCCTTATTCACTAAATGACTTGGATAGGGTCAGTACAAGCCAAAATTGAGAAATCACTAGTAGCCTAAGTTCTAGGTGCTCCTGCACCATTCTCCCAAACAAAAGAAAATCATGTCACCTCCTTGGGAATCAGATTTTGATCAATTCCTAGCTTCTTAAACTCTATCTCAAGCACCCATGTAGCTTCGGCATCATCCATACCCTGCCATTTGATTAGGTGCTCCCAATAGGCTTGATGCCTTGTCTTCTTGTCGATCCTTGAACTCAACACCTTCTCGGCCTTTGGATTTGGTTTGGCTGGTAACTGAAGGTTGTTCACATCATCTGATACCTCTGTGTGACTTCAATATGAACCTTGAATTGGTCCCTTGTAGGCAACTAAGTCTGCTATGTTTAAAACTGGTGACAATCCTATGTCACTAGGTAGATCCACCTTGTATGCATTTTCTCCATACTTGGCTAGAATGGCACATGGACCTATCCTTCTTATTTGCAACTTGTTAAGAACTCCTTGCTATAGCCTTTCTTTGTTTAGGTGCACCATGACAAGATCTCCCACTTGAAATTGTAGGTTCTTCCTTCTTTCATCAGCTTTTTGTTTGATTTTGCTTGTGTTCTTCAGCAATGTTTGCTTGACTGATTCATGGACCTCCTTCATTGATTGAGAAAAGTATTCTGCATATCCACTTCTTGCTGCTATACTTCCTAAGTCTCTCAACTCCAAAATACCTCTTGGGTACACACCATAGACCACTTCAAAAGGGATCTTTTCGGTAGTCCTATTCATGGTGTCATTATATGCATATTCAGCTTGTGAGAGTACTTGATCCCATGTCTGACCATATTCTTTGGTAAGGCACCTCAATAAGTTTCCCAAGCTTCTATTCACCACTTCAGTCTACCCATCTATTTGAGGATGGTAGGTTGATCCAAAAGAGAGGTTGGTGCCAAGATTTTGCTAAAGTGTCTTCCAAAAATGACTCATGAACTTTGAGTCCCTATCTGAAACAATGCTCATGGGTAAGCCATGTATCCTCACTACCTCTTTGAAGAACAAATGAGCTATTTGGCATGCATCATGAGTAGTCTTGCAAGGCACAAAGTGAACCATTTTGCTAAATCTGTCCACAATGACATAAATGCTATCATATCCTTGCTTTGTCCTTGGTAAACCTACTACAAAGTCCATACTAATGCATTCCCAAGGTCTATTTGGTATGGGAAGAGGTCGGTATAAACCAGCATTTGTAGAAGTACCTTTGGCCTTTTGGAAAAATATGCAAGTCTCCACATACTTTTTCACATCTTGATTCATCCTTGGCCAATAGTAATACCTTTGAACCAACTCTTGAGTCTTATTGACTCCAAAATGTCCACTAAGGCTGCCATTATGCTTCTCTTGTATGATATTTTCTCTCATTGAGTCTCTAGGCACACAAAGCTGCCCACCTTTAAACAATAGTCCATTTTGAAAAGTAAAATCAGAATACTCACTATGGAAGTGATTTTGATACTCCTTACACACCTTGTAGGCATTTGATAAGTCTTCATCCTTCAGGTACAAGTCTCCAAAAATGTTAGCACCTATGCTTCTCAATTGAATTTCTTGGATTGTAAAAAGTATCCTACTTAATGCATCAGCTACCCAGTTTAACTGCCCTTTCTTGTGCTTAGTTGTGAATGTGTAGGCCTGCATGTACTCCACCCATTTCATGTGTTTATGACTAAGTTTGTCTTGTGAGTTTAGAAAACTCAATGCTTGGTTGTCCGTATAGACTACAAATTCCTTAGGAAGGAGATAGTGTCTCCACTTCCTCAAAGCCTACACTAAAGCATATAACTCAAGATCATAAGAGGAGTATTTCTCAAGATCACTATAGAAGGATACTGGTCTTTCTTCTTGGATTAGGACAACACCTACTGCAACATTGCTTGCATCACATTCCACTATGAAAATTTTCTCAAAACTAGGCAACACTAGCATCGGTTGAGTAGTTATCTTCTCCTTCAAGGTTTCAAAACCTTTGTTTGCATCTTCACCCCATTGAAACTTTGCCTTCATTCCACCTCTAATGGTGTCTAACATTGGTGCACATATAGCATTGAATTGCCTAATGAACTTCTCGTAGTACTGAGCTAGTACATGGAAGCTTCTCACCTCTGTTGCTGACTTAGGAGTAGGCCAATTTACAATGGCTTCAACCTTGCTGGGATCCATCCTGAGGTTTCCTTGAGACAACACAAACCCAAGGTAAACCAACTCCTACTTAACAAACTCACACTTATCCAAGTTCATGGTTAGCTTTTCATCATACAATCTTTGTAATACATCTTGCAAATGATTAATTGGATTTGCCCTATCCTTACTGAAAATGAGAATATCATCTAGACATACCACCACAAATTTACCGATGAAGTCCTTCATCACCTCATTCATGAGTCTCATGAAGGTTCTTTGAGCACTGGATAAGCCAAATAGCATTACAAGCCACTCATAGAGACCCTATGTTGTCTTAAAGGCAGTTTTCCATTCATCACCCTCCTTAATCCTAATTTGGTGATATCCACTTTTAAGGTCAATCTTGGTAAATTAATTGGATTCCCCTAAACAATCCATTAGGTCTTCTATTCTAGGAATTGGGAACCTATATCTGATGGTGATCCTATTTATAGCTCTAGAATCAATAAACAATCTCCAAGTACCACCTTTCTTTGGGGCTAACACAGTAGGGACAGCACAAGGGCTAATGCTTTTCCTAATTAGGCCTTGGTCTAAGAGCTCTTGGATTTGCTTGGCAATCTCAACATTTTTTGGGGGAGTCATTTTATAAGCTGCCTTATTAGGAAAGGATGCTCTGGTAATGAAGTCTATTTGATGGCTTATGGTTCTTTTAGGAGGTAAGGTGGCCAACTGTCCATCACTTACTATTCCTTTGAATTTCTTCAACAAATCTTGCACCTCTATTGGCAAATCTGGCTGCTCTTTCTTTTCTTCCTCTTTGGGCTTCATTACTAGTGCAAACCCTATACCTTCACCTTCCTCAAGTGTCTTCAAGAATTTCTTTTCACTTACCAAAAGAACATTAGGACCTGCTGCCCTCTTTTCACCTTCCTCAAGGATAGACTGAATCTTGAATGTGACTCCATTTTTCTTGAATGAGTATGCATTCTTGGCTCCATCATGAATATCTTGTCTATCAAATTGCCATGGTCTTCCCAATAGAATATGGCACGCATCCATGGGTAGGACATCACATAACATCTTGTCCTTATACCTCCCAATGGTAAAATCCACCCATGCTTGCTCATTGACTAGGACATGTTGGCCTTTGTTCAACCAAGTGACTCTATAAGGGTTGTTGTGAGGTATCCTTTGCAATTTGAGCTTACTCACTGCCTCTTCTGACACAATGTTGTATGTTGACTCTGAATCAATGATTACTTTGCAAACTTTGTCCATAATCTTGCATTTGATCCTAAATAAGGACCTTCTTTGGCTTGGCTCTTCTCTGACGAGTTCTTTGATCAAAGTTCTCCTAGTCATCAGGTTGTCACCTACCTCTGACTCTAAGGCAACCTCTGAAGTCTTGCTGCTTGAAGACTCTTCTTGAAGATAGTTCATTCTTCTTTCACTACCATGTGATGATGATCCCTTCTCTGGACACCTATATGTTGGATGACCAAGTTGGTTGCAATGGTAACACTTCATTGTTGCAAAATATGAGGAACCTCTACCTTGGCCACTAGATCTTCCTCTAAAACCACTATTGGACCCCCTTACTCTATTGAATCCTCCTCTATTAGTGCCACTCTCTTGCTGCTCAGTGAGTTTAGACTCTCCTTATGTCCTTTGTTTAGAACTTCTTCCTCCAAAGCCTCCCCTATGGCCTCTATTGTATTTTCCTCTACCTCTTCCCCTATTGCTGCTTGAGTAATGTCTTCTTTTCAGTTTTTCCTCTACCTTAAGGGCAAGTTGATAGGTTTGATGGACTGTTTTTGGGCTCATTAGGTTGATTTCTTCTTGGATATTCCATCGTAAACCATTTAGGTACCTAGCAACCTTGAGACTCTCTTCTTCCACCGCATGAGATCTAAGGCTAAGTTTGTGAAACTCCTCTATATAGCTACTGACATCAAGGTCTTTTTGTCTTAAGTTTTGCCTCTTCCTATGAATTTGCACTTCATAGTCATCAAGGAGATAGGCTTCTTTGATTTTGACTAATATCCCTCTCCAAGGAGAGATGGGTGCTTTGCCCACTTTTTGCCTCTCATCTTGCACAAATTTCCACCATGTGAGAGAAGCTCCTCTCATCCTTGACTTGGCTACCTTGACTCTCTGGGCTTCATTTATTCCTTCACATTCAAAATGGTTCTCCATGCCTTCTATCCATTCTAGGACCACTTCTGCCTCCATCTTATTAGTGAACAAAGGCAATCCTTCCAGTGATTTACCACTCAAGGCCTTTAATGCCTCCAGGAAAGGTTCTTGTTCTAGGATGGGATCAGGTTTGGGTACTTTGTCTATCTCTGGCACTTCTTTACCCTTCCCTTCTACTCCTTCTACCTTTACCAACACTTCATCTGCCTTGGTTTCTACCTCACCAAGCTTACTCTCCAATTCTAGCAACTTCTGCTTCATGAGTCTATTCTCTTCCTCCTAATCATCCACTTTCTTTGCCAACTCTACATTGGTCACCATGTTGTTATCTCCTATAGATTCCACTGAGGACATCTACTCACCTAGACTAAATCTTATAGGCTCTGATACCAATTTGATGGGATTCACCTAGTTTGCTCAACACTTCACCTAGTTGGTGTTGCTCAATTCCACCAACTCTCCAGACCTAATTGTATTATAGACCTCCAAGTCCTTCTCAATCTCTTCTAGGAATTTCTTCTTAACCATTCCAAGGTTTTTGCTTCAAGTGTTTTAGTTAGGAACCCTACCAAGTTACAATGCTTCCCATGTGCTCAATTATGGCTTTCTTGGCTTTAACTTGTCAAATTGACCTCCTACTATTGTGAATTGATGCAGAGGTGTGGAGGTGGCTACTAACATGTTTTTAATGCCTTTTGTTTCCATTTGAGGTTTGCAACCATTGGATTTCTTACCGATTTCAATATTTTGCCTAGAAAAGGGCTACAAGGATTTAGCCCTATTAGGCCTCCAAAATCTGGTTTTTAGGGCTTGAGTGAAAATGGTCCAAAAGACCCCCTAGCAAGTTTGGATTTCCTTCAAAGATACACCTAACCTCAAGTGATTTTTTTGGTTTTGACTCCTTACTCCATTGTACAATACGCTAACCCCAAAATGAGGGTTTTGAAGGGTTTCTAGGCTTTCTAGCCAGTAGTGATTGGTCAAGTTGGTGTTTGGGCATCAAATGACTTTATCAAGGCTTCTCCTTTCATTGGCAACTCTGTCCCAACTTCATGGAACCCTCCAAAATCTTAGATGGTGGTTTGGAATTCACCCCTACACTTTGCACATCAATTTCACCTTGTTTCCTCTAGCCGAGTTGCTCCTGGACTTGCCTAGAATAAGGTGACAGTCATATTGAAACTCAACTCCAGTACTTGTCCCTACATATGTACACTGTACAAGTGGTTTCCCTTCATGTCCCAATAAGGCATGATGGTAGCACATGTGGAATTCATGGGGCAACCATTTTACATAAAATTACTATACACAAGCCAAAATTGAGAAATCACTACTAGCCTAAGTTCTAGGTGCTCCTACACCACTTATCATATCACTTATTTGTTGTGTCTTCGTCCCTAAAACAAAAAATTAGACATCTAAAAAACTAGAAAACAAAAGAAAAACATCAAACTTCTTTAATAAAAAATTTGTCCAAACAAAGTTTTTGTCTCTGTTTTTGTCCTTTGTCGTATGAGTTTGTTAGTTTGTTGTACGAGGCATCTATTTTATCCTCTAGTCTAGCAAGAATTGTCATGCGAGTCAGTTTAGCAGAGAATTTTATATCATCTTTTATCTTCTGTCCCAATGGGAATTGTTGTATGAGTCATTTTAGCAGAAAATTTTGTGTCATCTTTTGTCGTCTGGTTCTGTGAGAAAGCTCGTATGAGTTTATGTTTTCTGTCATGCGAAATTTCTAGTTTGTCGTATGAGCTTGTCTACATTGTCATTCGGGGTGGTATAAGGTGTCGTACGAATTTATGTCTTTGTCTATCCAGAGCTGTCTTCTTGCATGTCTTTTTCAGATATGTCATATTTTCTTGGTTAGTTTACAGTGAGCATAAACACCTGTTATCTGTCATTTTGTGCTTAGATTGTCTCCTTGTTTTGCTTGGTCAAGTTACCATCTGTCAAATTGGATTCTAAAAAAATAGACACCTCAACATTGTCAAGTATTCGCCTTCAACAAGTTCAATATCTAACATCTCAAAGTGCATTATCACCCTCTTTGATAAACTGATCACTCAAAATATAGTTTCTCATTAGGATCTATCATCCTCTATCACAAAACTACAACATTTGGTTAGGACAATCTTGTCCCACATCGTATGATATATCATTTCTATTGAACTTGGTTTTTTATCAAAATCATCATCATTCCACTCCAAAACCGAAGATTGAAAAACTTGCAAACTTTTAAACACTTGAATCATCTTTTCATGTCATATCATTTTATCACATTTACATTGACAAAAACATAAATAGAAATATTTGAAATAACTGAAGATTATAGAAACATGGAACATGAAGATGAAATACAAGTTGAAGAGGAAATAGCAGAACAACATGTCAGAGACATCAAAAAAGACTCGTAATTCGATAAATTTATGGACAAAATATTAGAGGGAGATAAAGAAAAATATTTCCTAATGTTAGCAAAATTTGGTGCTACACTCCCCCAAGATTTTGATGTGAAGAAACTGACACAAAAAGAAGTGACCTCCCCCTTAATAACAAACAATATGAGGATATTTTTGGTTTCAAAATTAATGAAACGTTAATTCCTAGTAACACCAGAACAAATGAGGAAACTTACATTCCCAAAAGGGACGACGTAGAAATTTTAAATAATGTTCAATCCAATGAGGATACAAGAAGGGGTATAGATGATACAAGAAGAGATCAAGATCCTCCTAGAATGCAAAATCATGGTTATACAAGAACAAATCATGTTGATAATCCTATCACAAATCTCACACAACAAATACAAACACTGCAAACACAAATTGAAGATATGGAGAGATGAAATGTTAGAAGATACTCACTTCAAGAAATCTATCCTTATCCATTCGACATAAATCTAAACATGATACCATTTCCTATAGGTAGTGAAACTCCTAGATACAAAAAATATGATGGAAGCTCTGACCCCCAAGATCATATACGAGAATATTGCACAATGAGTATGGAGTTTGCACATGAGGATACATACTTGATGAGATTATTTCCGAAAAGCTTAACTGGACTAGTTATGGAATGGTTCTCCAAACTTAAACCTGGAATCAGATCATTCTCAGAATTGGTGGATAAGTTTGTTTCACAATACTCTTACAACATACAACATGAAGTAACAATGCTAGACCTATGTAATGCCAAACAAAAGACTGGAGAACCTTTCATGACATTTTTATAGAGATGGAGATAGTTAGCTTTACAATATCCTTGTATAGTGCCAAAGTATGAAAAAATGGACATATTCATCGACAACCTAAATGATCAAATGAGTTGTCATCTAAAAATGCAAGGACATCAAAGTTTTGGAAAGATGATTGATAATGGAATCAGAATGGAGGAAGCCATGATAAAGAAGGGTGAGTTGAAAATATACAAAGAAGGAGTTCACCCTCCTAACAACACTAACAACAATAACAATGATAAGCCCAAGTTTTGGAATAGAAATTGTAATGTTGTCAATGATGGGATAGTGGATAACAACAATATGAAACCAAAACAACCAATTTTTAATTTATTCAATCACTCAGTGGTGGTTCAACAAAACAACAATCACCAAAAAGCTATTGTAAAAAATCTTTCGAAGGCAATTTACAATCATTGGTGAACCCCTTGGGTCAGCACTAAAGACACTTCTTGCAAACAAATTGATTACTTTTCCAGAAGGAAGGAACTATGAACCTCAAGTAAAACCCCCTTGGTGGAATGATAACCATTATTGCGATTTCCATAAAAACAAGGGGCATCACACAAATAATTGTTAGTGGTTGAAACATGCCATCCAAGATTTGATTGATAATGGAGTAATAACTATGGATGGACATACAACAAATGAATCTCATACAACTTTTAAAACTCCGCTTCCAAACTATGAGAAGGGTGAATCATTAGCAACAAATAATGGTAAGGGTAAAGAAAAGGTAAACTACGCTCATACATATGATAATGTGGTATATGTGATTGTAGTTAAAGAAAAGCAAAATCAAGAACCTGGTCATGCTATCACAAGAAGAAAATATAAAGTTTTTTTGCCGGGTCCTACCACTAACATGTCATCCACTGCAAAACAATATAATCTAGTGGAGCAATTGCAGAAAACGCTCGTGCAAATATCCATCTTACAAATTTTAAAGTTTCACCCGCACACAAATAAATTCTTGAAAGAGAATTAGTAGATACAACAGTTTCTAAAGATCTAGATATAGATCAATTCCAAACCATGGTGGGACACCTCACAACCCCTCATTGCTTATCATTCACTGAAGATGACGACATGTCCTTGCAACATCCCCATAATGCTCAGTTGCATATCAAAGTCATCATTAATAAGACGCGAGTCAAACATGTCCCAATAGATGGAGGTGCTGGCTTAAATATTTTCTCATTGAGTCTAGTTCGTGTTCTAGGTTATTCAGAAGATGCAGTTGATCCCCAGAAAAAGATCACCATTAAAGCCTATGATGAAGAAGAGCGTTCCTCTAAAGGAATTGTGATGTTACCCATCAGAGTGTGACCTTTATAGAAAGACACATTATGCCAAGTTCTAGACTTGGACTTATCATACAACATACTCTTGGGAAGACTCTGGATACATGACATACAAGTTGTTCCCTCAACATATCATCAGTGCCTAAAGTTTCCCTACAATGGGAAGGAAATCACGATCTCAGTAGATTCAAATCCATTTCAGTATTGTAGTAATATCAAACCAGCTCAAGAGGTCATTGTTCCTCATAATAGGGAGGCATCATCTTCAAACACACAATCTAAAGAAAAATCATTTACCTCAATTTTGTCAAGTATGGAAAAACAAATGCAGCTAAGAGATTGAGGGAATGGAGAATATTCAATATCACAATTACCACTTTCTCCTAAATCTTTTGAAAAACCATCAAAATCTAAACAACAACCAATTGTGAAACATCTTCCGATATTTGATGGAGCATTTGTTAGTGCTGGGACATTATTAGAGGAAATAGAAGACAAATATATACTACAATGGCTATACAAGGATGAAGAAGTCCAACAAAAGATCAACAATATCTGCATACCTACAAAAAAGTATGGAAAAGGATTTAACATTCTTAGAAAAATGGGATACATTGGAACAGGTCCTATTGGAAAAAGAAAAGAAGGTATATCAGATCCTATCTAACCTTACACTCAGCAGGCTATAGGCAAAGCAGGCTTAGGGTATGGATAAGTTACTCTACTAGAAGACACATCTTTTAGCCAACAACAAGAGGAATATGAAAATAGACAAGAACAACAGGCAATTGAAAGAGAAGAAACACCAGCTAAGCAACAAGCACAAGAAAACATGAAATGGGAAAAGAAGCAAGCTTCAAATCAACAGGAAAAATAAACTAAAAGCACCTCCCAAGCAACCTTAAATCTCAATCAAAACAAGCATGATCCTAGTACTAATCAAGGAGAGCTCATAGCAAGGTTGACATAACTCAATCTCAGTCCAGAAGAGGTTGAATATGAAAGAAGAAAAGATATAGTAAGAAAAGTTGAAGAAACAAATCAAATACTATATGAACAAATCTATAGATTGCAAGCTACAAGTGAGACATATTCTAACAAATGGGAATGTGATTCCTATCACTCTGAAGAATCAGCTGAAGAAAATTGCTGAAGAAGATGTAGGAGTCAATGTAGTTCACATGTATGCAGGGAATATGTTAGGAACTAGCCCACTTGAATTAGAATCACATAGGGCTGACTTGGACTTAATCAAGGACAATCAGGAGCTCCTCGTGTGATGTCATTCTAACGAGAGTATTGTTCAAGACATTGACATACATATTGAAAACTTTTACATATCTATCATGAACCTAGATACTCTCGAATCATCTCAACCTAAGGACCCCTTACCTCTAATCCACCCCGAAGTTATTGATTGGGAAAATGAAGGACATACTATCATTGATACCTTTCCTAATGACAACACCATATCCATATATTGTAATGCAATTGAACCCGCAACAACTCTCACCAGTAATTTCAACAACGCACCTTCCAATCAAGTGGGTGCCAAATCTCCTAGTCGCAAAAAGAAAAATAAAGAAAGTAATATTAGGTCTAATGCTGAAAACTATTTCTTGGCAACATTAGATCAGGAAAAAGTAAAAATAAAGGACACATCTAATGGTGAAAACCTCCTCGAGGTTCTGGGAGAAGGGATATTTGACACTTTACCTGAGTACTATCAAGAAAGGTCATCAATTTTGATCGAACCAACAAAGGCAGTTAACATTGGGACAACAAACTAACCAAAGATCCTACATCTAGCAACTTCTCTATCAGAAGAAGAAGGCAACAATATATGGAATTCTTCAAATGATGGCAAATCAATTTCGCCTGGTTATATGCAGACATGGCAGGATTGGATCCATAGCTTATTATGCATCACTTAAATGTTAGTCCCAGAGCCAAACCAGTTAAACAGAAATTAAGGAAGATGCATCCACATATCGCTCTCCTGGTCAAAGCAGAACTAAAGAAATTACTGGATGTAGGATTCATCAAACCTATAGCATATCCTCAATGGGTATCAAACATCATTCCTATTTCAAAACCAGATAAAAGTATCAGAATATGCACATACTTCAGAGATCTTAATAATGCATGTCCAAAGGATGACTTTCCTTTGCCTAACATTGACATCATTGTAGATTTAACTGTTGGACACTCCATGTTTTCTCTAATGGATGGCTTCTCCAGATACAATCAGAAAAAAATAGCACCTAAAGATCAAGAAAAGACAACCTTCATATGTGCATGGGATACTTTTTGCTGGAACTTCATACCTTTTGGACTAAAGAATGCAGGTGCCACATATCAGAGAGCTATGACAAGGATATTCCATGACATGATGCATACATTCATGGAAGATTATGTGGATGACATCTTGGCCAAATCATACAACAAAGAAGAAAATATAGAGATACTAGAAAAGATCTTTGATAGGTTAGAACAGTATAAGCTACTGCTAAATCCCAAGAAATTTGCCTTTGGTGTCACTTCAGGCAAACTATTGGGATACATTGTTTCAGCTAGAGGTATCGAAGTAGATCCAAATAAGGTCAAAGCAATCATGGAAATGGTATCTCCCAAGCAAATCAGTCAACTTAGATCACTCCAAAGAAGACTCCTATCAATCAGAAGATTTGTTGCTCAACTAGCAGATAAATGTCAACCATTTACTCATCTATTGCACAAAAATGTTCATTTCAAGTGGGACCATCAATGTGAGGGCGCGTTCAACAAAATCAGGGCCTATCTCATGCAACCACCCATCCTAATGTCGCCAATTCTAGGAAAGTCATTGTTACTCTATCTATCGACCACTGAAGTATCATTAGGAGTTCTGCTTGCACAACAGGATGATGAAGGAAAAGAACGAGCCATCTACTATATTAGTAGAACATTAGTGGGATACAAGATCAACTATTCACCAATAGATAAAGCATGCTTGGCATTCATTTTTGCTTCTCGAAAATTAAGACACTATCTACTATCTCACTCCATCAAGTTGATAGCTAAAATCGATCCTTTGAAGTATTTTCTCAGCAAGGCAACATTAACAGGACGACTAGAAAAATGGATCATGATGTTGAGTATGTTGATAAAAAAGCTATAAAGGGACAAGTCATTGTAGACCAATTAGCAGAGGCACCACTTCAACATGATCATCCTTTACAAATTGTGTTTTCTGATGCTGGTATCCTAACGGTCACCACAAAAACATGGCAACTATACTTTGATGGTTCATATACATAGCATGGATCAAGAGCAGGTATTCTATTCATCACACCACAAGGTCACACAATTCCAAAAGCCTACAAATTAAGCTTTCCATGTACCAACAATACAATAGAATTTGAAGCTTTGGTTATAGGTATCAAAATGGCTATAGAATGGAACAATAAACAACTTCAAGTCTTTGGAGACTCTCAGCTCGCCATCAATCAAATCAATGATGATTATCAAACAAAGGATGAAAAGTTAATGCCTTATAAAAAGATGGTTGATGATATCAAAAAATACTTTGTAGAAATAATTTTTCAGTAGATTCCAAGGAATGACAACAAAGCAGCAGATGCCATGGCAACACTTGCTTCTCTCCTTCAGATACAAGAAAATCAACATTGTTATGAATTCTTGGTGGAAGAGTTGTTTTACCCTGCTCATAATTGTCTTGATTCCAAAACTATCTGTCACCTTGTTGGGAATGATTCATCCCACTATGGACAAACTTACACATACCTAAAATATAATATCCTCCCTCCTTACTTATCAAAAAATGAAAATAGAAACTTTATTCGCCAATCCTCCCATTATACTCTCATCGTGGATACCCTGTTTAAACAAGGTCTAGATAACACTCTTTTAAGATGCCTCGAACAAGATGAATCTGAGAAGGCCTTAAATGAAGTCCATAACGACATTTGTGGCACTCATTCAAGTGGTCTTACCCTTTTGAAAAAACTCATATGCTTGGGCTATTATTGGCCAACTATGGAATGAGATTCTTTTCAGATAGCTAGAACATGCAAACAATGTCACCATGGGAATTTGATTCATGCACCAGCACAAGAACTTCATGCTTTGGCAACATCTCTCGCCTTTCTGCTAGTGGGTTCTTGATCTAGAAGGAAAGACACATCCTTCTTCATCTAATGGTCACAAATTTATCCTTGTAGCTACAAAATATTTCGCAAAATGGATTGAGGCAATACCTCTCATCAATATCACAGGAAAACAAATTGTTGCATTTATCTTGAACTACATCATCTGTCGCTATGGAATATCCATGACCATTATCAGTGATAATGGGCAACCATTCAAGAATCAGGATGTCCAAGAACTATGTGAGAAATTCAAGATCCAACACAGATTTTCCACACCCTACTATCCATTAGGGAATGGGAAAGCAGAAGCATCAAACAAAACTATTTTGAAAATCCTCAAAAAGATAGTGAATGATGCTGGTAGAGATTGGCATATTCAATTGAACCCTGCTTTATGGGCATACCGTACCAATATCCACACACCAACAGGTTCCACACCTTTCTCTCTTGTCTATGGATCAGAAGCAATACTGCCAATAGAAGTAGATATACCCTCTCTATAAGTATCATTAAAAGGTCTTATCCCAGATGAAGAACAACAAGTATCTAGATTGCAGGAGTTAAAATTAATCCATGAATGAAGAAAAAATGCCTTTGATCATTTAAATGTATATCAGAAAAAAGTGTGACGTAGTTATAATCATAAGGTCAAACTGAGAACATTTTAAGTTGGGGAACTAGTACTCAAAGAAAATCCATGCAACCAAGCAGATCAAGAAAAGAAAGGAAAGTTTGAACCAAACTGGTTAGGTCCATTTGTGGTCACAGTAGTTTTTGGGTCAGGAGCATATCATCTATCAACACAGGATGGGGATTGGCTCGAGGAACCCATCAATAGCATGCATCTGAAGAAGTTTTATGTCTGAAAAAGTAGAAAATCCAAAAATAGTGAAAAAATAAATAAATCCAAAAATAGTGAAAAAGCAGTAAAATCCAAAAACTGTGAAAAACTAGAAAAAAAAAAATCAAATATGAGAAAAAGTGCAATAAAAATAGATGGTGAAAACTTGGCAAACAAGCGCTATGTATCTGCTAGCTCTTCCATCTATTCGTTCATCCATCCTTCCACTTGCATTCTTTTCCATCAGCGATGTTCATATCCATAATAAAGCCTTTGTACATACGCAGGCATCTCGGGTGGCTTCTTGCCATGGTTTGGATAATTGGGTATATCATAATGAATTTGTTTCTAGGTTTGGGGCAAAATCCTGCACCTAGCTAGGGGTAAATTTTTCAATCGTTTTGATCTTAATCAAACAGGAAAAACAATATTTAGGAAACTATTATCAAGAAAAAACTGAGACATATCCAATGTTGAACACGAGATCAAATTATCAACCATCAAACTATCACATGTCAGTCTAAGCACATCACACACTTTTCAATGGATGGTATCTTTTGGATAATGATTTCAGCATGGTTGTTCAACTTTTCTATCTTGATTTTCGCTATCATGATTTCTGAGTGACTCCATGATGTCTCTGACTAGAGGAACAAGGAAGGGACATGATATTTTTCTTGTCTGTTGTCTATAAATTAATCATTAATATGTGCAAATTTGTTTGAGGACATGATCAGCAGAGTATCATCGAAGATATTTCCAATTTGCATATTGAAATGGTTAATACTGCCTGTTTTACACAAGCAACACTTAGGTCATCTTGGTTCAATTATACCTCGATGCTTTGCTAACTTGCCATATCAAAATCTAGGAAAGTAGTACTCAGGTCATCATGGTTCAATTATACCATCGATGTTTGCACTCACTTCCCACATTTTAAAAAGCTCAATGATGACAAAATGCAATAACCCAGTGACTGGTCCGGTCGTAGCTTTGCATTTAGCTTGCATCTCATTCTTGCATGGAATCCCACATGCTCATTTTATCCAAGGTTAAATCTATCAAAGGAATCATCAAGGTATCATCATAAGTGTATATGCAATCAGACTGATGACTCATTTCTCTCCAGATATTGTCGACCCAATGAAAATCTTATGTTACTCCCTCAACCGAATGAACATCAGCATATCCGAATCTTCCTGTAACTTGATATCAACAAATCTGTCAGTTCTTTGCTCAATCAACATTATCAATTCTATCAATTGATCACATCTAAATTGATTCTATCATGTCTTATACAAGATGTATCTTTCCTAAAACCAGACATTCTGATCATGTCTTATATAGGATATATCGTTCCTAAAACCGGACACTTTGATCATCTTTCTCTTATATAGGAGGTGTCATTCCTGAAACCAGACTGAATCTTGATCTTATCAATCTAATCAATCAATCTTTATCAATAATCAAGAACCACATCACCATGATCATAGAACTCGCATTTTCATCAACCACAATTGCAGAAATCAAATCATTTCTAATCGGGATATCAATTTCGCAAAGATCCAAAAACTCCAAAGGTCAATTATCTCAATTGATCTCCCAAGGGGAAATCATCGTACTGCAATTTATCAATCAATATCTCAGACATCCTATCTAACCAATATCATCATCAAAATGAGTTTATTCTTTGAATTAACACATCATCACACCTCACTTCAAAGAGGGGCATAATGTATACGCCTAAAAATGGTCTGAAGATAATTAATTAAATAAGCAATTATTTAATTAATCCCCCTTCCTAATTTAATTGAATTCATTAGCAATTTGATTAAAGTCTCCCTTTCATCTACTTATTAATAAATCTAAGGATTTATTTAATAGGTTCATTTCAATAGTCCCCTTTGATTAATTAATTTAAATTAATTAATCCTCTCTCCATTTAAATTCATTTCTTCTAATCTCCTAATTAATTAAAACAAATCAATTTATGAGTTGTTAAAAATTAATTAGTCTTTTCCTATTATTTGAATTTTTAAATTCAAATTACCCACATGCCTCTTAAATTCTATCTACCTGACCTAACCATCCCTCTAACCTTACCCTATCCTATCTTGCACATTCTAACCTCCTTATCTTAACCTCCTATGGTGTGGATATTCTTCCCTTGAGACACATGGCACTTTGGCCACATGTCTCCTTTCTTGGACACTTGCCCTTTTATGAGCAAGGCTTGTTGACACTTGTCACCATAGAGATGACAAGTGTCCCTTCTTCCAACCTCTTCTCTAACCTCCTCCAATTTCACCCTTGATATCTTCAGACTCAATCTTGACCATTGATTCCTACCACCTCACCCCTGGCCTTGGAAATCCTATAAATATATCCCATTTTGGAGCACAAAGGATCCCATCTTATTATTAATTTAGCTATTGTTAGTATAGGCATATCATTTGAGAATTGTTATTATAGGCAATTGCATCTTAGATTTAGCTTAATTTGATCAGTTTCTAGCATAATTATTGAATCATGTAGCTTAATCAATCTCTTTTCTAGCTTAATTGCATCATCATCATAGCTTAATCATGCATATCTTTAGCTTAATTACTCTCTTGGATCAATCTAGCTTAATCAATCTCACTTTTGCATATCATTATCATTTCAAATCCTCCATCTAGGTGTAGTCAAGTCACTAGGATTGCTTATCCAGATCTGAGAGAAAATCCAGACTCTCATCTCTTAGGAGGCGATAGGTTGCTTTGTCTTGGTTCATCTTTCATTTGCTTCTTATTTGCTAACATTGCTTGTAATGATCTATTGAGTGTTTGTGTTGCAGTTGTAGGTATCACACTTCACAGGCATGACAATAACTACCGATTCATTACAATCCACCTTTATATCCTTCAACATTTGCTTCATCCATAGAACTTGTGTACAATTAGTACCAGCATCAACATACTTAGCTTCAGTAGTAGATAAAGAAGTGCATGAATTCTTCTTGTTGATCCATGAAACAACTTTCTTTCCAAGAAAGAAAGCTCCACTGGATGTTCTCTTCTGGTCACCAACATCTCCAGCCCAATCTGCATCTGTCTATGCACATAATGTAAAGTCATCATTTTTAGGATACCACAAACCATATTCAGTTGTTCCCTACAAATACCTGAAAATCCTTTTCACCGCACTCTCACGATTTTCTCTAGGATCACTCTGATATCTTGATACAATACAAACTACATTCATTATATCTGGTCTAGTCTGAGTCAGATATAACAAACCACCAATCATAGATTTTTACCTAGTAGGATTTACCGATGTAGATGCATCTATCTTTGTCAATTTCTCACTTGTAACCATAGGAGTACTAACCTGTTTACAATTTTCCATACCAAATTTCTTCAACAACTCTCCAACATACTTAGTTTGACAAATGAAAATACCTTTATCAGTTTGAGTAATCTGCAAACCTAAGAAAAATCTCATCTCCCCAATCATACACATCTCAAATTCATTCTTCATATTGTTAGAGAATTCCATACACAACTTATCTTCACCTCCAAAAATGATATCATCAACAAAGACCTCAATAATAAATGTGTCATCATCAATGATCTTATAATATAAATTACTGTCAGCATTACCTTTAGTAAAATCAAGCTTCAAAAGATATTTATCCAGTCTTGCATACCAAGCTCTAGGGGCTTGTTTCAATCCATATAAAGCTTTCCTTAACATGCAAACCATGTTTTTGTCATTTGAAAGTGAAAATCTATCAGGTTTCTCAATATATACTTCCTCTTCAAGATCTCTATTCAGAAATGCACACTTAACATCCATCTGATAAACCTTGTAATTCTTATGAGCAACATAAGCAAGAAATAATCTTGTAGCTTCAATCCTAGTTACCGGTGCAAAGGTTTCACCATAATCAATTCCTTCCTTATGAGAATAACATTTACAAACCAATCTAGCTTTATTCCTCACAACTTGTCCATCCTCATTCAATTTATTCCTAAAAACCCATTTAGTTCCAATAACATTCTTATTTATAAGATGGGGAACTAAAGTCCATGTGTTATTCTTTTCTATCTGATCTAATTCTTCTTCCATAGCTTTCATCCAATATTCATCTCTACAAGCTTCAAATACTAATGCCAGTTCAACTTGAGAAATAAAACATACCTCATTAGCTACCAAACTTGTTCTTATCATCACTCCTTTGCTTTTGTCACCAATGATCTGATCTTTAGAAAGATTCAACCTTACATATCTAGGAGTCTTCTGATTTTCTGTTCCTCTGTCCCAATCTTCAGTTACTATTAAATTTTCTGATATTGCCGGAGTAAATGGTTCAACATTTTGATCTGGTATAGTTTCTACCGGTTAAGTTAATATCATACTGTCGGTTCTCTCTCATAAGTTCTGATTTGACTTTTGTTCTGCTGATCCACTTTGACATTTGTGCTCTCCACAATTATCTGCAATCTTTTGTTATAACATCTATATGCTTTGCTTTCATTAGAATAACCAAGAAATAATACTTCATCACATCTAGGATCAAACTTTTCAATGGAATCATCTCTTTTGATATAGCATTTACTACCAAAGATTCTGAAATACTTAACTGTAGGTGTATGACCAAACCATAAATCATAAGGTGTCTTATCGGTATCTCCTTTGATATGAACTTTGTTGAATGTGTATACCATCATGCTTATAGCTTCTCTCCAGTATATATGAGGCAGATCAACTTCCATTATCATGGTTTTAGCTGCATCCAAGATAGTTATGTTCTTCCTTTCCACAAATCCATTATGCTAACGTGTCTGAGGTGCAGACAACTGTCTCCTTATCCCATTCTTCTCACAATAATGGTTAAATTCACTGGATGTGAATTCTCCACTCTAATCTGACCTTAAACATTTAATCTTCAATGATGTCTTTGTCTCAACTTTAGGTTTAAAGATTTTAGACTTTGCAAATGCTTCAAACTTCTCCCTTAGAAAACTAACCCACATCATTCTAGAATAATCATCAATGATTAGCAATCCTGATTTTTCTTGTATACTCTTAAAAAAAATCCTGACTTTCTTTCCCATTTGACATTCCTTACATATCGGATTATAGGGCTTTACAATCTTAGGTATATCTCTCACTGCCTTAGTAGAATTGATCTTCACAATGCAATCAAAATTCACATGACACAACCTCTTATGCCATACCCAACTCTCATTAATTTGTGCAATCAAACATGTCTTCTCATTGGAGTTCAAATGAAAGATATTACCTTTAGTTTGTGTACCAGTTGCAATTGCCAAACCAGATCTATTGATAATCTTGCATTTTCCATCGTTGCACTGTAACTAAAATCCCTTATCCACCAATTGTCCTACACTCAAAAGATTATGCCTTAAACCTTCAACATAATAAACATTATCAGTGTTATGCTTACTGTCCAATGATATTGTTCCTTTTCCCTTGATCATGCATGCTTTGTCATCTCCAAATCTAACTAGACCACCATAAAATTCTTGCATAGATAAGAACTTCCTTTTATCTCCATTCATACGATGTGAAAATCCACTGTCAATTACCCATTCATCCTTGTCTTCAATTTTAGTAGCAAGGGCCTTCTCTTCAGGTACAAGATCATCTTCCTTGATAACCAAAAATACCCTTCCTTTCCATTGCCAGATCCACTAGCTGAATCTTGTGTCGGTTCATCATCATAATCATTCACACCTTCCTCATCTGCATAGTAGCATGATTTGTCTTTCTTTTTCCTATACTTATGCTTGTTCTGATAATCATGGTTAGGCCTAAAATATTTTCTAGCTCTTTCTTCAAATCTTCAATTCCTTTTAGGACATCTAGATGTAAAATGACCCATCTTATTACATGCAAAACATTTAAAAGGTGATTTTCCTTCATACTTACTTCCTGATGGTTCTTTAGGTACTCTTCTAGAAAATAAGGCTTCAAGTTGCTCAAACTCTTCATCTTCTTTCTTCATATCCTCTAGTTCCTTCACATATAAATCTTTCCAATCACTCTTTCCAGTAGATGATGTAGATGCATGAAAAGCAGGTTCAAGTTTAACAACTCCAGAGGGTCCAAATTACTCAATCTCAAAAGAAGATAATTTCCCAACCAAGGTATCCCTATTAATAGAGGTCTTTTCCATAGTTCTCAACACATTAATTACAGTAGCCTTCATCTTATAAGCTAATGGCAAAGCTCTCAGTACTTTAGAAACTATTTCATCTTCTCTTAGAGATCCACCACAACATTGAATTTCCAAAACAATCTCATTAACTCTCTCCATAAAAGCAGTAATCCTTTCATCTTCTTCCATCTTCAGATTTTCATACCTTACCTGATAACCATCAAGTTTAGCAATTATAACAGTAGGGTCACCTTCATTCAGAGTCTCCAATTTGTCCCATATAGCCTTTGTTGTTGATTTGTGGTGCAGGAGCACCCAAGTCAAGATTGGCCACCATGAGGCCATAATGAAGATTTATGAGATAATTAGGTCTATGAGGTTAAAATGACCATTTGATATTTTTAACATGGATAATAATGTCATTTAGAGTCATCAAACTCATGTAATGAGTCATTTTGTAATAAGTTGTCAAAATTGCCATGTTGGGCAAATAATGTCAAAATGAATAATGTAATGGGGTCAAATGGGTAGAATAGGTTTTTCATGAGAATTTTAAGTTTCATAAGGTCTTGTGTGACCATATTAATGTAATAAAGTTGATTAGAAAGTGTCAAGATGCAAAAAGGTTAAAAACTTGTCAATTGACAACTAAAAGTGTCAATTTGACAATAAATTACAGTTGTAAACACCCAAAAGTGGTTGTATGGGTGGTTAAGAGTTGGTTTTAGGTTTCCATGAAGGGAAGAGGTTTAAATATGTTTTTTATGATCCAAAATGAAGAGGTAGAGGGTCGAATTTTCTTGGCATTATAAGAGTTTGGGGTTTGGCAATAAAAATACAAGGTTTTCCTTGGAATTTTGGTCTAAATCTCCACTTTATTGGTCTAAAACTCTTTTTCTTTGCCTCATTTTTTATTGGGAATGGATTTTTAAATGTAGAGGAGTGTTTGTACTATCATTTGATACTATTATTGAAGGTTTTACATTCAAATCTGATGTAGGTGATTGTTTTAGGGAGTTTTGAGAGTCACAATGCAAATGTGACCCGTTCCACTTTATGTGGTTGTTGTTTCTTGTGGAATGGGTCAGGAATATTTTATTATATGTGTCTCTAACCTTAAGTGTGCAGGGAATAATATGGAGATGAAGTATTCATACCCTAGGGTAAGAGATTGAGTGAGGAAAAGCATGAAAATGGAAGCATGAGTATAGCACCAGAAGATCTACCTTAAGGAGGTAGTGTTTTTATGTGAAATAATGTTAGGGGATGGTAAATTAATGGTGAATACCAAGTTGCAAGATCTGGAAGTGAGTTTTGGGGTTTTAACAAGGAGGCCCTAGTTTTTAAGCCATTTTAAAAGGGTTTTCGTATCTAACCTATCAAATGAGTGAGTCTTGCTTTGAAACCTAGAAAATACATTATTTTGAAACATTTTTTAAGACTTTTTTTTGGTTTGGTGTTGTGGTCATACCATTTGTGGGTACTTTCTTTGGAAAAGAGGGCTAATTGGGCCTAGTTGGTGTGTAGCAGGGTGCTAGTATGAGTATTTTGTCCAAAAGACCCATTATTTATTTTCACATATGTTATGTAAATTCCAAAAGGGTATTCAGATATATAATTTTTTTTGCAATTGTTTTGGGATTCTTTTGAGTAAAGGTTATATTACCCGCTAAACAAGGCTACTAGGGATTGGCCTATTTAGGGACCCAGGTAAGGGTTTGCGAGTGACCCGGTTGATAGGGTGAGTTAAGCCTATTGGGTAAAGTGGAATAGGGTATGTAGATTCCGTAGGAAGTGTTGGAACAAGTTGGTGAGGTTGAGAGTTCTATTTGGGCATCTTAGTGAAGCCTAGTGAAAGAAGGTGAAACAAGAAGAGTTGAGTTTTTGAAGAAGAAAGAATGATAAGTTGCAATATGATTATGGGAGGATCCATGATGCTCTACATAAATTTGTCAGTTATTCCCATAATTTTTTGATCATGAAGTGCACACAAAAGGGCTTCTCTATCTCTACAATCATTCTCAAGCTCTTTATCCAGACCAATTGGAGGAGGATTGCCAGATGCTGGATTAAATGATGCAACACCATTCTTAGCGATCTCACAAATCTCCATTCCAAGACATCTTAGATGAGTATCCATATGAATCTTCCATACCTTTTAATTTTTTCCATCAAGCCTAGGAATTTCTCTCTGGAAAACAATAGTAGATGAACTTGAACTGCTAGATGTCATAGGATCTTCCTCAAGCAATTAAGCTTCTGCAGAGAGGACCAAGTTCTGATACCAATTGTTAGACAACTCAGATAACTAGAGGACAAATGAGAGGGAGAGGTGAATCAGTTATCACTGGATTAAATAACTTTAAGCATTTAAATCCTTGTAGGGCCTTCCCCAAACCAAGCTTTGATTTACTTAGTTGACCATTTTTGACCCTATTAATAAATGCTATATAATTCAATAGAATGGACTGTGTTAGACAGATAGATTGGTGAGAAAAGTAATTGAACCAAGTTATAGAATTATTTCACCTTGTGGTGTACATTTGGATGTGTTATGAATTTGAAATCCTAAAGATCCACTGATTGGATAATCTTGATCTAATATATGCCAGTTATATCTAGGTTTAGAACTTATATGATTCCATGATTTGGATAACATTGATGTATGTTGATGCTCATTTGTATGCTTTATGATATAGAACTCTATATGATTCTAGAATAGGATAAATTGGAGATGATGTATGTCATATTGGATTTGCAAGACTTTACTATGATGATAGAATTAGGATGTATGTTTATGTGTGGATCAAAATTATGAGAATTATGATAATTGCTTATGTGGATTTATTTGGATATGAGATATATTGAATTGTTCAAATGTAAATTGTATGCGAAGTGTTTGATGTGTATTCTAATTCATGTGTTTAATATTATACGAGGTTATTGGAAATTACTAATGTGTATTTGAGTGGCGCAGGAAAAGATATCCATGTGACCATGGAAATATTATGGAGAACCAAACCTAGAACTATGTATGTTCGTAAAACCAGGGTTTGTCTATTTGGAGAGACAACACCCCGTTTGTGTCGTATTTTATTCATAATAGGAAATGATGCATGTGTGTTAAATGTTATTTATTTAATTTATTTAAATCCAACAAGAGACAAGATTTCATGTGCAATTTTGTAAAAGTATTTTCTTCGTGTCACTTGACACGTGTTGATTTATGTTTGAGTTTTTAAATTTGTCTCTTGGAGGGAATTGTTTAACTATAGCTTTTTCAATTAAATTTAATGTGATTCCATAATTGCCTTAGGTAGAGAATCTTTGGGGTATTCAACTTAGGTTTGACCCGAAAATTAACTTCAGAGGGGTTTAAAAAGGGTTAAATGGACTCCTAGGGGTAGTTTATTAGGGTTTCCTAAAGCCCATAAGGTATACCTAAGGGTTAGGAGTAATTTTAGGCATGTTTCAACTCTCATGTGACCATTTAGACACCCTAAAAAGTGGCTTTTCTAAGTTGTGAGAAAATTGAAATTAGGAGGCTTGAGCTAAGTTGTTAACCTTCCTTTTTGAATGAAAGTTTCCTTTCCCATTTTACCTTACCTTCCTTTTCAGTTTTAGAAACTTGTGAGAACTCTGGCTAGTGTCTTCTTAAGAAAGAAAGGGAGATTTTGTGGGTAATCACCCTCTCCATTTTTGGAGACAAGAAAGTTTGAAAGGAAAAAAAAAGGTTAGACTTTGAATTAAGAATTTGGCTAAGTATAGAAAGGAAAGACTTGTGGAATTGGGCTACTCATCCTCGACAAAACTAGCATACCCTTGGGCAGTTGAAGGTTGATTTCACCTTTCTTGTAATGTTTTCTTATTGCATGTTGTATTAGAAGAATTGCTTGTGTTAAAGGTTAGTTTTCCTTGCATGTATTCCTTGGAAATTTATTTGGTGTTTTGTGCTTATGCAATTTATGTGTTTTGGGAGTAATCAAGACCTCCTACTCTTGGGAGAGAGGATGGTCTTGTGGGTGGTAGAAGTAACAGCCCTCGAGTGAGAGGCTCTCGTTATGAGAGTGATCACAAGGGATTTTATGTGACCCTTGCTGCATGGCTTGTTTATGCATTGGGGGTCATAAGGAGGGAAATAAGGCATGAATGCCTTGGGGGGGCATAAGGAATGTGGGGTTGATATACTTGATGTATTTGGTTTGCCATGAGGTGGCTATATGTTTTACCATACTTGCAGTCTCCTCAGGGTACTTGGTCCACTACCACCCTTGAAAAGACATCACAAATGTGTGGTGCAGTGTAGCCTGGGTTGGGATTGTGTTTGAGATTGTGTTTTCCCTTGTCTTTTGTGTTTGCATGTGTGTTACCTGTCTAGGGCTTGGTTCTCCGAGCTCGGGGGTGGCTACTAGTTAGCGTAGGCTGGGAGGTGAGCACTCCATGGTTATAGCCTATGTATTAATTGCAGGTTGTTGGAAGAAAGGAAAAAGGACAAGTAGAAGTCTGCTGGATTTATTTGGTTATAGAAAAGATTTGGGAATGGAAAAATTAATGTTTTTAAGTTGCAGCTATGTTATGGGAAACTATGTTGTTTTTATTTTCGAAAAGAAAAGCATAATATTTTTAAGATCCTCATTTAATAGAAATGAGAGATCCATTTGTATTGACGGTTATTATGTATTTAAAATATACTTTAGAGAGCTGAAATACTTTATTATGCTATATTGCAGAAAGGAAATGAATAATTCTAGATTTAGTTCCTAAAGTTTGGAGATTGGTATTTGATGAATATATTATATTTTTTTTTGAAAAGCAAGAAATTTTATTTTATTCCTTTATGCTTATGAAAAAATAAATAAAAAATAATAATGCAATAGTTTAGCATGCAAGTGGAAGGCTGGAAACGAACAAATTAGATCTGTTCTTGAAAGTGCAATGTTAGTTTATTTAAATCTGTGATTTTATTTTAATTGTAGGAAATAATGTCTAAAGTAGAATAACCATCTCTATAGTTTTATTTTAGTAATTTCTAGAAGAGTAAGTTGCTGTCAGAATTATTTAAATACTATCATTTGTTTTTATGCAGAGAATAAGATCCAGAGTTAAACAACCTTATTGAAAATAAATAATTTCTAGATCTAAACAGATGCGTTTTAAATTTACATACCTCTGTCAATTTTAATAAATTACTTGGCATTTAAATTACAAAGATGTATATACATTTATTTAATTCATAACCTTTGATTTTTTTGTTAAAATGGCTTTCAAACAAACTGAATAACAATTTAGATTTTCAAGAATGCTCTAAATTTAATATGCAGTTAAAAATAGGTATTTAAATATATATATAAATAAATTCATATTCATTTAATTAAGTTTAAATGAAATTCGTTTTCTTTCTTTTCTAAAAATATACTTATACATCATATGCAAATATATATACATAATTATATATATATTTATGTAATATATACTTTTAATAATCTTAGCAATCTAAAAGAAAATAACACATAGCAAAACTTTAATTACAAAAAAAAAATTAAAACAACAAAAAAAAAAAAATAATAAAAAATAAAAAAATAAACTTTGGAGAGGGCTCGGCCCCTGCGGTCATCCTCGCAGGGCGGCCCCCTCCGCTCAGTGGGCGGCGGGTTCCCCAGTGACGGTCGCAGCCACCACTGTGGGCCGCAACCCACAGTGGGAGGCTTCGGCCTCCACTATGGGCGGCAACCCACAGTGACGGCGCAGCCGTCCCTGCGGGGAGCTACTCTCGGCCTCCACCCGCCCTTACAAATGTTGCCGCTGTCCTTCCAATGCTTCGCCTCTCCTCCCCCTTTTGCCATAGCCGCCATGGTCGCCGCTGGGTGAGCTCGCCCTGCAAAACAAAAACAAGAAAGAATAAAACCCTAGCCCGGGTAGGGCTAGGGTAGAAAAGAAGAAAGTAAGAAAATTTTAAAAATAAGAGGTATTTTATATTATGTTTTTAGATTAGGGTTTGCATGGGGATTTCTATAACTAAGCAGAAATTATTATATATATATATATATATGGAGTTTGAAAATATATAAGAATAAGGCAGATTTTGGATTAAATATTTATTCTTAGTGCTTATATTTTATGGTTGTGATAAACATAGGTATTTATTTAAAGAAGAAAAATATAATGTTTTAATTAAGTACTCATGAAGTCAATCTTTTAGGAAATTTAATTTCTGTTGAAATTTATGTATCTATAGGGATTAAATTTTAGCCTCCTTGATATAGGTATATGAGGTGAAGCTTTATAGGAAAACATTCATTTGAATTTAATTGACCCCTTTCATTGATTTAATTTAAATTCTTTTAATTATTGAATAATAAAAAAAAATAAAATTTTTAGACATTATAAACTAAGTTCTAGGACTAACTTAATTAGTTCCTAAAATCAATTATTGGTTATTGGAGATTAATTTTACCTACGTCAAATTAAGGGGCTAAATTAATTTATTAGTTAAGATCAATGAGATAATAATTAAGTCATTTAGTAAACCGCAATTTAATTCTATTTAAGTTATTTCCGCTTAATTGAGTTAGTGGTTAGAGTTAGCTCACACATAGTTAAGACGAAACTTGCTTAGTGCATTTCACATTTGCAAAATTAATAGAAGCCCTAATTAAGTAAGCTATTTAGGAAGGATGTAGTAACAGGATGGAGGAAGCTTGATATTTAGTAAATGATTGATATCCAGTCAGATAAATTTTATTAATGTCTATTTAGTAGAAATGGATCTAATTAAGTATTAATAGGCACAATTGTAATGAAAGGGACTTTTGAGTGAAATTATTATTACTCTTATAGAATTTATTCTATCTGCTTGATAATAGGAGTTATCATATTTGTTATGATAGTATTCAATATCATTTAAGAATTCGCTTGGAACAACTTGTTAAGATATATCAACTCATTAAGCAATGGTTACATGTAATTTAGTGTTTTAAAAAAAAAATTTGTTGGTTGTGTTTTGCCCAAAAGTTTGGGCATGACAATCCTTATCACTGAAACACATAAACTTAATACCGAAAGCATAAACCAAATACCAGAACGACTGATAAAGAATTTAAACATAAACATAAATCACAAAATAGTTACTATCCATCCATAACACATGACACCAATATTTGTACGTGGACAACTCGGTAAAGGGAAAAACCATAGTGGGAAGCCTACCCGCAGTCAGATAATACTTTTGCAACAAGTATGTGATTACAATATGAGAGGCCTGCACATGTAGGAAGGCCAATAGCCTAGAGCGCACTGCTCATCACAAAAGGAGCCTCATTGACTACATAAACATCAGAATACAATCCAGAAAGAAGAGTGAACTGCAAGTATAGTATCTCCTATGCCTTAGTATAGTTCTGGTTAAGCTCAATACCAGGGGCCTTAAACCTCTCTTACAAAATCAATTCCATCACCTATGATCGACCAAACCTTCTGCATATGATTACAACATTATTCGCACATAGATCATCCAATAACCTTTTCCTATCAACCCGCATACCATGATCTACAAAGAGATCTTACATCATATTTATACCAACCTAGGATCTAAACAATTAGGTCAGCCACCTAAAAGATAATACAATAAATTCATAACATAAAACCATAATCCAATGATCAACCAAGTTGGCTTAGGCCAAAAACAATGTAAACCAATCATTAAACCTCATCGATAACGCATCAAGAACATCCTCCAACACGTTATGGAAATTGGTCCATAACCTAGATAACACCGGACCCAAAATAGGTCGTCATAAACCAAATCTAACACCACCAATGAACTGAAACATGAACAAGATAGCCAACAACATCCTGAAAGCCATCTAGAAGCCACACCAATACCACTTATCACATGCATCAAAAGATCTTCAACAAAGCTCTGTCGGTAAAACCCTTACTAGTGACCAAAAGGCTTACTAGAACAAATGATAGCTCCTGAGTGATCAAATCCTGAACCAACTGATCGTGATACACATCAGAATAGCATGAATGATAGATCCAAACCAATTCCACAAACCAAATAATACTAGATCCTACCGGATCAATATCATAAGCAACCACTCTACCAGAACCAATCGGAAACCAGTAAACAACCAAAACTACCGATGTTGCCATCAATGACAAAACATCAATGCAACATGTAATTAATTCCAAATTGCCAACACTCCTTTTTTATTCCCTTATTTTCATTTTCTATACAAATTGCAAGAAGGCCGACTTCTTAAAAAAGCCTCATCCTCAATAAATTTATCACATGCCTCCTTTCTTGCATCTCTGAAGGCTCTACCTTGAATATCTAAAGGAGTGGGGTCCAATTCTAATGTTGGTGGAACAGGAGGGATACCAAACTACATATCTACATCTATCACTACAAGAGTATCCTCCTCTTGTTGTTCTTCCATGTGTTGTTCCACTGCTTGTTCTTCAAACTTCCTTGGAGGTGAAAAGGGAATATGTGGTGGTGAGGGACTCTTTTTTGATTTTTCAAGATCAATGATTTTGACCCCCTTAAAATGTTTTTCTTGTAATTTTGGGGGTGGTTTTGTGTTCATTATTTTCTTTCCTTTTCTCCTCACCAACTTTTCACTATCACTGCTAATTTTCTCTTCACTGCTTGTCTCTTTTCTTACCCTCTTTGGAGAAGGCTCATAACTAGGTCATCCTTATTCTAGCCCATTTGTTCTTTGAGGTGGAGGAGGTCGTGGGCCTGGTGGTTTCGTTCTCATTTGATTGATCAAGGTTACCTCTTCTGGTGTTATGGGTTCAGGTCATTGTAAATTTCTTCTCTCAACCTACTGGCCATGGACTTCTTCAAGTTTGGTCCTCTTTTCTTTCAATGCAAGAATAAATTCTAAAAAGTTATTCATTACACAATCAACTTTGGCACAAAATGGAGTGAAATCTCTTAATGGATCATAGCTTGGATCCATTCTCTGCACTATAGCCCATAGCTTCCTAAAAGCTATCCATTTCTCCTTCCTCCAATTTTGAGTCATGAAGTCAAACTCTTTCCTTATTATATCCTTAGGGAAGTTATGCTCATGGGGCACTGGACCTCTTTTAATTCTTTCCTTGAACATATTGTAAAACCCTTTAGCCCTAAATGATATGGTGCAAATTTTTTGTCAAAATGCACATATCCCCCTTTAATAATCATAAAATATGGAATAATAGTATAATCATGTAAAATAGTTACTTTGCCTCTCCCCTTCAACTCCTTATCATGTATGCACCCTATTTGCCGCATCACTTCAAAAAAACCCAATCTCACGGGAACATTTAAAGGTAATACATGTGGCTCACTAGGGAAGCCATAAACTCTAATTACTGTACTGAAAGGATAAGGGATAATGTCCCCCCAATTGTGCTCAATTCTCAAAAGTGGAAGCCTCTCTTTAGGTCTTATAAAATCATGTAGTTGTGTGGGAATCCTTGGTGGATTCACTGTTAATCTCTTCCTCAATCTAGAAGCAAAATTATTATCAAACCTCACAAAACTAGCCTCCTGCCTATCCCAAGACATATCCATGTTCCAAAGTTGCACTGGCACCTCATTGTTGTCAATTGTTCTTCTGAGATTCATGGTACCCTCAAAGTAATCTGAATTTCTATATAGGAACATGTGCATTAGCAAGGAATACCAGTAGAAATGAGTGCCAAATACACCACTCTTGACATCTTGCAACCCCTCATGAATCTTCTCCTCAAGGTATGGGGAAAAGTCAAAGATCATTGTAAAATTTGGATGCTGAATTTGTATGGCCATATACATAAAATCAGGTGGCATGAATATAATAGGATTGAATCCTAAGATCTAACACAGAGAGAAGAAGGTGACCTGAAAATAGGTGGCAAAAGCACCAATGGGAAAAGGCTCCTGTGAACTAGGGCCAATATGGTAAGTTGTCTCTCTTGCTTTTGCCGAATGAGCCGGAATGAGGCTAGTTCTGATGAAACCCTTCATCCTATAATATTATACCTTCAACTCATTCAAATCTATCTGCACCAGGGTAGCAGAAGGTTCATATAAATCAAAAATCTCTTGGAATTCCTCCCTCCTGATTGTCAACAAAATCTCTACCTCATTTTCTCTTATAACCCTCGAATTTGCAACAACTTTGAGAAGGTCCACATCCATGAATACATTCAGCACTACCAACTTTCCCAAGTCATATTTCCAAGCACTTGAAAATTTGGATTGCAAATTTCTTTGTGCATACCACAATTTGAACATTTCTACCCTAGTCATCGGTAACCTAGCATTTGCGATGTGGTATAATTTAACAGTTGACCCTTCTCCTAGGGTTTTTTCCTGAACAAGTCTCTTCCCTTGATATCTATCATTGGTTGAGGGCTTTAATTGATCGATAAAATCATCAAAAATGTTTCTCTTCAGATATTCAGCTTGTCCTAAGTTGTTTCGTAGGGGAGCCATCTTACTAGACTAGGGTTTCTTTTCAAATACCCACAAAGGGAAAAAGAAAAATAGGGCTTAACAGGATAATATCAACTACAACACAGAAATGTGTGAAATATTACCTCTTATTCTAAATTCTAAACCCTAGAGAAATTTACAATCTTTTCCTTACAATTTTCACACAAATTGCACTTCAACTGCTCTAAAAACACAGAAGAAAGATTGTGCAACTTACAACTTTGTATGCACCAGATGAACCCTAATTTCGCACTGCAAGAACTCATTCCAATCTTCTCCATCTCAAGAATCACCTTTTGATCACCTCTGAATTTCTTTGTGAATCAAAAATAGCTCTGAAAATGTTTTTATTATCATTTTGGAATGAAGAGTCACTGTCCCATCTACCATTACTACTTGTGGGAGTGAAGAAATGGCTCCAATTTACATTTGAATTAAGTTTGAAATAGGACCATTTATCTTCTCCATGTTGGCGCATCACATGATCTATATTGGTCAATCTGGCATTGATCATCATATGTGGCAAGTGGACCCATCAAAGGTAGGATGTAGCACGCACCTCCAGCTCACCATCCACTTCGTCTCGGTTAGTGGACCCACCATCAGCTCACCTCGGCCCACCTTGGACACGTGACATCATCTCGTGATGTCACAGTCCTTATCCTTCGTGCATCTTCAACTATGAGGTTGTGAGGACCATCTGATCTGCTCGATCTTTGTCCTGAGGCCACAGTACCCGCCACCTTCAGCTAATTAACCATCGAGCACCTTTTTGAGTTGATTAAAATATGATCGTTCGTTGATCGCATGTGCAAATTGATGAACCTTTAGTAGCTCGATCTTTAGCGTCGGGACATTGGCATAAATATTAAGGTTTAGACTTAAGAAAATAAGGCGCCGATTGAATAAAAATTAAATAGGACCCACCTAGGATGATCAGGGTAGGCATAAGCTTAGAAAATAAAATGGGGGACCTGTCCACGGGGTTAAAAATAAAGCATACACTAGACTTAGGGAGATAATAAGGGACAACTAAATAAACTAATACCCTATGAAAATATATGGCCCCTCCAACGACGACATGACCCTCAACTTTAAGTGAAAAAGAAATGCAAAATTATAACAGGTTTAGGGGTTTTAACAAAGACAATCAATAATGCATAAAACCTAAACCCTAAGCCTGAAACATGAGACAAAGAGCCAAATAAATTCAAAATGACCAATATTTTGACTAAAGCATGAAGGTTTTTTGCACAATCATTTTCAAGACTATCAAGTGGTTGAATGTTTATGTTAATACATGTCTCACCATGGCATGTGTGGATCCACATTAAGTTTGGTACATTGGAAAATGGTTTTGGGCCAACCGATTGACATGCTACATTGTTCAACTACATGTTTCATTTGATGTTGACCTTGGAGGATGTGTTAGTGTGTGTGGTTCATTTGAATCATTTAAAAAGTATGTTGTGATGTGTTTGGGTCCTGTGTATCTCTTAGAGTGGACCACATTTGATTATTTTTGTCTAAGTGGCCTAAGTTATGTAATTATATATATATATATATTTTTGTTGCTGACCTAGTTAAGGGTTTTAAATGAATTATCTTGTATATATAGGAGTGTGGATGTATGAGTTGAGTATGGGATGTATGTGAATTGATGTGAAGTGGGTCTGGATGATGCACACACAAATTTGGTATAATAGAAGTGTGAATGATAGTTTGTGAAGAGCTTTGAGATAGTGGTTGTTGTCAGATGTGTTTGTTATGATATATTGATCGCTAGAAATAGTGGTTCAAGGATAATTTCATGATCAGGAAATATTGTTCATTCCAGTTCATTTGATCCTCTACACCTACCAAAGGTGTGTTATTTTAGTATTTTATGCACATTTGTATCTTTCCCTAAGGTTGTGTGTCTTACTCTTGCAAGTCCCTTTAGGGGTAGTGATTTCATTGGCCTTGAGCCTAAAAATTATAATCAACTGTTCATATTGTGAGTGTGATTCTCACCGTGGTTTTTCCCTATTTAGGGTTTTTCACAAAAGTTTGGTGTTCATGTGTATGTTGTTCTTTTTGCTTTCATGTTTTATAATAATAGTAGCCAATTAAGTGTGTTTTGAAGATTAATTGATCAGAAGTATAGTGTTTTGAGGTCTATATTGATTCAACCCCCCCCCCCCCCCCCCTTAGTCCTGTGGTGTGTTCAACAATTGGTATCAGAACTTGGTTCCTCTTAGAGAAGCTTAATCCACTTAAAGACGATCTAGAATGGTGCAAGAAGTTAGTGTCAAAGAACCAAGGTTTCATGGCACAAGTTACTCTTATTGGAAGGAAATAATGGAATTTCATTTGAAATCTCTAGTAACTAGAATATGGGAGAGAATTAAAAATGGGTATAGGGCTCTGAAAAATGCTCTTTAGACTCCATATTAGGTTAAGGTACATGAGAACGATGCAAAGGCTAAAGTTGCAATTATCAATTGTTTAAGTGATGCAGTATTTTTTAAAGTTGTTGGGTTGAAGTCTACTAAAGAGAACTCAAAGATGCTGATTATTGTATGTGAAGGTGATGAGACTTGACAAAGCAAGCCAAGTTGACATATCTTAAGCACAAGTTTTAGAACTTGAGAATATTTGTTGATGAGAACATTGAAATCTATAAATACCAAATAAATGAGATCGTGAGTGAAATTAAGTGTAATGGTGGTAAATTAGAAGAAAGTGAAGTTGTGAGAAATGTGATGTTGATATTGCCTAAATGCTACAAACTTAAAAAGTATGCTATCAGAAAAATTGATGATATGGACAAATACATCTAGGATCAGTTGTATGCCTCACTCTTTACCTTTCAGATTGTTGATCTGATGAGTTGTGAAAATAGAAAAAAGATGCTACATTCAAAGCTAGCAAGAAGATTAAAGATGAACCTACACAAAGAAATGACATGGATGAGATAGAAGCAAAATTTGTAAGAAGACTAAAGAAAGGATCTAGAAAGTACAAAGGTAAGTTACCCTTCAAATGCTTCAATTGTGGAAGAATTGATCATTATGCTTATATATGTACTTATAAGTGTTGGATATTGTTGCTGCTAGGATATGTTGTTGTCATTGATGTCAACGTATTCCAATGTTTTGGTGATCCAGTAATTGCAAAGAGTTAAGTTTCTATTTGATTTGTTGTGCTCCAGTATGATTATATCCTTGGTTGCAGAATTGGGAGATTATTTAGAATGTTCATGTGTATCTTCAATACAAATGGTTCGTGATTTGGTGCTCCACAATTTCTTTCTACTCCGAGTTGCTGTTGTTGAGTGTTCTTAAGTGTTAGTGTGTTGATCGATGGAGATTTGATTATAAGGTGTTGGTGTAGCTATTGCGGATGGTTCTAACTTTCTTATTGGTGTTTCCTAGTCATGTCTTATATGTTTTTGTGGTCAGCATTGATCATTGTGTGCATTATTGAAGATCTTATGAGTTTGGTGATGTTCTTCGTGTTATGCGGTATTTTTGGTGGTGTAGCGTGTTGCGTTGATCTTGGCGAGATTTCTGGTGGTGTTGCATGTTCAAGGATTTTATTTGGGTCCATGCTATGTTGTCTATGATATTTTATTGGTCTGGTGGTTGGTTTATGTATCGTGAGATGTAATTTTGTAATTAGGTGTTAAGGGTTGAGTGACCTTGTAGTGAAGGTTGATGATTTATATAAATAGGTGCTATATTCATGTAATTTGGGTATGGTGGTTGTGTTTTCATTATCAGAGAGTGGTGTATGTACAAACAAGCAAATTTATCTTTCTATGTGAAGTGTTAAGGAGAGTGTGTTGCAAGGCAGACAATGTGCTTAACCAAAACTGTCATCAGGTATTTGGAGATGCAATTCTTTCATTTCATCTTAACAAGATTGTAGTCTGAATGTTATTGTAAGGTAATGAACCTTCCTTGAGGGTTGTATCTTTCTAGGTCATTGTATTTTGAGAAGTGATCTCTAGGCAGTGTACCTAAATGCATGTGTATTCCCCACTTTAATATTTAAACATACTACTGCAGAGTATCATCTTATTGTGGGTAGGTCCCCACCATGTTTTTTTTACCTTAACCGAGTTTTCCACATCAAAAATCTTGGTGTTATCTGTGTTTTTGTTATTTTTCTTATCTTTACTCTTGCTACAGTTGATCAAATTTGTAGTTGTTCTTATATTGTTTAATTTGGTGAAAAATGATTCACCCCCCCCCCTCTCAGTTTTCCTTCATTGTTGTTACCAACAATTGGTATTAGAGATAGATCCTTTGGAAGAAGCTTGACCACTTGAGGAAATCCGGGATGACAACCTATGTCTTCAAGAAAGAGAGTTCATGATTTGATGGAAATAATTACACTGTATGGAAGGATCAGATGGAGTGTTATTATTGGAAGATTACAAAGAATGCCTACAACGTTCCCCAGAATGGTTCGGTTACTGCAGGTGAGATCAAGGATGTTGAAAATAACATAAGAGATAAAGAAGCATTACTAAGTGCCTTGATTGATTCAGAGATGACTAATGTGATGGGTTTGCAGACTTCACATGAGATCTAGGAAAAGTTAGAGATCTTGTATGAAGGAGATAAACATGTCAAAGTTATTAAGTTGCAGAGTTTGAAAGGGAAGTATGAGATCTTGAAGATGGGAGAAGATGAGAACATAACATCCTTTATGGCTAAAGTGAATGAACTTGTCATGAACATCAGATGTGCCGGTGGAACTCTAGAAGAAGATGAGATTTTTGCTAAAGTGTTGATATCTTTGCCTCCTACTTACGAATCTAAAGTTGCTTCTATTGATGAGATCTGGACTGTGACTATTGTGACAAGAGATATGTTGGTTGGTAAGCTTGTTTCTTTTGAGTTGAGTGAATTTGGAGAATAAAATGGAAAATTTGAGACTGCATTTAAAGCCTCTATATTCGGGAAGCAGATGTATGATCCGAGAGAGAGTTCATCTAGGATTTCTAGATATGAAAGAAAAATGAGAGAAATGGAAGAACATGAAAGAGAGTTGGATGATCTTGAAGCACTTATTGCTTGGAGATTTCCTAAGGGAGTCGGTAAGTATGATGGAAAGCTACCTTTGAAATGTTTCTCTTGTAATAAGATAAGACATTTCTCTTCTTTGTGTCCTGAAAGAATGTCAAGATATGATAAACATGATAAATATGATAGATCTGATTAGCATGATAGATATGAGAAGCATGATAAATATGATAAGCCTTATAAGCCTAACCAAAAGTACATATATCAAAAGAGATGTTATTATGTTGTTGATGAAGGTGTGATAGATGAAGAATCTGAGAATGGGAATTCAGAAGATGAATCTGTATTTGATGCTATGAGAAAGAGATTAGTGGACAATCACAAGGAAATCATGTTAGGAAACTTTCAACCATAAGCATAACATGAAGATGAATCCATTTCAAAAGCATATCAAGAAAGATTAGTAACAAAGCAAATAGGAAAATAAAGAGCTAGACAACTCTAATACTCCCCCTATGTTTGATGATGTTGGCTCTTCCTTGTTCATCTCCTCTCCAAGATCCAAAAATCCTTGCTTGATTGTAGCTCTCAGCTTCTAGCATAAAACCATGGATGTCAAATGGAGTATTGAGCGTGGTTGAGAATGTAGCTCTATGAATTATGCAAAGGCACAAACTAGAGTTTCTATGAGAAACTTAGTAATTTTGTGCAAGCATAGTAACAATACTCTAATGCTTTTTTTTTCCTTGAGGAATGAGATCCTTTTATAGGGAAAAATGTTGATTGAATGGCCAAGATTGAGTGAGCTTGTGAAGGGCTAGGATTGATGGGTTTGTGATCAATGTGATGGTTTTCAACCCAATTTAGTGATAGCAAGTGTCACTATGAGAGGCCTTGAGAGGAGAGGGAAGAAGCATTAAATTCTTGAGATGACATGAGGGTTACCCTAGGAGGGTTTGGTTAGGCTTGAGTTAGTGGATAAAGATTTTATCCAAGGGTAATGCTTATATCCAATGGATAAACTCTTGTACAAGAGTTAAAGGGATAATCATTGTCTAAGCAATGATGCTTGAAGAGACTCATGAGTTAAAGGTTTGGTTGATTTAGAGAGAAAGTATCTAACCAAGGGTTGAGTTTGAGTTAACCATAAATGGTTATTGAAGACTTTGGAGGGTAAATTGTTGGAGACAGAAAGCCTTTAATGGTTTGTGAAGACTTTGCATATTTTGAGAAGTGATCTTTTTCTTAAGGAATGTGCAAATGATTAGGAGGGGGATTAGGCTAATTAGAAGGGGTTAGAAGAATATAGAAGGGGGTTAGAATAATATAGAAAGAAGTTAGTGAGCAAGTGGGTGAGGATAAAATGGGATTCTAATTAAAATAAAATTCATTTATTTCAACTAAAATTATACAACTTGCATTTGTAGGAGAATGCAAGTGGGAGGGTTTTAGGGATTTTAAATAATATTTATTTATTTAAATGTGAGAGAGAGGATTTTAGGGATTTAAATAAATGTTGATTTCTTTTAAATTTGGAGAGGGGTTAATTAAACAAATATGCTTTATTTATTTAATTAATTGTTAGAACATGGTTTAATGAATTAAATTAAATAAATTCAATAATTTATTTAATTAATAGGATAAGAGGGTTAAGATGAATTTAATTAATTGTTGATTGATGGTTAAATAATTAAATAAATACTAAGTATTCATTTAATTAAGTGGACCGATTTGGATGTCTACAATATTTATTGATATCAAGGAAGATGATTTGGTACCAGTGAATTCTACAAGCTGCATTGTTGAGGAGAAAGTCTTGGCTACTAAGATTAAAGAGAAAGATGAATGGGTAATTGACAGTGGTTGTTCACATCATATGATAGGTGATAAAAGAAAATTTGTGAATATGGAGAGGTATGATGGTGGTATATTGAGATTTGGAGATGATAAAGCTTGTGCGATTCGTGGTAGAGGTTCTATTTCCTTTTATGGTAAGCATAATACTGATGATGTCTTGTATGTTGAAGGTTTAAAGGATAATCTTCTAAGTGTTGGACAAATGGTTGATAAGGGATATGATTTGCAATTCAAGAGTGGTAAATGCAAGATTCTAAATGCCTCTGGTATAGAGATTGCATCAAGGACTAAGACTAAAGGTAATATCTTTCACTTGAATTCCGGTGAGAAAAGTTGTTTGATTTCTTAGATAGATGAAAGTTGGTTGTGGCATAGAAGGATGTGTCATGTTAATTTTGATTGCATGATAAGATAAGTTCTACTCAAGCTGTTAGAGATTTTCCTAAAATTGTGAAACCTTCTAATTTGGTATGTAAATAATGTCAGTTGAGAAAGCAAACAAGAATTTCATTCAAAAGTAAGTTGTATACATCTAATGGTTTATTGGATCTTGTGCATATTGACTTGTGTGGTCCTATAAGAGTGAGAGGCATGCAAAGTGATAGATATTTCATGTTGTTGATTGATGACTACTCTAGAATGATGTGGGTCACTTTTCTAAGAGACAAATTAGAAACACTGGAGAAATTCAAGATATTCAAAGCTAAGGTAGAGACAAAGACAGGGTTGAAGCTGAAGTGTCTGAGATCTGACAGAGGAGGAGAATTCACATCTAGTGAGTTTGATTCATTTTGTGAAAGGATTGGAATTAGAAAATAGATATCTGCTCCTAGAACCCCTTAGCAAAATGGAGTTGTTGAAAGTGTTAGGAATCGGAAGGGCAACTAAGAGGGGGGGGGGGTGAATCAGTTGTTAATGAATTTCAACTCAACTATAACTTAATCAAACTTGATAATTAATACCGATAAACCAAAATAATTATCGGTTAACAGATTAGAAATTAATATCAATACATGTGAAACTTAATGCATGAAACAGAAAGAGAAACAACATCCATAACATAGAGATTTTGACGTGGAAACCCTGTAAAGGGAAAAACCACGGTGGGAAACCTTAATCACAATCAGATGATACTACTACAGATAGTATGTGTATACAAATGGGGTATGCACATGCAGAGAGGCCAACCGCCTAAAGCACACTGCTCAAATGGGAGTCACGATGACTACAGTAGGATGGTTAAATCCTAGAATAATGTACTGCTCAAAATAGCATCTCCAATGTTGGATTCAGTATCGGTTAAGCTCTGATAAACACCTTCAAACCTTCCTTGAACCTTCTCTATGGTCTGCTCATATGATCTTCAATATTCACACATACAATGTTACAATACCATACCATAACCTTATCCTTGTCTACCATGTCACAAATGAGATCTTACATATATGCAAAACCTAAGACCAAATGTGTAGGTTGGCTCACTAAGAATATTACAATTAAATCAATTACAAATAAGTCTTGATGTGATGCATCATGTTGGCTCAATACATTTACAACAATATTCAATCAATAAAACATCTACATAACATGTTGTGCTGATCTGGAATAGATAACGCATACCGGTCCATAACCTAGACCAATCTGTCGGTAATAGAAAATATGTCAACCCGGTTAGACCAATAACCAAAACACCAAAACCAAGTATCCAAACCATGTCTTCGACATAATAAAGTGATCTCTAGATGATAACAAATCATCATCAGGGCCGGTGAACCATATAATCTATCGGTGAGCATATACCAGTGACTGTGCATAAGTCACTGACCTTGTCGGTGAGCATAATGTGTCGGTTCAACAGTAAACCAATATAACCATAGTGCTAAATCAACAATGTAGATCTCCAGAAGGATATTTGTTGACATCAATGAAAAAACTAATGCAACACATCCATAATACCAACAATCTCCCCCTTTGGCATTGATGGCAACACTAGATGGAAAAACATCTAAGTGCCAAAGCAGAATGCCAAAAACCAAAAATCAACAATCTCCCAAATAGATCAATACCGGAATTCAAAATACAAAGATTATATATCTCTCCCCCAATGAATAATATCTCATAGATCTCTCTCCCAAGAATGTTTTTCCATAGATCTCTCTCCCCTTTGACATCAAATGCCAAAGAAATACAAAAAAAATACCAAAACATATATACAACTACTCCCCCTGAGAAGTAGCTCTCCTCCATCAAAACTGGAAAAAATATTTCTCTGTAAGTTTCTGCCAGTTTGATGCCAATCTTCAATTATCTAAGTCTCTAGAGGTGAGGGTATTACCCCAAGATGCTCTCTGAGATATTCAAAATTTTCCTTAGGCAAAAGATTTGTAAAGATATCTGCAATCTTCTCTTTAGTATTTACATAAACTAATCTTACTTATTTTGCTTCAACATTCTCTTTTAAAAAATTATATTTGATAGAAATATGCTTAGTCTTAAAGTGAAATACCGGATTCTTTGATATATCAATTGTTGTTGAATTGTCACAATAGATGATTATAGGTTCTTTGCATTTTACCTTTATGTCCTTCAACATTTGCTTAATCCATAATACTTGAGTACAATTAGTTGTTGTTGCAACATATTTTGATTATGTTGTTGATAATGATGTACAACTCCACTTCTTGCTTATCCATGAAATAAATTTGCTACCAAGAAAGAATGCTCTACCAGTGGTACTCTTTCTGTCATCTACACCTCCTACCCAATTTGCATCGGTGTATGCACATAATTCAAAATTTTCATCTTTAGGATACCATAAACCAAGATTTGTTGTGCCTTGTAGATACCGGAAAATCCTTTTTACCATTGATTCATGATTTTCTTTAGGATTACTCTTAAATCTTGAAACAATACCTACTACATTCATTATATCAGGCCTAGTTTGTGTCAAATACAGTAAACCTCCAATCATAGATTTGTATCTTGTCAGATTAACAAGAGTTGAATCATCCTTCAATGTCAATTTATTAGTTGTAGTCATAGGAGTACTTATCGGTTTAGAGTTTTCCATACCAAATTTCTTCAATAGTTGCTTTAAATATTTTGTTTGACATATAAATATACCTTTATCAGTTTGTGAAATCTGCAATCCTAAAAAGAATTTTATCTCCCCAATCATAGACATTTCAAATTCTTCCTGCATCTTGTTAGCAAAGTCCTTACACAATCCATCTTCTCCTCCAAAAATGATATCATCAACAAAAACTTCAATAACCAAGACGTCGTCATAAGTCACTTTGAAATATAATTTGTTGTCAGCATTACCTTTAGTGTAACCAAGCTTCAAAAGATATTTGTCCAATCTAGCATACCAAGCTCTAGGAGCTTGCTTCAATCCATACAAAGCTTTCCTTAATCTGCAAACCATATCTTTAACATTTGTCAATGAAAATCCATCAGGTTGGTCAATGTAAACTTCCTCTTCAAGATCACCATTCAGAAATGCGCATTTTACATCCATCTGATATACTTTATAGTTCTTATGAGCTGCAAATGCAAGAAATAATCTAACTACCTCAATTCTAGCTACTGGTGCAAAGGTTTCATTATAATCAATTCCCTCCTTCTGTGAATATCCTTTACACACTAATCTTTCTTTGTTCTTGATTACCTTGCCATATTCATTAATTTTATTCCTATATACCCATTTAGTTCCAATCAGATTTTTGTCTTTAGGTCGGGGAACTAATGTCCATGTATTATTCCTTTCAATTTGTTCTAATTCATCTTCCATTGCTTTTATCCAATGTTCATCTTGACATGCTTCAATAATAGATGATATTTCAATTTGAGAAATTAAGAATACCTCTTCATTTGCCAGTCTTCCTCTTTTCATAACACCTTGATACTTATTCCCAATTATCTGATTTTCTGAGTGATTCAATCTTACATACCTGGGTTTATTCACATGTTTCTGTTCTTCAGTCACTATGGAATTCTCTGATGATGCTGGTATCATTGGATCCACATTCTGCACTAGTGCACTCTGTATTGGTTCATTTATGATCATCTCAACTGTCGGTTTAGAATCTACAGACCTTCAATTTCCTCTAAAGTGTTCATCTATCTTCACATTAGCACTTTCAATGATCTTCTGCAATCTTTTATTAAAACATTCGTATGCCTTGCTCTTAGATGAATAACCAAGAAATATTCCTTCATCACTTCTAGGATCAAATTTACCAATATACTAATCTCTCCTAATATAGCCTTTGCTTCCAAATATTCTGAAGTATTTAAGAGTAGGAGTATTACCAAACCATAGTTCATAAGGGGTCTTACCGGTTTCACCTTTGATGTGAACTCTATTGAAAGTGTAAACCATTGTATTCACTACTTCTCTCTAGTACACATGAGGTAGATTTGCTTCCAATATCTTGCTTCTAGTTGCTTCCAGAATAGTTATGTTCTTCCTTTCCATAATTCCATTCTGCTAAGGTGTCTGGGGTGTTGATAGCTATCTTTTGATTCCATTCACTTCACATAATGTATTAAATTCCTTAGATGCAAATTCTTCTCCTTGATCAGATCTCAAACATTTGATTTTCTTATTGGTTTCATTCTCTACCATTGCCTTGTATAACTTGAATTTTCCAAAAGCTTTTGATTTCTCCCTGAGAAAAGTAACCCAACACATTCTAGAATAATCATCAATAATTATCATAAACTATCTATCTCCCTATAGACTTCTTGTTCTTGCCGAACCACACAAGTCAGTACGAATTAAATCAAGAACATTATTGGATTTCTCATAAATACTCTTGAAAGTTGTTCTAACTTTCTTTCCCATTTGACATTCCTTACATACCAGATTATGAGGTTTCAATATCTTATGTAAATCCCTTACTGCCTTAGTTGAATTGATCTTTACAATGCAATCAAAATTCACATGACAAAGTCTCTTATGCCATAACCAACTTTCATCAATATGTGCAATCATGCATGTCTTATCAGTGTTGTTCAAATGAAAGATATTACCTTTAGTCTGATTACCGGTTGCAATCTCCAATCTAGTTTTGTTCATGATTTTGCATTTACCATTCTTTAATTGTAACTGAAATCCCTTTTCATCTAATTGACCAACACTCAAAAGATTATGCTTCAAACCTTCAACATAATAAACATTTTCAGTATTGTGCTTACCATCCAAGGATATAGTGCCTTTTCCTTTGATTAAACAAGCTTTATCATCACCAAATCTTACTAGACCTCCATTATATTCCTAAAAAGATAAGAATTTACTCTTATCACCAGTCATATGATGTGAACATCCACTATCAATGATCCATTCATCTTTTTATTCAATTTTAGCTATCAGGGCCTGCTCTACCAGTGGAATAGTAGGTGTCGGTTGATCTTCTTTTATTGCAAAAAATACCCATCCATTGTCTATTGGTTCTTCATCAGAATCATCTGTAACTCCTTCATCAACATAGTAACATGATTTATCTCTGTTCTTCTTAAATCTGTATCTCTGATATTCAGCATTAGGCTTATATGTTCTTTTAGCTTCCTCTCTCAATCTTGCATTTCTATTAGGACATCTAGATGCTATATGACCAACTTTATTGTAATTAAAACATTTAAATGGTGCTTTACCTTCATACTTACTTCCAATTGGACCTTTAGGCATTTTCCTTGCAAACAATGCTTCAAGTTCTTCCAGTTCTTCATTTTCCCTTCTAATATCTTCAAGTTCTTTTGCATAAAGTTCTTTAAAATCAGATTTATCAGATGATGATGATGATGTTGTAGATGATGATGCTCTGAAGGCTAAATCTGTCTTAACTATAGCAATAGGACCAAATTCCTCAAGCTCAAATGATGAAAGTTTTCCAACCAAGGTATCTCTAGATACTGATGTATTAGGCATTGTTCTCCTGATTAATAGCAGTTACTTTCATTTTGTATGTCGGTGGCAAATCTGTTAAAACTTTAGAAACAATTTCATCTTCACTTAAAGATCCTCCACAACATTGTATTCCTAAAACAATTTCATTAACTCTTTCCATAAAAGCAGAAATTCTTTCATCTTCTTCGATTTTCAAATTTTCATACCTGACCCGGTAACATTCTAGTTTTGCAATTTTGACAGTGGTATCTTCTTCATTCAATGTCTCCAATTTTTCCCAAATAGCTTTAGCAGTAGATCGGTCTGATAATCCCATGATTTGTTGATCTGATAATACGCTGAAAAGTGTCTCTCTTGCTTTACAATCATTTTCTTGATCTTTACCCAATGTTGGTCGATTAGGTTGATTCAGAGTAGGACAAAAATAGCCATTCTTTGTAACTTCCCATATGTCTCTTCCAATGCAATTTAGATGTGTCTCCATTCTAATCTTCCATATACCATAGTTAGTTCCATCAAGTTTAGGACTGTCCTTCCTAAAAATGTTTGTTGCCATAGGATCTCCTCAAGTTGTTAGGCTTCTGCAAAAAGAGGACTTAGCTCTGATACCAATTGTTAGGAACCGGAAGGGAAACTGAGAGGGGGGGGGGGGTGAATCAGTTGTCAATGAATTTCAAATCAATTATAACTTAATAAAACTTGATACTTAATACCAGTAAACCAAACTTATTGCCAGTTAACAAATTAGTGGTTAAGAGAAAAAATATCCATAACACATAACACATAGATTTTGACGTGCAAACCCTATAAGGGGAAAAACCACAATGGGAAACCTTACCCAGAATTAGATGATACTACTGCAGATAGTATGTGTATACAAATGTGGCCTGCACATGCAGAGAGGCCAACCACTTAGAGCACATTTCTCAAATGGGAGTCGCAATGACTATAGTAGGATGGTTAAATCCTAGAATAATGTACTACTCAAAATAACATCTCCAATGTTGGATTCAGTACCGGTTAAGCTTTGATAAACACCTTCAAACCTTCCTTGAACCTTCTTTATGGTCTTCTCATATGATCTTCAATATTCGCACATACCATGTTACAATACCATACCATAACCTTATCCTTGTCTATCATTGCACAAATGAGATCTTACATATATACAAAACCTAAGACCAAATGTGTAGGTCGGCTCACTAAGAATATTACAATTAAATCAATTACAAATAAGTCTTGATGTGATGCATCATGTTGGCTCAATACATTTACAATAATATTCAATCAATAAAACATCTCCATAATGTGTTGTGTTGATCTGAAATAGATAACGCATACCAGCCAATAACCTAGACCAATCTGTCGGTAACAACAAATATTTCAACCTGATTAGACCAATAACCAAAAAAACCAAAACCAAGTATCCAAACCATGTCTTCGACATAATAAAGTGTTCTCCAGATGATAACAAATCATCATTAGTGCCAGTGAACCATATAATTTGTCGGTGAGCATATACCAGTGATTGTGCAAAGTCACTGACCTTGCCGATGAGCACAATGTGTCGGTTCAACAGTAAACCAATATAACCATAATGCTAAATCAACAATTTAGATCTCCAGAAGGATAAGTGTTGACATCAATGACAAAACTAATGCCACACATCCATAATACCAATAGAAAGGAAGAACAAAACTATTTTGGATGCTGCTAGGACTATGTTGATTGAAGGAAATGTTCGTAGATCTTTTGGAGAGAAGTTGTTGGAACTATTGTTTACACATTCAACTAGGTGCATATAAAAGGTGATTCTATTAAGACTCCTTATGAGCTATGGTTTGTTCATGTTCCTATAGTTAGATATTTCATCATTTTTGGAAGCAAATGTTATATCAAAAGAGATGAAGATATAGGAAAGTTTGATGCAAGATGTGATGAAGGAATCTTCTTGGGTTATTCTACTAAGAGAAAGGTCTACCAATGTTACAATAAGAGATTAAAGAATATAGTGGAAAGTCCAAATGTGATGGTTGATGAATGTCATGGAAAGTAGATCAGAGCATGTCGATATGAATTTGATGATCAAGATGTTATTTCAAAGCCTTTGCAGACAAAGATCTTAAAGTAAAATGATATAGTAAAGATATTTAATCCGGATATTGTTGTTGTTGGTGAAGAAGTTCAAGAACTTAAGAATCAGAACAATCAAAAGACTCTGAGTTATGTGAAAATGAATCATTCAAAAAATTAGATTATTGATGATAAGAATAAAGGTATGATGATTAGGAGAAGGATTGTTGCTGAAGAAACATGTTTGATTTCCAAGATTGAACCTAAAGATGTTTCTTAAACATGTAAAGATGAGAATTGGATAAAAGAAATGGAAGAAGAGTTGAATCAGATTGAGAAGAATAACACATGAGAGCTTGTTCTCAGACCTAAAGACAAGAATGTGATTGGAACTAAATGGGTGTTCCAAAATAAATTGAATGAAGTTGGTGAAGTAGTTATAAACAAAGCAAGAATTGTATGTAAGGGATGTTCTCATATGGAAGGAATTGATTATGAGGACACATTTTCTCCGGTAGCTAGAATTGAAGTTGTTAGATTAATTCTTGCATATGTTGCTTACAAGAATTTCAATGTATATTAAATGGATGTTAAGTCAGCCTTTTTGAATGGTGATTTGGAAGAGGAAGTATACATTGAGAAACTAGATGTGATTTCATTATCAGATAAAGGAGACATGGTATGAAAATTGAAGAAAGCATTGTATAGACTTAAACAAGCCCCTATAGCCTGGTATGCTAGATTAGACAAGTATTTGATGAGGTTGGGATTTTGTTAAGGTACTGTTGATAGTAATTTATACTTTAAGGTTGATAATGATAACATTTTGATTGTTGAAGTCTTTGTTGATGACATTATTTCTGGAGGAGGTGATGATTTGAGTATGAAGTTTGTTGATTATATACAAAAGGAATTTGAGATGTCTATGATAGGTGAGATGAAATTCTTCTTAAGATTGCAGATTACACATACTGGTAAAGGCATTTTCATTTCTCAATCAAAGTATGTGAAGGAATTGTTGAAGAAGTTTGGGTTAGATGACTCTAAACCTGTTGGAACTCCTATGGTGACTGGATGCAAATTGTCTAAACATAATGAATATCATAAAGTTAATCAGACTTTGTATAGATCTATGATTGGAGGACTGTTATACTTGACACAGACTAGACTAAATAATATGCATGTTGTTTGTCTTTGTGCAAGATTTCAAGTTGATCCTAAAGAGAGTCCTGTTACTGCTATGAAGAGGATTTTTAGATATTTAAAGGGGACAGTTGATTATAGTTTATGGTATCCGAAGAATGATGACTTCATGTTATGTGCTTCTTTTGATATTGATTGAGCAGGTGAAGTTTATGATTGGAAGAGTACTATCGGTGGAGCTTTCTTTTTGGGGAAGAAGTTGGTTTCATGGTCTAGTAAGAAGCAAGATGTTATATCTCTATATATTGCAGAAGCTGAATACGTTGTTGGTGCTAGCAAATCTACTTAGGTAATTTGGATGAAGCAGATGTTGAAGTAAATTAGAGTTGTGTATGATGAGCCTACTGTTATATATTATGACAATTCAAGTGTTATTAATATTTCCAAGAATCTGGTACTGCAGTCTAAAACAAAGCATATATCAATTAAGTATCATTTTTTGAGGGAGAAAGTCAGTGATGAAGAAGTCAAATTGGAATATGTAACTACAAAGGATCAGATTGCATATATTTTTACTAAGCCTTTTTCCTACAGATACATTTGTCTATTTGAGAGACAAGTTAGGGGTCTTTGTCCCTCCTGATGAGAACTAGATGCATCAATATGGTGGACTTCATGTCTTATCTTCTTATCCAAATTGATGAGTTGGTGATTTTACTCAGCTGGAGTAGTCAGAGTATGGTATATATGTTCAGATCTATGAGTTTGCTCTAAGGGGGAGAGAATAATTATTTGTATTTTGTCTTTGGCATTGTTGTCAAAGGGGGAGAGAAGCATGTGAGAAAATAATTTATCTTTGAAGCTTTGTGTGCATGATCTTAGGGGGAGATTGTTGGAGATTGTTGGTGTTGATTTCTTTCTTTGCATTGATTGTTTTTCACATTCATATGTGAAAAGGGGAAAATTGTTGGATATTGTTGGATATTGTTGTTGCTAGGATATGTTGTTGTCATTGATGTCAACATATTCATGTGTTTTGGCATTCCGATAATTGCAGAGAGTTAAGTTGGTATTTGATTCGTTGTGCTCCAGTATGATTATATCCTTGGTTGCAGATTTGGGAGTGTTTGGGATGCTCATGTGTATCTTCAATACAGATGGTTCATGATTTGGTGCTCTGCAAGTTATCTTTCTAGTCCCAATTGCTTCTATTGAGTGTTCTTGAGTGTTATCATGTTGATCGATGGAGATTTGATTAATTGATGTTGGTACAACTATTGTGGATGGTTTTAACATGCTTGTTGTGTTAGGCCCAACATGGAAAGCTAATGTACTGAGGGGGAGGGGTGAATAAATACTTGAAACTTTTCTTCAACAATAACTTGACTGTTATGCATAAACTGAATAGTGCAGTAACATAATATAATGCTAAAACAAATAAATAACAATCATACATGATTCACTCTATAACACATATATTTTGGTTACGCAGAAATTCTTGGTTAGAGAGAAAAATTGCTGTGGGGATGACACCCACAACTTCACTACTGCAATAATAAAGAGTGCTCGATTAGAGCTACATGTTTAGCTATTTCTGATAGCTTACCCTGTTAGGAGTATCAAGATCTATTAGATCTACCTTGCTAAAGGATTTTACAACACTTATTCTAAATGTTGCACCTGGTTAGAGGCTTTACAATTTATAAACTTTGTTAGAGTCTTTTACCCTGTTAAAGGTTTCTCTTACAACTTCAAAATATTACAATAAATCATTACAAATATCTGCAACTTTACATCTAGAATGTTATAGAAGATTTTATGTGCTCAAAATAAGATTACCTTGCTTATAGCATACTTCGGTATTCCATATATTAACTCGGTAAACCCTTCTGTTTACTCTATTCCTTGACTGTTCTCTGAAATCCTTCTCGGTGACCTCTGTGTTTCTCTGTCAACTGTAACAGTCATAACATTTTGTGATAGCTCATGATTTTCTTTTTTGTATATGTCTTGCTTCACACACACATGCACATATATACTTGCACACATATCTAATCCTGAATTCATGCCGTATAAATAGATCTCTTATGTCAGTGATCTGATTCATTGCTTCGATCTTACAAACATGATTTCTTGAATGAATAACCATGCAAAATTTTTCATTGGTTAGATGACCTCAAAATCATACACAATCTTTAAGTGCAATTTCCAATGTGATAATGGTTACTTGTTCCTCGATCTTTGTAACACGTTTCCCATATATGTCTAGGTTCAATGAATTTGGTAACACGTTTCACTCGGTGTGTGTTCACTCGGTATATCATTCTTGCTGCTCGGTAGACATAGAGTGTTACTCAGTAGAGTGTTCAGTGTATACTATGCTCTGAGACTACTTTCTTCTATAACCGACTGCACTGTGCATACCGACTATTTTGTGCTTACCGACTGAAAGATTCGGTAGAAGTAACCAACTAGAATATATAATATAACTTTGAACATAAGACTAATGTTAATCTTAGTAAGTAGTAACAATCTCCCCTTTTGACATTAGTTGAGATGTTTGACAAAAACTACTTTCAAAGTTATAACTCAAAAATCTATATACTTGCAAAATTTGACTAAACTGACAATATATACATTTGTCAATGAAATAGTATATTCAGATATACTCCCCTTATCAATATACTGTTCATAACTCTGATTTTGCATGCTCAGTGATCAATGTTCTGTGTGCTGCTCTTGTTCTTTTCTTACTGCTCTGTTCACTGCTCGGTATACTCCCCCTATATACTACATTCCCTTGTATACTTTGATACTATACTCACTCGCCCTTTTTGACAAACATCAAGACTTAGTTACCATTTGGTGGAGGCAACTGGTCAAAAATAGATTTATACTTTGTCCTTGCTTCAGTGAGGGCAACAGAGAGTGCATCCTTGACACTGTCCGTTAAAGAATTATGTGCTTGAATGTTAGCCAATAGAGAAATTAAGCCATCTAATGTGCTTCTCTCTTGTGTAGTAGATAGGTAAGTGGCTCAGTTGATCTGTTCTTGAATGAAGGACAAGTGTGGAATGAATAAGGTTTGAAGAGTCATAATGTCCATCCTTATTTTGTGCTCTTCATTCCTAAGTTCCAATTGTTGAGCCATGAGCGGTTGTAACTTTGTATAAAAATTCTGAACAGAATTGGGCTCGGTGGTCAACTTATTTGAGAGATTGGTGATCTCTTTCTCAATTGCTTCTATTTTATTTTTGATATCTTTAATGAATAAAGAGAATGTACAAAGTTTCTAAAATAAATAAAGAATGTGCTTGAGTTGAGGGGACAACTCAACAATAAATTTGACAAGTTTAACTTTGCCAAGAGCAATAGCTTTCTGTACCTCTTCAATCATTTTTGCAGTGAGCTCTTTGTCCTTTAACTTGCTCAAATATTCAGATGCATCTACTCCAGATGTCTCTATCTGATTGAGGAGTTCATCTAGTTGAATATGGATGGCTGCATCTGTTGACACTGTAGCTGCGGGTAACATATCTGATAATAGTGTCTTTAACTTCTGAAGTACTTTATTTTTCTTTTGTATGGCCATTTGTTTTTCCTGTTCGGCCTTTGCTTTGCATAGTTCATTGAATTTAATGAGTGCCTACCCTTTTAATTTTGATATGTCTACATTGGGCAACACTATTGGTTTCGATATATCTACCTTGAAACTATGCTTTTTCATCTTCTTTTCTTTAGATTTGGCCGGTTGAACCAATACAATATCTTGGGAGGCTTGTGGATCCGCAGTAGGTTGCTTGGTGGAGGCAACACTTTTCTCAGTTTCCTTAGCCTTTGCTGAGTCCTTCGGTGGTTCGGTGCTCGGGGTCTCAGTTGCAACATTTTCAATGTTAGGAGGATCCTAAGAGGTCTGTTCCCCAGTGGCCTGAGGAGTAGCTTCTCCTTCTATAGAATTATGAACCTTTGCACCTTGTTCAGTATCTTGAGGGGCCTTGGTTGTAGCAGAACGAGTGACCGGAGGATAAGGCTAAAGTTGTTCCAAAACTAACTCACTGGATACCAGTTTTGCATAGGCATTGCCTTCTATCATTTCCTATTTAGGTGCCTCGCTGTCCATGATGTCTTCATAAATTTGTATGGTGTCAGCAGGGTCTTGCTCGGTGACATCAAGATCTTGCTCGGTGACATCAACAATTTCAACTGTAGCTTGCTCACCAGTATCCTTGATTCTAAAGATCTCCTGCCATTTTTCTTTTGTCTCATTTTCTACTTCAATATACAGACCATTCATCAGTTTTAAGGCTCTTTGTGTTGTATGTTGTCAGATGTTCTTTTATTTCAACTACCGACACGTCTAGAAAGAGATGTACCAGACTTCTTTCTCTAATCTGTTTCTCTGAGTCCATTGCATACTTCCACCTATTGTCAATATGTAAATATAATTCATTTGGAAGTGACTTAGATAATTCCAATGGAGCCAATCGGAATTTCAATAGTGTGCAGATGAAAACTTCTTCAATTTGTCTCTTCTCATCATTAGATCTGGATTCATATTTTACATATCTGAATGATCCAAATCCACCATATTCTTTCAGATTAGCATAGAAATTAGCAACACTATGTACATTTTCCTTCTTGCTCTTAACAATCTGAAATTTGCTAGCATCTTCAGATTCGATGTCACTAGACTCTTTTGCCAAAATGAGTCTCCGAGTAGATTTCTTATATGTCTTTGTTACCTTAGGAACAACAACAGTCTTTGGTTTCTTACTCGGTGACACTGTAGATGATCTTGTGTTTGGGCGCTTTGCTGAGGGAGTCGGTGATGCCTTTGATGTGTCATGTTTATTCGTCTTCAGAAATTTTCCTTTAGGCAACTCGGTGCTTAGTGTAATGGTAGCCTCTTGGGCTTCTGATTCCTCTTTGGTGATTACTAGTGTGCCCTTGATAGGTGTGGAGGAAGAACCTTCTCCAAATTTCTCTGATAGTGCCTTGATCATCTTTGTTGCTTTTCTTGTAGCTTTTGGTACTACAATGCTCATCTTTACTTTCTCTTTCACTTCTTCATATGTTCTATACCTCAGCTCGGTAGCATGCCTTGGTAGTGTAAGAAAGGCATCTATCTACTATTGTGTGATGTCAAAGTCAACCTCATAACCCATAGGTGGCAAAGATTGAGTTCTTGGTTCCACTGCATTCACATAGCAGTAGTCGGTGTCTACTTCAAAACATATGCCATCTTTGTATTTTTCCACTAGCTGGGGTGGAATTCTATACCTGTTATGCATCTTCTCTTGAAACTTGCTGAAATAATCATCCATAATATCATTGAAGTTGTCACCTAGACGTTTGATAAAGTCATTGATTTGATGGGTGACTGGTCGGTGTAGCTCCTAGACTACTTTATCAACAGTTGGAAAGAATTTTTTAAAATAGAAAAACATGCATAATAACAGTGATCCAAACTTTAATGTATTAGCCGAATTGTTTTTCTTTGGCTTCCTTATGGTGTTCAGATTGTCAAACAGGTTTTTCAGCAATACTTCACAAAGATCAATTTTCATTCCCTTTTTCACAATTTTGTATGCTAAGTTGATTGCTGCATAGGGTACACTATTTTCCCTTGCCGATTGGAAGAAACAATGGTAGCAGTTGTATGTTGGCACAAAATAGTGAATGTTGGCTACGACACAAAAGGATGGGACATATCAACTTTGATAATATGGTAAATATTATTTCTACTTTTTTTAAAGAGATTTACCAAAGAATATTAAACCTATTGATACTATGTGCAGGGAATATTAGTTGGCAAAGAAAATAAAGAGGAGATTAAAAAACAAGGGGTATTCAACTTCAAAACCTTTGGAGTTGCTGCATACAACCTATGTGGACCTACAAGGACAAGAGGACTAAATGGTGAAAGGTGTTTTATGTTTCTTATTGATGATTATTCTAGAATGACATGGGTTACTTTCTTGAGAGAAAAAATTGAAGCTTTAGAAAAGTTTAAAACATTCAAGTCTATGTTTAAGATTCAAGTTGATGCTAAAGTCAAGTATTAAGGTTTGATAGAGGAGGAGTGTTTACTAAAAATGAATTTGATAGATTCTATGAGGACTATGGTATTAGAAGATATTATTATGTTCCTAAGACCCCTCATCAAAAGGGAGTTGTTGAAATAAAAGTTTGGATTGTTGTTGAAATGGCTAGAACTATGATGAAAGATGCTAACCTGCCTAATGTTTATTAGAAAGAGATTGTGCATATTTCTATTTACATTCTCAATAGGGTTCAGAGAGTAAATCACACAAAGACACCTTATTAGTTATGGAATGGAATACGTCCTACAATCGAGTATTTCAAAATATTTGGAAGCAAGTGCTACATAAGGATAGACAAAGAAGATCTAGGGAAGAATGATGCAAGATCTGGTGAAGGTATATTATTGGGATATTCCACAAGAAGTAAAGCTTAATGTTGTTATACAAAAGGCTAAACAAGATTTTGGAGAAAGAAAATGTTAGAGTTAGTGAAGAATGGAATCAGACTGAGACTATACCTAAATTGGGGACTGAGGTAGAAGTTGTTTAAGTGGTTGCAGAAGAGAAAGCTACCCCAAAAGAGAAAGAACAAACAAGTGTAGAAGAAAAGGAACTTGAGTAGACTCCTAAGACACCGATAAAGTATGTGTGGAATAATCTTTCAGAGGAAAATATTATTGGAGACAACAACAAAGGAGTTCAAACAAGAAGAATACTTGCATAAACTAGTGATCAAACAAACTATTGTTCTTATCTTAGGTGGAACAAAAGACCTTTGCAAAATATAGCAAGGATGATAGTTGGAAAAAGGCAATTAAAGAGGAGTTGAATCAGATAGAGAAAGATCAAACATGAGAATTGGTACCTATACCGATATATACGAATATGATTGGAACTAAGTGGGTGTTCCAGATCAAGCTAAATGAAGATGGAAAAGTTACAAGGAACAAGGCAAGATTGGTATGTAAGGGTTATTCACAAGTTCAAGGAATATAATTTGAGGAGACTTTTACTACAATTACAATAATGGAGATTATTTGGATGTTTCTTGCATTTACTACTTACAAAAACTTTAAGTTATATTAGATGGATATCAAGTCAACATTCTTGAATGGAGAACTTGAAGAAGTATACATTGAACAACCAGATAGATTCAAGTTGTTTGAAAAATTGGATATGGTTTACAGACTCAAGAAGGTACTTTATGGACACAAGTAGGTTCCTAGATCTAGGTATGCAAGGTTGGATAAGTATTTGTTGTAGCAGAATTTTAAGAAAGGTACTACTAATAGCAATCTTTATTTCAAAGTTAAAGGTGATAAATTGTTGATCGTTGTTGTGTATGTTGAAGATATCATATTTGGAGGAGATGATGATGTATGTGGGAAGTTTACATAAGAGATGCAGAAAGAATTTGAGACATCTATGATAGGTGAGCTATCATTTTTCCCTAGTCTTAAAGTTACTAAATCGAAAAAAGGTATTTTTTATTTCTCACCAAGTATATCAAGGAGATGTTGAAGAATTTTGAGTTGGAGAATTCTAAACTGCTTGCAACCCCTATGACTAATAGTTGTAAGTTAAGAAAAGATGATGGATCTCCAGATGTTGATTAAAAAAAGTAGATCTATGATTGGAGGGTTATTTTATTTAACTGTATCAAGATCCAACATTATGCAGGCTTTATATTTGGTTGCAATGTATCAAGATAATCCTAGGTAATCTCATGATCAAGTAGTGGAGAGGATATTTAGATATTTAAAAATGACTCTAAATTATGGATTATGCTATAAGAAGGATGATGATTTCACATTGAAAGATTATACAAATGTTTATTCGACTAGATGTGTAGATGACAAAAGAATTACAAGTCATGGTGCATTTTTTCTTGGGAGACAGATTGGTCTCTTGATTGAGTATGAAACAAGATTTAGTGTCATTATCTATTGCTGCAACATAATACATTGTAGCAACATCTTGTTGTACTCAGGTTAAGCAAATAAAGAAAAATCTTAGGGATATTAAGGCGATGTATGGTAAATAAATTCCTATTATGTGTGATAATACAAGTGCTAATAACATTTCAAATAATCTGTTAATGCATTCAAAGACTAAACACATTGCAATCTAGTATTATTTCTTAAGAGAGAAAGTTACAAAGAAGGAAGTCAAATTAGAGTATGTTCCTACTAAAGCATAGATTACAAATATCTCTACCAAGGCTTGGAAAAGGATACCTTTTATTATCTCTAACAGAATTTGGGGGTTATTTCCCCTAATTTAAAATAGATGCATTTAGATGGTGCATTTGTGTAGAGGGGGTTCTAAAGTTCAACTTGTACTCCTCAATTGATGCGATGATTTCTCTCATGAGGATAAATGTGTGTTGGAGTTATCAGAGTCTTATTAGTAAGGGGGAGAGAGAGTTCAAAATATTTCCCTTTGTCCTTGATGTCAAAGGGGTAGAGAGATACAAATTGGGAGAGTTTAGTTTTCTTTGTTGTTGGTAGTGTGTTGCCATTAATGACAAAGGGCAAGAATGTTGGAAACTTGACTTGTTGTGTTATGTTGTCATTGATGTCAACCTTCCTTATATTTTCATTGATGTCACTTTGTTTCATATGGTCCAAAAGTATATGTTATTATGTGGTCTGGTAGTGATATTGAGGTGTTTGGAAGGTTGGTGTAGTGGAAGTTTCAATATGCTAGAAACAATATTTATGCACTAAATAGTTTTTAATGTCCTAGTGGAAGAATGTTTTGCATTCCTCCGATATGTGAAGGTTATGGAATATAATTATGGATATAATGTTTATGATTTTTGTATATATTATACTATCAAGTTTATTCGTTCTTTTTTGCTCAGATGGTAGAGTTAGTTGTTGTTGTTTCTAATAGTGGTAATCTGTCAGAACTAGTCCAAAGAATACTTGGTGGTTCTCTAATTTTAGAGGACATGTTTATTTGGTTTGTGTAGTATTGTAGTTCAATTTTATAGTGAAGGTTTGATTGGCAATTGAAGTAATGGTGTTATAAGTTCAATGATGTCAGCTGGGTTGGTTTCCGACTGACTAAGGTGGTGTATCCTATTTGGATCATGCCTTTTTTGGTTTGGATAAAATTTGGTGGTTGAGTTTTGATGTTGATATGGGTCTCACCATGGTGTGTGTAGATTCATATTAACTTTTCTATATTAGAGAATGGTTTTGGGCTAACTGGTTAGTGTGCTACATTGTTTCATTTGATGTCAACCTAGGAGGATGTGTAAGCATGTGTGGCTCATTAAAATAATTTAGAAAGGATGTATTGTGATTTATTTGGGTCCTCTCTATCTCCTAGAGTGGATCACATTTAATATTTTTGGTTTGGGTAGCCTAATTTATAATTTTGTATATTTTACTGGTGGCCAACCAAATTAAGGGTTTAAAAAAAATTATCTTGTATATATATGAGTGTGGATGTATGAGCTGCGTATGAGATGTATTTAAATTGATGTGAATTGGATCTGAATGATGCATAAGTAGATTGGGTATAGAAAAAGTGTGAAAGACAGTTTGTGAAGAGCTTTGAGATAGTGGTTGTTGTCAGATGCATTTTTCATGATATTGGTCAATTGACATAGTGGTTCAAGGACAATTTCAAGATTAGGAGATCTTGTTCATTTTAGTTCATTTGATCTTATACACCTTCTTAAAGAAGGTGTGTTCCTTTCAGTAGTTTGTGCACCTTTGTATCTTGTCCTAAGGTTATGCACCTTAGACTTGCAAGTCCTTTTAGGGGCAGTGAGCTCCTTGGCCTTGAGCCTAAACATTGTAATCAATTATTCATATTGTGAGTGTGATTCTCACTGTGGTTTTTCCATGTTTAGGGTTTTCGACATCAATTTGGTGTTCATGTGTATGTTGTGCTTTGTGCTTTCATGCTTCAGAATTATAGTAACTAGTTAAGTGTGGTTTCAAGTTTAATTGATTGGAAGTAGTGTTTTGAGGTTTGGCCAATTCACCCCCCCCCCTCCCTCAATCCTAAGGTGTGTTCAACACCCATAGTCTAGAACCTTTGGGCTTAAATTTCATACATAGGTTCCTTTATGGTTCCCATATACATATCTATATTTAGAGTTTGCATATCTAATTTGAAGTTCATTGTTTATGCCGATTTCTTTTTATTGTGCATCATTAGCCCTAGTTCTCACATTCTCAAATCAAAATCAAATCATCAACAAAAGGATAAAGCAAATAATTGTGGCCAACTCTTTTTATAGGTATTAAGTTGGGCCTATTTCACTATCCTCCAACCAATAGATGTGGTAAATGAGTTTTATTCCTAGTTTACATAATTTTACTAGTGGAACCCTTTTACCCACCATTACACATGTATCATCTTTATATATTTTTGTTGGTTCATATTATTCTTAGTTAAAGTTAGATCTTTATTTTTAATTTATGAGACCACAACTTTTTGCTAATATATTTGATTTTTACAATTTTGTGGTATTGGAAAGGTAATTCAAATCTCTTCCGATCCATTCATATACTTTTGCATAATATACCTTAGGGACATTTCTTTTTTTTTGTTTATTTAGTGGTGCAGTCACCGGTTAGGAGGGACCTCAAAGAGATCAATCTAGACCGGTCAACAAGGGTAAACACAATAGAAACAAAAAGATGTGATGGAGGCAATGCATAATTAAATGAATTATATCATGAAAAAACTGATTACAGTCAACCGGTAGCAACTGGGTTATAAAAATCAGCTCACTGGCCTACTAAAACATGCTTAGTTACAGAATAGGTCACAACGCAGACCTCAAATCTTAGGATCTCTCTTCTATTTTCTATATCTTAATTGATCTCTGCTTCCTTACATTCTAATGCTTAGTTATAATTATTTATACGATCCAAGGGGATCCGGTCAGCCCAAAAATGGATCAAATGTCGAAGAACAAGACCTAATGTGTAAAAAGAACAAGGTCGGCCTCCGCCAAAGAGATTCCTCCAAAAAATCCAAAGGATGAAGTGTAGATCAAAAGGAAGGTTGGCCACTGGTGTAGGAGAACCCTTCCAAGCTCTTCCTCCTTCTTTGTTTTGTTGTGTTCTTGCTTCTTTTGTTCTTGACTAGGTCATAGTTTTAGGTCCTTAGTGTTTTTGTTGTGATTTCTTGTGCAGGAGAGGTTGAGTGTGCCTTGGATGTGTGTTAGGCCTTATTGGCATGATTTTGTCCTTAGGATAGCCCAAAATAGGCCTAGGATTCATGAAAAGCAACAATGGCAAAGTTGCTCAAAAGATGCAAAAGTTGCATGACAACTTTTAAAAGTTGTCAAGCAACTTTTCCACCCAAAAGGTCAAAGACCCTTATTGAGCATGGAGAGCCCTAATTTTGGCACATCGACCGAGGTATAGGCAGTATAAGATGTTGCAAGCCCTAAGTTAAGGGGTTGGATGTTAGATATTGTACCGCCCAAGCAAACTAACTGACTGTGACTGCAATTTTTGTTGCCAGTCGGCACAAATGGAGTAAAGAAAAATCATTAATGGATTGATTTTCATGAAAAACTATGTGGAGTGTCTTGTATGGTGTGTTAAATTTCATTTTGAGAAATTATATTAGGATTTGGTTTGTAAGTGAGGTGTGTTTGTAATTTACATTCTCTCTGTGCAGTTTTGGACTGGTTTGAATAAATGGGCTCATAACTCCATTCCCCATTGTGGAATCACCATGAAACCATGGGGAATGAGAGTACAGACCCTATACTATAGTTCAATGCAAGCAAGGCCCTTGAAAATGTAAGGAGGCCAAACAAAGACCCACTCCTAGGCGAGACTGGATAGTGCCTGACTAGGAAGGGTCAAGTTGCAGAGGTCTTGGAGAGCAAGGTTGGTCAAAGGAGAGTGCACTCTTTGGAGGAGGTGTAGAGGAGTGTGTGAAGCACCACTGGTGTGAAAGAGGAGCCTCCAACAATCTAGACAGGGTGGCTAAAACACAAAACATACACTGTGACCCAGACAGACCATAAAAACCCCAAAATTCACCCAAGGCACTATACGGCCACTTGGAGGCCCAAAACTAGAGAAATCCTTGAGCCCTTGCCAAATGAATGGTAGTCCATTTTGGCAGTTTGGGTAGTTTGTGCATCGTTTGTGAGAGGGAGCCCTAAAGGATCGGGTAGGAGGCCTAATTGGTCAAAATCCTTGTAGCCCTATTTTGTAGGCAAAAACACAAAACAATGAAATTGGTAAGGGGTTGAAAGCTTGAAACTTATTGGGGGCACATGGATGGATGTAAAATATGGTTTAAGACCTGTCCTAACCTTGCTAGGACCTAGGAAGTAGTAGGACAAGCCAAGCCCTTATTAGCCATAGTAAGGGGTTTTGAGTCTCATGAGTAGGTGAGACCTTAGGAGCAGCATTGCAACTCATTGGTGGGTGGATTGGGCAAGGTCAGGGGATTCCTGAAGCAAGGGAAGTCCTAGAGACCCTAGGGTGTGAAGATAACACTAGGTGATCCAAGGGAAGGATCCAAGAGAATAGACTAGGCTAGTTTATCCCAAACCCCATCCCATCAGATTGGTATCAGAGAAAGTTAAAGATTTGTTGGACTATGTATGTCTCTATATATTTTTGAATCAGTAGGGGAGAGCACAATGGTCACTAATGCAGAGTTGGCTAGGGATGTAAAAGAACAAAAGGAGAAGAATAGACTCCTTGAAGAAGCTATGAGTGAGATAAGGGATAAGCTGCATGAAGTGGTGGATCAAAGGACACAAGGACCTTGGGGAGAAGACACCAAGGATAAAGGCAAGAAAACTATAGACATAGATGACATTATACCTAAACTAGATCCCTTGTTTAATGAAGAACCTTTTGTGAAGGCTATTAAGGCTTTGAACACCAAAGCTTTTGAAGGATTGCCACATTTCAATGGAAGGATGGACATTGACACTGTCATGGAATAGATTGAGGGCATGGAAAACTGCTTTGAGTGTGAGGGAGTGATAGAGGCTCAAAAGGTTAAGGTTGCCAAATCAAGATTAAGGGGAGCAACTTTAACATGGTGGAAGTACCTGCAAGAAGAGATAGTTAGCATGGGGAAGCTACCTATTGCCATTTGGAAGGCCATGGTGAGTAAGATCAAGGAGAACTACTTACCAGAGGATTATGAAGTCCAACTTCATAAGAAGAGATAGGGTTTGAAGCAAAAAGACCTTGATGTGACCTACACCAAAGAATTTCAAAAACTTTGTCTTAGATCTAAAGTCCAAGAAGATGAATCTATTAAGGTGGCTAGGTATCTAAGCAGCCTAAAGTGGAACATTCAAGAGGAGATAAGCCTATGGACTCCTACTACTATTCAAAAATGTCATCAGCTTGCTGTCAAGGTGGAAGAGAGGAACAAAAGGAAAGGAGACTCCAATAACAGGGGTAGAGGCAGAGGTAGAGAACAAATGAATCACCGAGGTGGTTACCAAAGCAAGGTAAATGAGCAGAGGAACCAAGGAGAAGCCAAGTTGACTGAACATGGCAGTGAAACCAATCTTAGAGGGGGCCATTCTAGAGGAAGAGGTGCACAGGGTGGTCCAAGTAGGGGTAGAGGTACCGGCAGAGGTAACTCCTACTTTGCAACTATGAAATGTTACAATTATGGTCAATTGGGACACCCGACATATAGATGCCCTGACAAGCCTACCTCATCAAAAAGTGGAAAGAGGGTTGCCTATGTTGGCATATGGACACTCCAATGAGACATTGTGTGTGATTGAAGGTTTTGTCATTGATGGCAACCTTGCAATCCTATGGCACCGGCAAGACATTATACCGGCAAAGCATTACACAGACAACCTTGCAATCCTATGGCACCGACAAGACATTCTACCGGCAAATCATTATTCAAGAAAGACAGTGCATCGGCATCAGCAAGACCACCCTACACTAGCACCGACACTGGCACAAAAGAAAATATGTATACAGGCACAGAGGCTGACAGGATTTTTGATATGTAATATTTTGTTTATTATTGTAAGCCGACTTGGCAAATTGTAAAATGACTCTTGTATATAAAAGAGATCATTGTAGACATTTGTAGGAGATGGATAGGAAGCATGAAGAAAATTATCTTGAGGGTTTGGAAATCTAATGACACATGTGCTATTATTCCCTCGGTTAGAGAAAAGAAGTTGAAAAATCACTCATTACCGGCAAATAAAGTTAAGCTAATACATTACCGACAAGCAATTAATGTGGTAGGTAGCAGAAAAGACTTTATAAGATAAGGTTTTGGCTCCATTTCATTTCACCATGATTTCAAACTTTCAGAGAGTGCGAAGATTTCCGAGCTAAGGCATTTCGAGCAAAGAGGCAAAGCACTTCAACAATCAATCCATCCAAAGGTAGAAAAAGGTATTTATCATCATGGCATCCTCCTCTGTACCTGAATTCATAGCAAACCCTAAAGTAGTCAAGGTTATAAAATGCCCTAGGCCTGTATTTCAGCTAGTTCCCAAGGTAGCTAAGAAAGATGACAATACAGGTGCTTTTTCCCAAATTCCAAAAGGTGTTGTTTATGCAGAAGACCCTAGAATGTATATTCACTGCAACATAGAGGAATTAGGTGATGAAGAAATTAAAAACATGTATAAGTCTGTTATATGTGACAATTCCGAAAATGTGAAACCCGAACATAAAGTTGTTGAAGCCCTAGGATTCACTGAAATCCTTTGCATTCCTGAATTTCCCAAGGAAGTGGTTAGGATAGTTTTAAGTAGGGTACATGGTTCATTCTTTTGGCTTGATTCAGTTCACAAAATCACTAAGGAAGCTGTGAAAGCAGTAATAGGGTTACCTTCCACCAGTAGCAGACCCGACAAAACTAAGAAGGTCTCCAATGACCTAGTAATGAACTTAACTAGTGCAACATCAGACAGAAGGTCTTTAAGGGTTAATGATGTGACAGATATAAATGTTAGATTTGTTAGCATGATTTTAGGGTACAAAGCAACTCATGCAAACAGACTCAACTCAGTCTCCAGTTTATGCATTAAGAGTGCTCATGATATGGTAAAAGAAAATGTGAAAATTGATGTATGTGAATGGTTAAAAGATGAGTTGATTGATAACTTAGACAAAATAAAAAAGGATAAGAAAGGAACTTTTAAATTTGGAAATTTACTTGTATGCTTAATGCTACATATAACCAAACAGGTTCCCAGTATAGGCAACAAGAATCTTGGATTCGACATACCGGTAGGAAAACAATTATCAGATCTATTCAACAACATGGGTGAAAACAAGGAAAAGAATATCAATGAGTATTTTCAAGCACCAAAGGTTAGAATGAACAAAAGAATTAGACTATCACAGGAAATTGTCAACAAATACAAGGATGATATATGTTTTGTAATTAAAAAGGATGAGATCTGGATGGAAGCAGTCATCGCAAGGACAATTTGGGTAACAGAGATGGGTTATGAGACTGATGATCATATCATTGAAACTTATGCTAAAGCACTTCTGGAAGCACCTAGGGAACCTAAAGAAAAAGTATTTGGTAGTGCTGAGACCATAGAAAGTCAAATTCAATCTAAGAAGAGAGTGAAGAAGGTTGAGGCATTTGTGAGAAAAGGATCCAGACAAGAAAAAGTCATAAAGGAAGACATTTTAAAGAAAACCGGCATAACTGAAGATGAGTTGGCAGCCCAACAACCTGAAGCTCATCTATCACCGGTAGGTACTTCCTCAGAAGGAGATATGCCAGCAACTTTTAAAAGAGTTCTTAGGAAAAGAGATCCCTCACTGGCAACCACTCCTTCACCTAGAAGGACAAGGCAGAAGCAACAAGCTGTGAGATCTCCGGTTAGAAAAGTCACACCTAAGAAGAAGCTGACACCCAAAAAGAAGAAAAAGACAAACACAGACTTGGCCCCTCTTGATATATTACTGAATAAGATCACTAAAGATCATAGGGAAAATTTATGACACCCTATCGGATGATGAGAAAGGGCAAGTTGAGGAGAGTGTAATATTACACATGGACATGTATAAAAAGTTTTTGATGCAAGTCTTAAATGAAATTCCTGATGAACTATACAAAAGACTTGAGGCCAGAAGGCAAGGAATAGTTGAATTGGATAAGAAAATAAAAATAGAAAAATTACTTGCAGTATATCTGGTAAACTCACCTAGAGAATTTGATGATCTGATAGCTCAGGCCAACCGGACAATTTTTTCCACTACACACCGGCAAATTTCACTGATGGCAGGTAGAGTTAAAGAGGTTTTAGAGGAAACAGAAAATGGTTGGGATATATTATTGGTTGAAAAAGAAAAAAAAGAAGAATATAGGAATCCCAAGCCCATTAAGGTATATCAGAAGGACAAAGGGAAAGGTAAAGTTGGTGGACCACCAAGTATCAAGATTAGAGACAACTTACCCCCACCTCCTTTAAATACTCCACTGGTAAAAACAACAACTACTGAAGATCAACTAGCAGCTGAGAGTATGGATACAGTGGATAATAATCCTAATCCTGAAGTCCTATATACTGTGAATGTTGATACTCAGAAGATCAACATAGTGGTAGATAAGGATACAACAGATAAATCAGGTATAGCCAAAGAGCCTCCAGTAATAGGAAACACAGAGCAACCGACAGTAAATATAGGGAAAAAGATGGAATCTAGAACACAAACAAAGGAACCATTAAAGCTAAAGGCTCCATAATAGATGCCACCGGTAAGAAATGAAGCAGGAAAACCAGTGCTTAAAGAAATGCAGACACAAACAGACCTACCAGAGGTCAATACAAGCTTGGTCACTTCCACCGGTACTCAGTTTGTTGGGTCACCATCAAATGTGATTGAGGTATTACTTGAATCTATCAAGAAAATAACTGATTATAGCTCACAAGCTTACAAAGTGATAGATGATTCAATTCCATTTTTGAAATCAATAGCTCCTAATTGTAATATAGACAATAAAGATTCTTTAGGACAGTTGGATACACTTTGTAAATACATCTCTGGAAATTTTGAGCAAACAAAGGTAGAATCTGTAAAGGAAATTGTAGAAAAAGAGAAACAAAAATTCTTTGAGGAAGGAATAAAGAAGTGTAACAAGGAGTTTGACACACTTCTACCGGAACTGTGTAATTTGTTAAAAGAGTACAAAAACCTGTATAAAGATACATGTAAAACAATCTTTTTGACTGTAGATATTGACAAGAAAATAAGCAAGGCACAGGATGAGATAAACAAACTTGCAGATAATTTTGTCAACTCACCTAATTCATTATCAATTTTTGAAGAGAAGATAGAAAATTTTGAGAAGGAATTGCTCAAATTGGAAAGAGAGAAAGAGAAAATAATAAACAAGGCAAAACTTTTGAGATCTAAACTAAGTCCAAGATTGGACTATTTAGCATCTCTGTGGAAGGAAATCTCAGAGGCATTAACACAGGGAAGCAAAACATCGGCAAAGCACTTGCAGTATCTCACCGGTACAGTAAACAGAACTGAGACAACAATAAAAGACAACAAGAAGTTTATGGATGGTATAAACTTAATTTTGGGAGATCTTCTTTAGATAATAACTACCCAACTACAAGGTTGAGGTTATGGATTGGTACAACTACAAACTCTACTAACCTTTGTCATTGATGCCAAAGGGGGATTAGTAGGATGAGAAAATTCAAAACAGAGACATTGTGTGTGATTGAAAGTTTTGTCATTGATGGCAACCTTGCAATCCTATGGCACCGGCAAGACATTATACTGGCAAAGCATTACATAGGCAACCTTGCAATCCTATGGCACCAACAAGACATTCTACCGGCAAAGCATTATTCAACCAAGACAGTGCACCGGCATCAGCAAGACCACTCTACACCGGCACCGACACCGACATAGAAGAAGATATGTATACCGACACAGAGGCCAACAGGATTTTTGATATGTAATATTTTGTTTATTATTGTAAGCCAACTTGGAAAATTGTAAAATGACTCTTGTATATAAAAGAGATCATTGTAGATATTTGTAGGAGATGGATAGGAAGCATAAAGAAAATTATTAAGTAGACCTAATGTGCGAATTGTAGGTCAAGGGTATATGTAAATAACAGAGAAAGAACCGGTACTGAATCTGGCATTAAAGATGCTATTGTAAAGTAGTACAGATCATTGGATTTGCATAATCCTCATTGTAAGTCAATGTGACTTCTTATTGAGCAGTGTACTCTAGGCAATTGGCCTTCCTGCATGTGCAGGCCCCTATTGTAAGTAATATTCTCTTATTGGCCAGTAAGTGAATATTGTGGGTCACAAATCCCACTGAGGTTTTTCCCACACTGGGTTTCCTTGTTAAACATCTTGTGTTATGGTGTTCTTTACATGTGGATGTTTTTGATTCTGTTAATTACATTATCTCTTGCATACCGGTATACTGTTACTTTATGTTCTGCATGTTCTATTTTAAGAAAATCACATTACCGGTCAGATACTGATTCACCCCCCCTCTCAGTATCTGTGGGAACCCTAACAACCTATGCACATGAAGACTCTTCAAGCAGTAAGACACCTGAAGTGGACCATATTGAATTAGAGACTGGAGAAAATTTGATGTTCAATAGGGTCTTGATAAGACAGTCAGTCAAGAATGAACCTAAGCATAGGAGAGCATTGTTTATGGTGAGATGCAAGATCCTTGGTAAAGTTTGCAAGGTGATAGTTGATTCAGGGTCAACTGATAACATAATATCAGAGGAGGCAACCAAGAAGTTGAAACTTACAAGGATACCCCACACTAACCCATACAAGGTGACATGGTTGAATCATGAGTAGAGTGTGCTAGTCAATGAACAAACTTGGGTAGAGTTTTCTATTGGAGGATACAAGGATAAGATCCTTTGTGATGTGTTACCTATGGATGCCTATCACCTATTACTAGGTAGACCCTAGCAATTTGATAGGAAGGTGATCTATGATGGAGAGGAGAACTCCATTTCATTCAAGAAGGATAGCAAGACCTATAAGATTCAGTCTTTCACAGTGAATGAAGAGGGAACTTCAAGAACACCTAGTGTCTTATTGGCTACTGGTAAAGAGTTCTTACACCTGCTACATGAGGAGGAGATAGTGAAGTGTGCCATCTTTGTGAAACCAAAGCAGGAAGACAAGTTGTAGGTAGAAGTACCCAAGGAGGTGAAACAAATGTTGCAAGAGTATAAGGACATAGTGAGTGATGGAGAACCTTCAACACTCCCACCAAGAAGGTCTATAAGTCATCAAATAGACTTTGTTCCTGGAGAATCCCTACCTAACAAAGCTGCATACAAGCTCACACCTGATCAAAACAAGGAGATAGCAAGGCAAGTACAGGAGTTATTGGAACAAGGACTGATTAAGAAGAGCATCAGCCTATGTGCAGTCCTGGTAGTGCTAGCATCAAAGAAGGGAGGCAAGTGGAGACTTTGCACTGATTCAAGGGCAATCAATAGGATCACCATAAGGTATAGGTTTCCTATTCCTAGAATAGAGTATTTGATGGACTGTTTAGGAGGTGCTATGTATTTCACCAAATTGGACCTTAAAAGTGGTTATCACCATATTAGAATCAAGGAGGGAGATGATTGGAAGACTGCTTTCAAGACCACAGAAGGATTGTATGAATGGCTTGTGACGCCATTTGGACTCACTAATGCTCTAAGCACCTTCATGAGGTTGATGAATGAGGTGTTGAAAGACTTCATAGGTAGATTTGTGGTGGTGTACCTAGATGACATTCTCATCTATAGCAGAACCAAAGAGGAGCACCTTGAGCATTTGAGGTTAGTCTTAGAGAGGTTGCATGAGGAGAAGTTATCCATCAACCTAGAGAAGTGTGACTTCTTGAAGCAAGAGCTGGTCTACTTAGGATTTGTGGTGTCTAAGGGAAACTTGAAGATGGATCCAAGCAAAGTGGAGGCAATCTTGAATTGGCCTGCACCTAGAATAGGGACTGAAGTTAGGAGTTTCCATGGTTTAGCTCAATTCTATAGGAAGTTTGTGAGGAACTTCAGTGGCATATGTGCACCAGTCCTTGACACCATAAAAGGAGGCCTTAAAACTAAGTTTAAATGGACTGAGCAGGCTGACAAAGCATTTCAATTGTTGAAGCAAGAAGTAGCCACAAAACCTATCCTTCTCCTACCTACTTTTGATAAGCTATTCACATTGGAGTGTGATGCAAGTGGAATTGCAGTAGGGGTGTATTGAATCAAGAGGGAAGACCTATGGCATTTTTCAGTGAGAAGCTTAATGAAGCAAAGAAGAAGTACTCAGCCTATGACCTAGAGTTGTATGCATTAGTGTAGTCTCTAAAGAAATGGAGGCATTACCTACTTCCAAAGGAATTTGTGGTGTTCACAGAAAACCAGGCATTGAGTTACATTAACACTCAAGAGAAGCTTAGCAATAGGCATTTGAAATGGATGGAATACCTCCAATCCTTCACCTTCACCATCAAACATAAGAAGGGGCAACTCAACAAGGTGGCAAATGCATTAAGCAGGAAGTTGTTGATAGTTCAAGAACTACAGTTGCAAAGCATAGGAGTAGAAGGTTTCAAGGACCTCTATGAAGGAGATGAAGACTTCTCATTAGCGTACAAGGTTTGAAAGGAGTTTGAGAACCATTTCCATGGTGAGTATGCAGATTACACTCTCCAAAATGGTCTCTTGTTCAAGGGTAATCAATTGTGTGTACCAAGAGGATCCATGAGGGAAAACCTCATCCAAGAGAAACACAATGGCATTTTAAGTGGACACTTTGGAGTCAAAAAAACCTTGGATTTAGTACAGAGGTACTACTATTGGCCAAAGTTGCCAAGAGATGTGAAGAGGTATGTGGAGCAATGTGGTGTGTGTCAAAGAGAAAAAGGAGGATCAAGCAATCCTGGTCTCTATCAACCATTGCCGGTCCCAAATAGACCTTGGGAATGTATAAGCATGGAATTTGTAGTAGGACTTCCCAAGACAAAGATAGGTATGGATAGCATCTATGTGGTAGTAGATAGATTTTCCAAGATGAGCCATTTCATTCCATGTAGGACTACACATGATGCTAGCTATGTTGCACATCTATTCTTTAAGGAGATTATTAGGATAAATGGACTCCCTTTAAGCATTGTTTCAGATAGGGACAACAAGTTCATGGGCCATTTTTGGCAAACATTATGGAGGAGACTAGGAACTAACCTCTCATTTAGCTCAGCTTACCATCCACAAAGTGATGGTCAAATTGAAGTCATCAATAGGGTGTTAGGCAACTTGTTGAGGTGTTTAACTAAGGAATATGGGTAGACATGGGACCTAATCATTCCTCAAGAAGAGTATGCATATAATGACAGTGTGAATAGGACCATTGGTAGAAGTCCTTTTGAGGTTGTCTATGGTAGACATCCAAGGGCAGTATGTGAGTTGAGAGAACTTGGTTCCATGGAGATGAAGAGTGGGCAAGCAGAGGACTTCACTCAAAACATCAAGGAAGTCCAAGAGAAAGTCAAGAAATCCATCCTTGAATCCACTCAAAAACTAAAAGCAAAAATGGATGAGAAAAGGAGAGAGGTTCAGTTCAAGGTGGGTGACTTTGTGATGGTCCATTTGAGCAAAGCTAGGATGCAAAGTGGTAAGCCTACCAAACTACAAATGAAGAGGGTAGGACCTTGTAGAATTCTAGCAAAATATGGTGAGAATGCTTATAAGGTTGAACTTCCTTCAGACTTAGCCATTTCACCAGTCTTCAATGTTGCTGACTTGATCATGTACAAGGGTTAAATAGTAGGGCAAAAGGAGAACCAAGCCAAGGTGCTGCAGGACCTAGATGTTAATGTCTTACCATAGGTGAAGAAGCCTATAGCAAAGGAGATCTTGGAATCCAGAGTACAGAAGTCCACCAGACACTAGGTCTACATGGAACACCTGGTGAAGTGGCCAGGTCAGTTTGAGTCTGAAGCTACCTGGGTTGAAGAGAGCAGGTTCAAGACACTTGGCATATACCTGGCTCTCATCTCTTCTTCTATTTCTTAGTTGTGTGCAGAGGGAAAGTATGGTATAGGAGCACCCTTCCAAGCTCCTCCTCCTTCTTTTTGTTGTGTTCTTTCTTCTTTTGAATCCATTGTATATGTAATAAGAGCCATGAGCTCATTTGTTCTTGACTAGGTCCTAGTTTTAGGTCCTTAGTGTTTTTGTTGTGATTTCTTGTGCAAGAGAGGTTGAGTGTGCCTTGGATGTGTATTAGGCCTTATTGGAATGATGTTGTCCTTAGGATAGCCTAAAATAGGCCTTGGAGTCATGAAAACCAACAATGGCAAAGTTGCTCAAAAGATGCAAAAGTTGCATGACAACTTTTAAAAGTTGTCAAGCAACTTTTCCACCCAAAAGGTCAAAGACCCTTATTGAGTGTGGAGAGCCCTAATTTTGGCACACAAAACAAGGTTTGGGTAGTATAAGATGTTGCAAACACTATGTTAAGGGGTTGGATGTCATATATTGTATGACCCAAGCAAACTAACTGACTGTGACTGCAATTTTTGTTGCTAGTCGGCACAAATGGAGTAAAGAAAGATCATTAGTGGATTGATTTTCATGAAAAACTATGTGGAGTGTCTTGTATGGTGTGTTAAATTTCATTTTGAGCAATTAGATCAGGTTTTGGTTTGTAAGTGAGGTGTGTTTGTAAATAGTTTGTAATTTGCATTCTCTCTGTGCAGTTTTGGACTGGTTTGAATAAATGGGCTCATAACTCCATTCCCCATTGTGGAATCACCATGAAACCATGGGGAATGAGAGTATAGACCCTATACTATAGTTCAATGCAAGCAGGGCCCTTGAAAATGCAAGGAGGCCAAACAAAGACCCACTCCTAGGTGAGACTGGACAATGTTCGACTAGGAAGGGTCAAGTTACAGAGGTCTTGGAGAGCAAGGTTGGTCAGAGGAGAGTGCACTCTTTGGAGGAGGTGTAGAGGAGTATGTGAAGCACCATTGGTGTGAAGGAGGAGCCTCCACCAATCTAGACAAAGTGGCTAAAACACAAAACATACACTGTGACCCAGGCAGACAATAAAAACCCTCACAAAACCCTTAAAAACCCCAAAATTTGCCCAAGGCACTGTACGACCACTTGGAGGCCCAAAACTAGAGAAATACTTGATCCCTTGCCAAATGAATGGTATTAAATTTTGGGAGTTTGGGTATTTTGTGCATCGTTTGTGAGAGGGAGCCCTAAAAGACCGGGTAGGAGGCCTAATTGGTCAAAATCCTTGTAGCCGTATTTTGTAGGCAAAAACACAAAACAGTGAAATCGGTAAGGGTTTGAAAGCTTGAAACTTATTGGGGGCACATGGATGTGTTAGGGTTCCCATAGATACTTAGAGGGGGGGGGGGGGTGAATCAGTATCTGACCGGTATTATATTTTCTTAAGATAAAACATGCAGAACTTAAAGTAACAGTGTACCGGTATGCAAGAATTAATGTAATAAATAGAATCAAATACATCCACATGAAAAGAACACCATAAAACAACATATATCCTTGACCTACAATTCGCACATTAGGTTTGCCTAATAATTTTCTTTTTTCTCACTTTCTATATCTACAAATGTCTATAATGATCTCCTTTATATACAAGAGTCATTTTACAATTTTCCAAGTCAGCTTACAATAATAAACAAAATATTACATATCAAAAATCCTATCGGCCTCTGTGCCGGTATACATCTTTTCTTCTGTGCCGGTGTTGGTGCCGGTGTAGAGTGGTCTTGCTGATGCCCGTGCACTGTCTTGCTTGAATAATGCTTTGCCGGTAGAATGTCTTGCCGGTGCCATAGGATTTCAAGGTTGGCATCAATGACAAAACCTTCAATTACACACAATGTCTCATTCGAGTGTCCATATGCCAACAATCTCCCCCTTTGGCATTGATGGCAACACTCATGAGAAATTTCAAAAAGATGTCCAAAAATGTGTAGACCAAAAATTTACCAAAAGAATGAGGGACTCCCCCTGAGCATATGATCCCTGTGTTTTGAATTTTCTTATCCTACTACTCCCCCTTTGGCATCAATGATAAAGGTTGTGAAGATGTTATTAGAGTTTGTAGTTATACCGGTCCATAACCTCAACCTTGGATTTGGGTAGTTATTATCTGAAAAAGATCGCCCAAAATTAAGTTTACACTATCCATAAACTTTTTGCTATCTTTTATTGCTGTTTCAGTTCTCTTCACAGTGCCAATGAGATGCTGTAATTGCTCTGCCAGTGTTTTACTTCCCGGTGTTAATGCCTCAGAGATTTCCTTCTGTAGAGATGCTAGATAATCCAATCTTGGACTCAGTTTAGATCTCAAGTATTTTGCCTTATTTATTATTGTCTCTTTCTCTTTCTCCTGTTTAAGTAATTCTATCTCAAAATTTGCTAACTTATCTTCAAAAATAGATAATGAATCTAGTGAGTTGACAAAATTGTCTGCAAGCTTGTTTATCTCTTCCCATGTCTTGCTTATCTTCTTGTCTATATCTATAGTCAGGAAGTTTGTTTTACATGTGTCTTTGTATAGGTTTTTGTACTCTTTTAACAAACTACACAGTTCCGGTAGAAGTGTGTCAAAATCTGTGTTACACTTCTTGATTTCTTCCTCAAAGAATTTATGTTTCTCCTTTTCTACAATGTCCTTTACAGATTCTACCTTTATTTGCTCAATATTTCCAGAAATGTATTTACATAGTGTATCCAACTGACCTAAAGAATCTTTATTATCTATATTACAATTAGGAGCTATTGTTTTCAAAAATGATATTGAATCATCTATTGCTTTGTAAGCTTGTGAGCTATAGTCAGTTATTTTCTTGATGGATTCAAGTAATACCTCAGTCACATTTGTTGACCTTGATGGTGACCCAACAAACTAAGTACCGGTGGAAGTGACCATGCTAGTATTGACCTCTGGCAGGTCAGTTTGTGTTTGTATTTCCTTTAGCACTGGTTTTCCTGCTTCATTTCTTACCGGTGGCATCTGTTCTAGAGCCTTTAGCTCTGTCAGTTTCTCTGTTTGTGCTTCAGATTCCATCTTTTTCCCTGTATCCGCTACCGGTTGCTCTGTATTTCCTGTTATCGGAGGCTCTTTGGCTATATCTGATTTTTCACTTGGGTCTTTATCAACTGTTATGTTGATCTTTTGGGTATCAACATTTACAGTGAATAGGACTTCAGGATTTGTATTGCTATCCTCTGTATCCATGCTTTCAACTGCCGGTTGGTTTTCAGGGATTGTAATTTTTATAGGTGGAGGTAGGTTATCTTTAACCTTTATGCTTGGAGGTCCACCAATTTTCCCTTTCCCTTTGTCCTTATCCTTTTGATATACCTTAATAGGCTTGGGATTCCTATATTCTTCTTGTTTTTCTTTTTCAACCAAAAATATGTCCCAACCATCTTCTGTTTCCTCTGAAACCTCTGTAACTCTACCTGCCATCAGTGAAATTTGCCGATTTGCAGTGGAAAAAACTGTCTGGTTAGCCTGAGCTATCAGATCATCAATTTCTTTTGGGGAGTTTACCGGATATACAGCAAGTAGTTTTTCTACTTTTATTTTCTTGTCCAGTTCAATTACTCCTTGCCTTCTGGCCTCAAGTCTTTTGTATAAGTCATCAGGAATTTCATTTAAGACTTACATCAAAAACTTTTTAAACATGTCCATGTGTAATATTACACTTTCCTCAACTTGCCCTTTCTCATCAACCGATAGGGTGTCATAAATTTTCCCTATGCTCTTCAGTTTTCCTTCCTCTGTGATCTCATTTAACAAAATGTCTAGAGGTGCCAAGTCAGTTTTTGCCTTTTTCTTTTTCTTAGGGGTCAGCTTCTTTTTAGGTGTGACCTTTCTGACCGGAGATCTCACAGCTTGTTGCTTCTGCCTTGTCCTTCTAGGTGAAGGAGTGGTTGCCAGTGAGGGATCTCTTTTCCTAACAACTCTTTTAAAAGTCGTTGGCATATCTCCTTCTGAGGAAGTACCTACCGGTTATAGATGGGCTTCAGGTTGTGGGGCTGCCAACTCATCTTTAGTTATGCCGTTTTTCTTTAATATATCTTCCTTAATGGCTTTTGCTTGTCTGGATCCTTTTCTCACAAATGCTTCTACCTTTTTCACTCTTTTCTTTGATTGAATTTGACTTTCTATGGTTTCAGCACTACCAAATATTTCTTCTTTAGGTTCATTGGGGGCTTCCAGAAGTGCTTTGGCATAAGTTTCAACTATGTGGTCATCTGTTTCATAGCCCATTTCTGTTACCCAGATTGTCCTGGGGATGACTTCTTCCATCCATATTTCATCCTTTTTGATAACAAAGCATATATCATCTTTGTATTTGTCCATAATCTTCTGTGATAACCTTGTCCTTTTCTTCATTTTTGTCTTTAGTGCTTGGAAAAAGTCATGAATGATGTTTTCCTTATTCTCACCCATGGTGTTGAACAGTTTTGTCAGTTGCTTTCCTACCGATATGTCATATCCGAAATCTTTATATCCTATACTGGGAACTTGTTTTGTTATATGAAGCATTAGACATACTAACAGATTTCCAAATTTGAAGGTTCCTTTCTTATCCTTCTTTATCTTTCCAAGGTCGTCTATCAGTTCATCCTTTAGCCATTCACAGATGTCAATTTTTGCATTGTTGGTTATTATGTCATAAGCACTCTTGATGCATAAACTTGAAACTGAGTTGAGTCTATTGGCATGAGTGGCTTTGTAACCTAATATCATGCTTATGAATCTCACATTTGTATCCTTTACATCATTAACCCTTAAAGATCTTTTATCAGATGTTTTACCTGTTAGGTCAATGACTAAATCATTTGAAACTTTCTTGTTTTTATCTGGTCTTTTACCGGTGGCCGGTAACCCTGTGATAGCCTTTACCGCTTGCTTGTTGATCTTATGAATTGTATCTAACTAGAAAAATTCTCCATGAACTCTACTTAATACTATCCTAATCACATCCTTAGGAAATTTAGGAATACTAAGGATTTCTGTGAATCCTAGGGTTTCAATGATTTTGTGTTCAGCTTTGATATTGCCGGTATCATCACATATCTCAGTTTTGTACATGGTTTTGATTTCCTCGTCTCCTAGCTCTTCAATATTGCAGTGAATATACATTCTAGGGTCTTCAGCATATACAACACCTTTAGGGATTTGAGAGAATGCACCTAAGGTATCATCTTTCTTTGCTATTTTGGGGACCAACTGAAATACGGGCCTAGGTCTTTTAATTACTTCCACAACAGTAGGGTTCGCTATGTATTCAATTGCAGAGGAGGATGCCATGATAAAATACCTTTTTCTGTCTTGGATGAATGATTGCTTGGACTGTGCTTGCTTCTTGCTCGAAATTCCTTAGCTTGGAAATCTTTGCGCTCTCTGAAAGTTTGAAATCACGGTGAAATGAAAGGGAGCCAAAACCTTATTTTAGAAAGTCTTTTTCGCTACCTACCACATTAATTGCTTGCCGGTAATGTATTCACTTAACTTTATTTGCCAGTAATGAGTGATTTTCAACTTCTTTTCTCTAACCAAGGGAATAATAGCACATGTGTCATTAGATTGCCAAACCCTCAAGATAATTTTCTTCAATTAGTTGAAGAACTTCCTATCGGTGGAGCATCACATTGTCCTGCCGGTGTAGCATTTGTTGGTTCTACCGGTGGAGGAGTATTCCCAATATTTAGATCAGATTTTCTAATCCATTGCTTTGAAAATTCTTGCTTAACCTCTTCAACCTTTTCTTTACCTTTCAAGCTAGTACTTTTGTTGTCTACCGGTGTATCTTTACTTCTAAAATTTTTAGCAATATGACCAATCTTGTAACATGCATAACAAGTTACATTATTTTTCTGAATAGCTTTCCCATAACCTACGCCGGTTTGTGTTCTGCATTGATTTGATAAATGTCCAAATCTTCCACAAACATAACATCTTACATTCATTCTACAATTTTCAGAGTTATGTCCAACTTTGTTGCATTTGGAGCATTGACCGGTGGGAGGATTGATATTCTGATAATTCCTAGATCTACATTCGTTTACCCTATGACCATATTTATTACAGTTAAAGCATTTTCCATTGAATTTATAAGTATTAGGAGGTCTTACCAGTTTGCTATGATCCTGAGTATTTGCAGTACTGGAGGTTTCTCCAACTTCAAATCCAATTCCAGAAGTGTCACCTTTGGGTTTTTGATTCTTCAATAAGGTACCAAGTTCTTCTGAGCTTTTCTTGAATTTTTCTTTGTGTTGATTTGCAGTTTCCAATTCCCTTTCCAAGATTTCTTTTTGTCTCATTAGTTCATTCGAGTCATTCTGAGAATGCATCAGATCTGTCTTCAACATGTCATTTTCATAGCTAAGTCTTGTGTTCTCATTTGCTGCATCACTTAGTCTTCTAGTCAATTCTTCTTCATTCTTCTTTCTGACCTCAATCTCTTTGCAAAATCTCATATTTATATCCTGCATTTCATTTTTTATTGTCATGATCTCTTGTTTCAACTTGCTTATCATATCATTAAGTGATTCCTTTTCATCATTCTCGTTTTGCAATTTTTCACAAAGTTCTCTTCTCTTATTTCTTGCAACAGTAAGATTTTCTTGAAGTACCTGAATGATATCCTGAGCTGTTTTTAAATCATCTTTTAATTTGATATTTTTCAACTTCTCTATATCATAGTCAGTAAGAGCTCCTTCAAGTTGCTTCATTAGATTTTCCATTTTTACCAGTGTCAAGATCTTCCTCAAGCTGTTAGGCTTCTGAAAATAGAGGACCAGGCTATGATACCAATTGTTAGGGTTCCCACAGATACTGAGAGGGGGGGGGTGAATCAGTATCTGACCGGTATTATATTTTCTTAAGATAAAACATGCAGAACATAAAGTAATAGTGTACCGGTATGCAAGAATTAATGTAATAAATAGAATAAAAAACATCCACATGAAAAGAACACCATAACACAAGATGTTTAATGAGGAAACCCAGTGTGGGAAAAACCTCAGTGGGATTTGTGACCCACAATATTCACTTACTGGCCAATAAGAGAATATTACTTACAATAGGGGCCTGCACATGCAGGAAGGGCAACTGCCTAGAGCACACTGCTCAGTGAGAAGTCACACTGACTTACAATGAGGATTAAGCTAATCCAATATTCTGTACTGATTTACAATAGCATCTTCAATGCCAAATTCAGTACCGGTTCTTGCTCTGTTCTTTACATATACCCTTGACCTACAATTCGCACATTAGGTCTGCCTAATAATTTTCTTTTTGCTCACTTTCTATATCTACAAATGTCTATAATGATCTCCTTTATATACAAGAGTCATTTTACAATTTGCCAAGTCGGCTTACAATAATAAGCAAAATATTACATATCAAAAATCCTATCGGCCTTTGTGCTGGTATACATCTTTTCTTCTATGCCGGTGTCAGTGCCAATGTAGAGTGGTCTTGCTGATGCCGGTGCACTGTGTTTCTTGAATAATGCTTTGCCGGTAGAATGTCTTGCTGGTGCCATAGGATTGCAAGGTTGCCATCAATGACAAAACCTTCAATCACACACAATGTCTTATTGGAGTGTCCATATGCCAACAGGATGGATGTAAAACATGGTTTAAGACCTGTCCTAACCTTGCTAGGACCTAGGAAGCAGTAGGACAAGCCAAGCCCTTATTAGCCATAGTAAGGGGTTTTGAGTCTCATGAGTAGGTGAGATCTTAGGAGCAGCATTGCAACTCATTGGTGGGTGGATTGTGCAAGGTCAGGGGATTCCTCAAGCAAGGGAAGTCCTAGAGACCCTAGGGTGTGAAGAGAACACTAGGTGATCCAAGGGAAGGATCCAAGAGCATAGACGGCTAGTCTATCCCAAACCCCATCGCATCAGCCACATGCCAAAGAACATCAGAATCAATGCTCAGGGCTCCGCAAGCTATGGAAGGGATCTGATAGATCCCCATAGATAAAAAATGTAAATAGGTCTAGGCAACTAGTACCAGAAAAATGTCTCGGAAACCGGTAGCGATAACTTGTTGAAAAATTATCCAAATGCTCCACAGTTTGGGAATAAGGTAGATGATTAGGTCTTCAAGCAAAATCCAACTCCCCGAGATCCAGTGAGCCAATGCCAGAAAATGTTGAATGAAATGCTGAAACTGTAAAACTGAAAGCAAAATAGAAAAGAAATATTTTTGGTTGATGCAAGATTTCCATGAATTGAGGATGCTCCTGCATCAGACATCAGGGGTTGTTGAAAAAGTGAGTCTCTCACTTTGCTAGGGTCAGAGGAAAACCAAGGCGGTATACCGCTACCTAAGAAATCCAAGCTGAATCTTCAACTGGTCTATCCTTCCACTTTACAAGATACTCCTTATACTGACTACTTTGGGTACTACACCCAATCCTACTATCCAAAATGTCTTCAATCTGATCTGGTTCTTTTCGGGGCAACTATTTCTACAAGTCTACAATACTGTCCTCACTAAATTTTGTTTCATGATAATAATAGAAGTCTACAATGTTAAATACATGTGAAATGCTTAGACTATCCGATAACTCCACTTCATATGTATTTCCAGAACTGAACTTTCTCAAATTCTTGCAAGGTCCAAACATCCTCATCTGCAACTTGTTATAAGTTCCAAGAGGGAATCTTTCTTTTCTCAGATACACCATCACTTCTAATTGCTACAAACTTAAAATCACAAATGCAAGATAAAGACTCCTAGAATGACTATATGATTAGCTATTAGACTATTAGTTTCAAAATGGTTTAGGAGACCTATTTTTATAAATTTTTGAGTGCATAAGCTTAGGTGGCAGAGATCAACGGTCATGATTCAATCTTGCAAATTGGATGGCTATGAGTAAGAAGTTGAAGGTTGAGAGAAAGGGGGAAGGAGAAGACAAGTGACACTTATCTCAGCTTGACTCAAGTCCTCCTAAGATATAGGGATGTTGGACAGAATATAGAAGAAAGATAGGAAATATGTGTACGTACACAATATTTCATTTATTTTGGAAGTTGGAGATAAGTAGCTAATAAATGATTTTATTTTATTTTGTTGAATTAGTTTAGCCGCATGATGGATGTGTTGGCAAAGAAGAAGTGATGTGGAGAATGAAAGGTTAGTTGGAAAAGGGATTAAATAATTAAGAAATTATTTAATTAATGAGACTAGGATAGTAGATAGAGGAATAATTAAATATTAGATATTTAATTAATTGATTAGAAGAAAATGATATAACGAATTAATTAATAAAATGTTTCAATTAAATTAATTAATAGAAGGACATGAAATTAATTAAATAAATTAATCTTTTCAAATTAACTATTTAATAGAAGAATAATTATTAAATAAATATAAAATATTTATTTAATTGCTCATAGCCATTTTTATGTGTATGATGAATAATGATGAATAGTAAGTACTCAATAGATACTGAGAGGTGGGGGTGAATCAGTATAGACAAAAACTTCCTTAAACCACTTTGACTGCAAAGACTCCACTATCTAAGACAAGGCACTACCGGTAAAACACAGTGAGACTGTGAAACACACAAACCGGTAACACTTAGATCTCCTCACAACCTAATCTCTCCTTTCCACTTCACCCATATGCATAAACAAGTAATACATCAGAAATATAAAGACCACTGGATCAACATGCATTACCACTTAACAAAAAACACTAATCATCACATGAAAAAGCATCACAAATGACACACTGATTTTTCACGTGGAAATCCAACTGGGAAAAACCACAGTGGGGATGAATACCAACAAGTTAATCTTTGAACTCTTTTTAAGTCCGCTCTGTTAGGAGCCTAATCCGGTTAAGAACTTTACAATAGGTTCTACTAGGAACCGATTCTGCTAGGGATCACCCGATTAAGGGATGGCTAAATACCCGGTTAAAGGTTAGAACCCTGTTAAAGGTTACCTCGCAAGAGGATTTGAAGAACTCATTGAATTGAGTCACCTTGTTAAAGGATTTACACAAAGACTGTTAAAGCTACCTGGTTAAGGGATTTTCCAACTACTGAGATGGTTAGAAGTCAACAAGTAATACACTAATCTGATAACAACACTCAATGCCAAGGCAGATCCACTTTAGCTCCTTTGCTTCTACAATCACACTCTGTAGGTATCAACACACTTCTCCAGTCTGGCAAGAATAAAGTATCTCTTTACTTGGATACACACATAACATTTGCCAACAACCTCACAATGTAAATCATCATCGACCTTAGACGAAACAGATAGGTCGGTAGCATAAACCCTAAACCCTAAACATTTAGGTTATCAATACAATCAGTCCAATCCTGGCCGTTCAAACACTTTGCATAGTGAAAAAAATATTGAACACATCTCAAGATGTTCTCCATCATTCGTTCTTTGCCACTTCTGGAAGCTGATAACCCATCACACACTCTCCACCGTTTTACAGAGACTACGCACATTCCCGAGGTAGATAGGATCAATATCAATGCAAGATCCTCAAGGAAATCCTTCACACACACAAGGCTGACGTGGCAACATGATCTGATCTTCATTTCAATGCTAACCTATCACAGGATGTCATCGGTTGAATCACACAGACTTGAAATGCATCAACCGAAAACCCTGAAGCTGAGACTACCAACCAGTAGTCATACCAAATGAAACCCCGATATAAGACTTTCCATATATTGGTTTACATTCCATCATACCAGTCCACTTTAAAAAAACATACCACTTCACTTTTTCACATATACCGGTTCACATCATCATACCAGTTCCCTTGCCAGTTTGCTTACTTTAATATATCGATTCATACTTCAGCATAGTGACATCAATGACAACATACAATGTCATCAAACTCTGCACATATTCCAATAGTGTATACATTTTGCCCCTCTTTGAAATGATATTGAGACAACATTATTTCAAATATTAAAGTCAAATCTCAATAATGCACCTAATGGAGATAAAAATCCTAATTGTGTGCCCCTCGGGAGATTGATCTTGAAATTATTAAAATTTTTGGATTGAGCTATTGATCTCACGATAATTGATTGAAATTTCTATAACTTTGGTTGATGAAAATGTCCGCTCTTTGATTACTTTGATATTCTTCTTAATTTGATGATTGATAGAGTTTGATTGACCTCATGATCAATGAGAGTCAATGATATAAACTTGAAGCTTTGATGATCTGATAGGATATAGTTTGATTGACTTCATGATTGATGAACGTCAATGATGTAAACTCAAGATTGGATAGACTAGATGTGTAACCTCATGATGAATTAGCGTCACTAATATGTGGTCAAAGAGATTGATATAAATCTCAAGTGAGTGGATAGGATAGTTGATTGATTGATCAAAGCGATTGATTGGATCAAGAACTGACATTTTATTGATATCATGTTTCAGGAGGATCTAGATGTATTGATTCATCCAAGGGGAAATAGGATGATCAACAACGCCTACAACATCTCAAAAGAGTGGTTCTCTTAGTCCTAGTTGACATATTGATATGAGACATTGATTTGTATCATGGGACATTGTATTGTTTTATGATGATCTATATATGTAGACATGGACTCTATATGATGTTGATGATTCATGATTTATTATGGATGCTACTATGATGGTGATGACCTATATGCATTAATTACATGGATGATGCTTATATATGCAAATGGATATTATTAACAATATGCATGTGATGATATGATGATGAAATGAAATGCATTTGATTCTTGATTTGATGATCATGGATTCACTTTAATGGAATGCAAACTAATGCAATGAAAATGATTATGATTGAATGCAACTAATGAATTGAATGAACCTAAATGCAAATTGTTTTGGTTTGTCCAAGTATACTCAATCTTTATTTTGACTATTGATCTCTGAATGGAATGAAATGCTTACAATGCAACTAACAATAAATTCAAATGATAATTAATCTAAATGATCTAACTAAAATGATACTTCCATTCTTCATATGTTGTCTTATAACAGTGCTTGATTTCATCATTGAGATTTTAAAATGTTGTAATAAAATATAAGCAACTTGACATAATGATTCAATCTGACCTGAGTATTTCTTACATGGATTTCGATATAGCGAGTTTATACAAGTTGACCTGAGTATTTCTTGCAGAATAGATAAGGATTATCTCCTTTCAAGCATGACTCGGAATGTCCTCAATCTTTTGTCGATCATATCCTTAGACAAGTTCATACCTTAATAAGGGATAAACTGCAGACATCAAACAAAGAAAATAATCATGCCTCATAATTGCTTCTCTAGTCATGGACATCCTTGAGTCGCATAGAGTACATTATTAGCAATAAATCAAGATATAAACATTGAATTGTGTATGTCATTCACATGTTCTCATGGTAATTAACTGATATAATCATCTTGATGAATAATCCTTGATAATCTTTAGTACTTGTTCGTTGAATCTTTTTTTTTGAGTTTCACGATTCAGTTGCTACAAAATGCCTTGATCTTTGTTGCTTTGTTGCTTGTTATATATTTCAAAATGCTAGGTGTTTTGGTTTTTTCTAAGTTTTCCGAATGTTTTGGATTTTCAAAGATTTAAAAGATAACCTTAGCAAAAGGAAATAGGATTTTCCCCCCAGTAAAAACAAAACTTTATTATGGATGTACAAAAAATGATCAAAATCCAAACCATGGCGGGATATAATGCATATATGATTGATAAAATTCAAGACAGTGACTACGCTAGGTATGTCAAGAATTGATAATTGTTGGTAAGCTGCATATCTCCTAATATATGGTTCAGAGCAATGGATGCGAAAGATGAAATGGATATACTAGAATAGATGGAAGCAATAAATGCAAATAAAATGGATAGATGTGTTTGGATAGATAGATGTGTAAAGCAATCTCATAGATGGAAGTGTTTGCATTTGGAGGAATTGATTATGTGTTGCATTGATGTTTTGTCATTGATGGCAACACCGTTTGTTTTGGTTGTTTACTAGTTTTCGGTTGGTTTCAGTAGAGTGGTTGGTTTATGATATTGATCCGGTATTATATGGTATGCTTTGGTCTGTGGAATTGGTTTGGATTTATCATTCATGCTATTCAAATGTGTATCACGATCAGTTGGTTTAGGATTTGATGACTCAAGAGCTATCATTTGTTCTAGTAAGCCTTTTGGTCACTGGTAGAGATTTGTTGAAGATCTTTTGATGCACGTGATAAGTGGTGTTGGTGTGGCTTCTAGATGGCTTTCAGGATGTTGTTGGTTATCTTGTTTGTGTTCCAATTCATCAGTGGTGTTGGATTTGGTTTATGGTGACCTATTTTGGGTCTGGTGTTATCTAGGTTATGGACCAGTTTATGTAACGTGTTGGAGGATATTCCTGATGTGTTACTGGTGGGATTTAATCATTGGTTTATATTGTTTTCGGCCTAAGATGACTTGGTTGATCATTGGACTATGGGTTTATGTTATGAACTTATTGTATTATCTTTTAGGTGGTCGACCTAATTTCTTAGGTCCCGGGTTGGCATAAATATGATATAAGATCTCTTTGTAGATCATGGGCACATGGGATTATGGTTATTTGGGTGCGAATAATGTTTTAATAATATGAAAAAGGTTTAGTCGATCATAGGTGATTGAATTGGTTTTGTAAGAGAGGTTTAAGCCTTCGGTATTGAGCTTAATCGGAACTGTAGTTAGGCATAGGAGATGTTATACTTGCAGTTCACTCTTCTTTCCAAATTGTAGTATAATGTTTTTATAGTTAGTTAGGCTCCCTTTTGTGATGAGAAGTTCACTATAGGCTATTGGAATTCTTGCATGTGCAGGCCTCTCATATTGTAATCACGTACTTACTACAAAAGTATTAGCTGACTGTGGGTAGGCTTCCCACCGTGGTTTTTCCCTTTACCGGGTTTTCCATGCACAAATCTTAGTGTCATGTGTTATGGATGGATGGTAACTATTTTATGATTTATGCTTATGTTTAATTTCTATAACAGTTGTTCTGGTATTTGGTTTATGCATTTCGGTATTGATTTTATGTGTTCCAATAATAAGGTTTTGAATGCTTAAAGTTTTGTAATCCTATGACAACTGATTCACCCCCCTCCCCCCCCCTCTCATTCATCCTTTGGTTGTTTGAGTTGTCAAAAAATTGGTATCAGATCTTGGTCCTCTCTGCAGAAGCTTAACCACTTGAGGATGATCCTATGGCATCTAGCAGTTCAAGTTCATCAAATACATCTACAGTTGTTTTTCAGAGAGAAATTCCTAGGCTTGATGGAGCAAATTACAAGGCATGGAAGATTCAGATGGAGACTCACCTGAGATGTATTTGAAAGGAAATTTGGGAGATCATTGAGAATGGTGTTACATCATTTAGTCTGACATCTAGCAATCCTCCTCCGGCAGGTCTGGATAAAGAGTTGGAGAATGATTGTAGATCTAGAGAAGCACTTTTGTTTGCACTTTCTGATCATCAAATAATGAGACTAACTGACAAATCAACTACAAAGGCTATATGGGAAAGATTGGAGACCTTGAATGAAGATGACCCTACTGTTAAAATTGCTAAAATTTATTGTTACCAGGTGAGGTATGAGAACCTAAAGATGACAGAAGATGAAAGGATTACTGCTTTTATGGAGAGAGTTAATGACATTGTTATAGGAATTCAATATTGTGGTGGATCTCTAAGCGAAGATGAAATAGTTTCTAAAGTACTGAGAGCTTTGCCACCAGCTTATAAGATGAATGCTAATGCAATTAATGAGTTGAGAACTATGGAAAACACCTCTATTAATAGGGATACCTTGGTTGGAAAGTTATCTTCTTTGGAGTTTGAGGAATTTGGATCTTTTGGAGCTTTTAATCTGAACCTGCTTTTCATGCATCTACATCATCTATCGACAAGAGTGATTGGAAAGCTTTATATGTGAAGGAATGAGAGGATATGAAGAAATAAAATGAAGAGTACCTAAAGGATCTGTAGGAAGTAAGTATGAAGGAAAATCACCTTTTAAATGCTTTGCATGTAATAAGATAGGTCATTTTTACATCTAGATGTCCTGAAAGGAATTCAAGATTTGAAGAAAGAGTTGGAAGATCTTTTAGGCCTAACCATGATTATCAAAACAAGCATAAGTATAGGATAAACAAAGACAAATCATGTTACTATGGGGATGAGGAAGGTGTGACTAATTCTGATGATGAACTAGTACAAGATTCAGCTAGTGGATCCGATAATGGAAAGGAATGGGTATTTTTGGCTATCAAGGAAGATGATCTGGTATCTGAAGAGAAGGTCCTTGCTGCTAAGATTGAAGATAGGGATGAATGGGTAATTGACAGTGGATATTCGCATCATATGATTGGAGATAAAAGGATGTTCCTATTTATGCAAGAATTTAATGGTGGTCTGGTTAGATTCGGAGATGAAAAGCATGCATGATCAAGGAAAGAGGAACAATATCATTGGATGGTAAGCATAACACTGATAATGTTTATTATGTTGAAGGTTTAAGGCATAATATTTTGAATGTAGGATGATTGGTGGATAAGGGATTTCAGTTACAGTTCAAGGATGGAAAATGCAAGATTATCAAGGATTGGAAATTGCAACCGATACACAAACTAGAGGTAATATCTTTCATTTGAACTCTGGTGAGAAGACATGTTTGATTGCACAAATTGATGAGAGTTGGCTATGCAATAAGAGGTTGTGTCATATGAATTTTGATTACATTGTGAAGATTAGTTCTACTAAGGCAGTTAGAGATATACCTAAGATTGTAAAGCCCTATAATCTGGTATGTAAGGAATGTCAATTGGGAAAGAAAATCATATCTTCTTTTAAGAGTATACAAGACAAATCTAATGATGTTCTTGATCTTATTCATACTAATTTGTGTGGTCCTGCTAGAATCAAAAGTTTTGAGGGTGATAGATATTTCATGCTAATCACTGATGATTATTCTAGAATGATGTGGGTTACTTTTCTAAGGGAGAAGTCTGAAGCATTTGAAAAGTTTAAAATCTTTAAAGCTAAAGTTGAGACAAAGACAAGATTAAATATTAAATGTTTAAGGTTAGATCAGGGTGGATAATTCACATCCAGTGAATTTAACAGCTATTGTGAGAAGAATGGGATAATAAGACAGTTGTCTCTACCCCAGACTCCTCAGCAGAATGGAGTTGTGGAAAGGAAGAACATAACTATCTTGGATGCAGCTAGAACTATGATGATGGCATTATGAATTGACTATGTGTTGCATTAATGTTTTGTCATTGATGTCAAAACTAGCTGTTATGGTTAGTTACCAGCAGACAACTTTTGGTTATCGGTAGATAGCTTTTGGTTACTGACAGATAGGTTTTCATTACCGGTAGAAGATCTAGTGTTACCGGCAAAAGAAACTATATGTTGGACACTTCCGGCATGTTTGGATCAATGGAGCATGTTTTGGCTAGTTGGTATTGACTTGGTAATCAGATGCTATCATACACTCTTGTAAACCCATATCGACATTGGTTTAAGGTTTAACCGAAAGAGCTTTTACTAAGGAATCTTGACAAGATGCATAAGTGGTGATTGGTGCAACTTTCAGGATGTTGAAGATGTTCTTTGGTCATGCTTCAACTGCTTGAAGACATTTCTTTGGCATGGTGGACCTAGAATACGTTAGGTATGTATCTAGGTTATGGATCGGTATCATGTTAACATGTACTCTACACATTACCGGGATGTTCTATGGATTGGTTATTACTATTTTCATCTTAAGCCAACATGGCATATCATTGTAATATGGATCTATGTAATGATCTTATTGTTATATCTTTTAGGTGGCTGACCTAATTGGTTTAGGCCTTAGGGTTGGTATAAAATAATGTAAGAGTTCATTGTAGATCATGGAATGGGAATGGAGAATAAGTGTCATGGTCTTGAAATGCAATATCATATACGAAGCAGATTTGGTCGATCATAGGTGATCGAATTGGGATTAAGGAAGAGGTTAAAGGCCTCTGGTATTGAGCTTAACCTGGAATCTAATCAGGCATGGTAGATGCTATCTCTGGTAGTTCATTACTCTGGATTGTCATCCATTTATCTTGAGGTGGTTATAACCTCTCTATAGTCAGTGAGACTCTTTTTTAATGAGCAGTGTGCTCTAGGCAGTGTGCCTTCTTGCATGTGCAGGCCCCTCATTGTATCACATACTTTCTGCAAAAGTATCATCTGGCTGTGGGTAGGCTTCCCACTAGGGTTTTTCCCTTTCCAGGTTTTCCATGTACAAATCATGGTGTTATGTGGTATGATTGCATTGCATTGATTATTTGTTTAATTGTTAAGTTGTATTATTTACCGATATCTGTTCCTACTAGCATCTGTTTCTGTTTTACTAGTACTTAATCTAGTTAAAGGTTATTTAGTGGATTAATTGATATAATCTGTTAACAATTAATTCATCCGCCCTCTTAGTTGTTCACTGCTAATCCTAACAATTGGTATCAGAGCTTTGGTCCTCTTTTTCAGAACCTTAACCACTTGAGGTAGATCCTATGGCAACTAATCCACCGCCAACTATCTTCAGAAGAGAAATCCCTAAGCTTGATGGAACAAATTATGGTATATGGAAAATTCAAATGGAGACTCATCTTAGATTTCTTGGCAAGGATATTTGGGAGATCACTAAGAAAGGATACACACCTTATGATTCGGCATCTAGCAATCCTGCTCCTGTAGACTTGGATAAAAATATTGAAAATGATTGCAGAGCTAGAGAAGCCCTCTTGTGTGCACTTACTGATCAGCAAATCATGGGATTGACTGATAAATTATTGACAAAGGTTATATAGGATAATTTGAATAATCTGAATGAAGGTAATCCTATTGTCAAAATCTCTAAACTTGATAGTTACTGGGTAAGATATGAAAACTTGAAGATGGAAGATAATGAAAGAATTGTTGTGTTTATGGAAAGAGTAAATGAGATTGTTAAGGGAATTCAATGTTGCGGAGGATCTTTGAGTGAAGATGAAATAGTTTTCAAAGTCTTGAGAGCCCTTCCACCATATTACAAGATGAAGGCATCTGCAATTAATGAGTTGATAACAATGGCAAACACTTCAGTTAACAGAGACATTCTGATTGGGAAATTATCTGCTTTTGAGCTTGAAGAATTTGGATCTTCTGGAGCTATTAAATCTGAACCTGTTTTTCATGCATCATCATCTATTGACAAAAGTGATCGGAAAGCCTTATATGCAAAATAATTGGAAGATATAAGGAAGGAAGATGAAGAATTTGAGAAACTTGAAGCCTTATTTGGTAGAAGAGTACCTAAAGGACCGACAAGAAGTAAGTATGAAGGAAAAGCACCTTTTAAATGTTTTGCATGTAATAGGATTGGTCATTTTGCATGTAGATGTTCTGAAAGGAATGCAAGATTTGAGAAAAGAGTTAAGAAATCATTTAAACCTAACCAGAACAGATATAGATTCAAGAAAAGTAAACAATGCTACATAGTGGATGAGGAAGGAGTAAGTGATGACTCTAGGGATGAACTGACAGAAGACTCTACTAGTGGATCCGACAATTGAAAGGAATGGATGTTCTATGCTTTAAAGGAAGATGAACCAGAATGAACTATCATGAATGAAGAAAAGGCCCTGGTAGCAAATATTGAAGATAAAGAAGAATGGGTAATTGATAGTGGATGCTCACATCATGTGACTAGAGATAAAAGGAAATTTCTATCCCTACAAGAATACAATGGCGGTCATGTCAGATTTGGAGATGACAAAGCATGTATGATCAAAGGTAGAGGTACTATTTCTCTAGATGGTAAGTATAATACTAATAATGTCTATTATGTAGAAGGTTTAAATAATAATCTTTTGAGTGTTGGTCAATTGGTAGACAAGGGTTTCCAACTTCAGTTTAAAGATAGAAAATGCAAAATCATTAACAAGACTGGTTTGGAGATTGCAACCGGTATTTAGACTGGAGGTAATATATTTCACTTGAATATTGGTAATAAGACATGTTTGATTGCTCATATTGATGAGAGTTGGTTATGGCATAAGAGGTTGTGTCATGTTAATTTTGATTCAATTCAACTAAGGCAGTTAGAGATATACCTAAGATTATTAAGCCTCATAATCCGGTATGTAAGGAATGTCAATTGTTAAAGCAAGTTAGAAATTCTTATAAGAGCATACATGATAAATCTAATGATGTTCTTGATTTGATTCATACTGACTTATGTGGTCCTGCAAGGACTAGAATCTTTCAAGGTGATAGGTATTTCATGCTGCTTATTGATGACTATTCTAGGATGATGTGGGTGAATTTTCTTAGGGAGAAGTCTAAAGCCTTTGAGAAATTCAAGATCTTTAAAGCAAAGGTTGAAATAGAAACTGGATTAAAAATCAAATGTCTAAGATCCGATCAAGGCGGTGAGTTCACTTCTCATGAATTTAGCAGTTATTGTGAGACAAATGAAATTAAGAGACAGTTATCTGCACCTTGGACTCCTCAGCAAAATGGAGTAGTGGAAAGAAAGAACAAAACCATTCTGGATGCAGCAAAATCTATGATGATGGAAGCCAAATTGGCTCACATCTACTAGAGAGAAGCAGTGAGTACAAAAGTCTACACATTCAACAGAGTTCACATCAAAGGTGAAATAGGTAAGACCCCTTATGAATTATGGTTTGGAAATACACCTACTGTTAAATATTTCAAAATTTTTGGAAGTAAATGTTATATCAAAAGAGATGATTCAATTGGAAAGTTTTATCATAGATGTGATGAAGGGATATTTCTTGGTTATTCAATTCAAAGAAAAGCATATAGATGTTATAACAAAAGATTCAAGAAAATTGTGGAGAGTGCTAATGTGAAAGTGGATGATAAGTACATAAATCAATCTATATCATATGACAGGGAACCAATAGTGGAAATGATCATAACTAAACTGATAATGCCTCAACCAGTACAGGAAACTGAAACAAATACACCGACACAATCAAAAAATTCAACTGTGATTGGTGATCAGAGCAGTGAACCTGAAGTTCAGAAAACACCAAGGTATGTAAGGTTAAATCATTCTAAAGATCAAATAATTGGAGATAGGAACAAGAGAGTTATGACGAGAATAAGACTGGAAAATGAAGAGGTATGTCTTATTTCTCTAATTGAACCAACATCTGTTATTGAAGCTTGTAAATATGAACATTGGTTAAAGGCTATGGAAGATGAATTAGATCAGATAGAGAAGAATGAGACTTGGACTTTAGTTCCTCGGGCTAAAAATAAGAATGTTATTAGAACTAAATGGGTTTTTAGGAATAAACTGAATGAGGATGGTCAAGTTGTAATAAAAAAGGCTAGATTGGTTTGTAAAGGATATTCTCAAATGGAAGGAATTGATTATGGTGAAACATTTGCACCTGTAGCTAGAATTGAACTTGTTAGACTATTTCTTGCCTATGCAGCTTATAATAACTATAAGGTTTATCAAATGGATGTTAAATGTGCATTTTTGAATGGTGAACTTGAGGAAGAAGTATACATTGAGAAACCTGATGGATTTTCACTGACAAATGATAAAGATATGGTTTGTAGATTGAAGAAAGCTTTATATGGATTGAAACAAGCTCCTAGAGCTTGGTATGCAAGGTTGGATAAATATCTTTTGAAGCTTGGTTTTACAAAAGGCAATGTTGATAGTAATTTATATTATAAGATCACTGATGATGATATTCTGATTATTGAAGTATTTGTTGATGATATCATTTTTGGAGGAGAAGATAAATTGTGCATGAAATTTGCTAACAACATGAAGAATGAATTTGAAATATCCATGATTGGTGAGATGAAATTTTTCTTAAGTTTGCAGACTACTCAAACTGACAAAGGTATCTTTATCTGTCAAACTAAATATCTGAGGGAATTGTTGAAGAAGTTTGGTATGGATAATTCCAAACCGGTAAGTACTCCTATGGTGACAAGTGAGACATTATCTATCAAGGATACTTCTATACCAACAAATCCGACAAGGTATAAGCCTATGATTGGTGGCTTGCTATATTTAACTCAGACCAGACTGGATATTATGAATGCAGTAAGTATTGTTTTAAGATATCAAAGTAATCTTAAAGAAAATCATGAATGTGTAGTAAAGAGGATATTCTGGTATTTGCAAGGAACAACAGAATATGGCTTATGGTATTCTAGAAATGATGATTTCACTTTATGTGCATATACTGACTCAGATTGGGGAGGAGATATTGATGACAACAAGAGCACTTGTGGTGGAGCTTTCTTTCTTGGAGAGAAACTGGTTTCATGGATGAGTAAAAACTAGTCATGAATTTTTTTATCTACTGCAGAAGCTGAGTATATTGTAGTAGCAACTAATTGCACTCAAGTCTTGTGGATGAAGAAAATGTTGAAGGATATCAAGGTAAATTGTAGTGAACCGATAGTTATCTACTGTGATAACTCTACAACTATTGACATGTCTAAGAATCCAATATTTCACTCTAAGACTAAGCATATATCAATAAATTATAACTTTCTAAAGGACAAGGTAGAAGAAAAGGAAATCAAATTGATTTATGTGAATACTAAAAAACAAATTGCAGATATATTCACTAAACCTCTGTCTAAGGAATCATTTGAGTATTTGAGAGTAAGGTTGGGGGTTTCTGCCCCTCCAACAGAGACTTGATTGATGCAGTCTGAGATCAGTCCGACATGCATTATCAAAGATATTCTTCATTCTGGCACTGATGAGTGGTGCTACTACTCAGGGGGAGTAGTCACCTTTGAGATTTAGGGAATTACATTATTTGTTTGATATTTTTGTTAGATCTCCGGCATTGATGTCAAAGGGAGAGAGATAGTGATGTGAAAAATAAATTCAGAACTTTACAGAGATATCATTCACAAGGGGAGATTTACTAATTTTCAGGAGATTGTTGGTTGTCTTCCATAGGGGGAGACTTGTTTGGCATTTTTTTGGTACTTAGATGTTTTTCACATCTAGTGTTTCCATCAATTCCAAAGGGGGAGATTGTTGGCATTATGGATAAATTGATTATGTGTTGCATTGATGTTTTGTCATTGATATTAACACTAGCTGTTATAGTTGGTTACCGACAGATAGGTTTTGGTTACCAGGTGAAGAGACTATCTGTTGGACACTTCCGACATGTTTGGATCAATGGAGCATGTTTTGGTCAGATGGTATTGACTTGGTAATATGATGCTATCATACACTCTTGTAAACCCATACCGATATTGGTTTAAGGTTTAACTGACAGAGCTTTTACTAAGGAATCTTGACAGGATGCATAAGTGGTGATCGGTGTCGATTTTAGGATGCTGAAGATGTTCTTTGATCGTGCTTCAATTGCTTGAAGATATTGCTTTGGTGTGGTGGACCCAGAATAGGTTCAGTACCTATCTAGGTTATGGATTGGTATCATGTTAACGTGTACTCTACACGTTACCAGGATGTTTTGGGATGTTCTATGGATTGGCTATTATTGTTTTGGTCTTAAGCCGACATGGCATATCATTGTAATATGTATCATTGATCTTATTGTAATATCTTTTAGGTGGCCGACCTAATTGGTTTCGGCCTTAGGGTTGGTATTAAATAATATAAGATTCCATTGTAGATCATGGAATAGAATGGGGAATAAGTATCATGGTCTTGAAATGCAGTCTCATATGCGAAGGAGATTTGGTCGATCATATTTGATCGAATTGGGATTAAGGAAGAGGTTAAAGGCCTCTGGTATTGAGCTTAACCGGGACTGTAATCAGGCATGGTAGATCCTATCTCTGGCAGTTCATTACTCTAGATTGTTGTCCATTTATCTTGAGGTGGTTATAACCTCTCTATAGTCAGTGAGACTCTTTTGTAATGAGCAGTGCCCTTTAGGTAGTGTGCTTTCCTACATGTGCAGGCCCCTCATTGTATCGCATACTTTCTGCAAAAGTATCGTCTAACTGTGGGTAGGCTTCCCACCATCATTTTTCCCTTTCCGGGTTTTCCATGTACAAATAGTGGTGTTATGTGGTATGATTGAATTGGATTGATTATCTATTTAATTGTTAAGTTATATTGTTTGTCGGTATCTGTTCCTACTGGCATCTATTTATGTTTTACCAGTACTTAATCTAGTTAAAGTTTATTTAGTAGATTAATTGATATAATATGTTAATAACTGATTCACCCCCCCCCCCTCCTTTCACTTGTTCACCGGTTATCCTAACAATGATTCCATTGGAAAGTTTGATCCTAGATGTGATGAAGGAATATTTCTTGGTTATTCTAATGAAAGCAAAGCATATAGATATTATAACAAAAGATTGCAGAGAATTGTGGAGAGCACAAATGTCAGGGTGGATGAGCATAACATAAGTCAAATCAGAACTTATGAGAGAGAACCAGTAGCACCTACATCAGAACAAAATGTTGAACCAGTTACTCCGGCAGTATCAAAAAATTCAGCAGTGACTGAAGATCAAGATAGAGGAAGAAAAAATCAAAAGACTCCTAGGTATGTAAGGTTGAATCATTCAGAAGATCAAATCATTAGAGACAAAAGAAAAGGAGTGATGACAAGAACAAGGTTGGCAGGTGATGAGGTATGTTTCATTTCCCAAGTTGAACTAGCATTAGTAATTGAAGCTTGTAAAGATGAAAGTTGGATGAAAGCTATAGAAAAAGATATATATTAGATAGAAAAGAATAACACATGGACTTTAGTTTCCCGGTCTAAAAATAAGAATGTTATTGGAACCAAATGGGTTCTTAGGAATAAATTGAATGAAGATGGACAAGTTGTGAGGAATAAAGCTAGATTGGTTTGTAAAGGATATTCTTAGAAGGAATGAATTGATTATGGTATAACGTTTGCACCGGTAGCTAGGATTGAAGCTGTGAGATTATTTCTTGCTTATGTTGCATATAAGAACTATAAGGTTTATCAGATGGATGTTAAGTGTGCATTTCTAAATGGATATCTTGAAGAGGAAGTTTTAATTTAGAATCTTGATGGATTTTCACTTTAAGATGATGAAAACATGGTTTGCAGGTTAAAGAAAGATTTATATGGATTCAAACAAGCCCCTAGAGCTTGGTATGCAAGACTGGATAAATATCTTTTGAAGGTTGATTTCAGTTAAGCTAATGCTGATAGTAATTTATATTATAAGATCACTGATGATGACATATTGATTATTGAGGTCTTTGTTGATGATATCATTTTTGGAGGTGAAGATAAGTTGTGTATGGAATTGTCTAACAATATGTAGAATGAATTTGAGATGTCTATGATTGGGGAGATGAGATTTTTCTTAGGTTTGCAGATTACTCAGACTAATAAAGGTATTTTCATCTTTCAAACTAAGTATGCTAGAGAGTTGCTGAAGAAATTTGGTATGGAAAATTGTAAACTGGTTAGTACACCTATGGTTACAAGTGAGAAATTGACAAAGAATGATGTATCTACACCGGTAAATCCTTAAAGGTACAAGTCTATGATTGGAGTTTTGTTATATCTGACTCAGACTAGACCAGATATAATAAATGTAGTTTGTATTATATCAAGATATCAGAGTGGTCCTAGAGATAATCATGAGAGTGCAGTGAAAAGTATTTTTCAGGTATTTGCAAGGAACAACTGAATATGGTTTGAGGTGTCCTAAAAATGATGACTTTACATTACGTGCATATACAAATGCAGATTGGGATGGAGATGTTGATGACCAGAAGAGCACATCTGATGGAGGTTTCTTTCTTGGAAAGAAACTTGTTTCATGGATCAGTAAGAAGCGGTCATGCACTTCTTTATCTACTATTGAAGCTAAGTATGTTGTTGTTGCTACTAACTGTACACAAGTTCTATGGATGAAGAAAATTGTGAAGGATATAAAGGTGGATTGTAATGAACTGGTAGTTAGTCACTTTGATAACTCTGCTGCTATTGATATATCAAAGAATCTTGTATTTCATTCTAAGACAAAGCACATATCTATCAAGTATAACTTTTTGAAGGAGAAGGTGGAAGAAAATGAAATCAAATTGGTTTATGTGAACACTAAAAGGCATATTGCAGACATTTTCACTAAACCTTTTCCTAAAGAATCATTTGAGTAATTCAGAGACAGATTAGAAGTTTATGCCCCTCTGGTAGAGACCTGAGTGATGCAAGATAAAGACTCCTAGAATGACTATATGATTAGCTATTAGACTATTAGTTTCAAAATGGCTTAGGAGACCTCTTTTTATAGATTTTTGAGTGCATGATCTTAGGTGGCAGGGATCAACAGTCATGATTGAATCTTGTAAATTAGATGACTATGAACAAGAAGTTGAAGATTGAGAGAAAGGGGGAAGGAGAAGACAAGTGTCAATCATTGCACCTTGACTGAGTTGAAGACTTGAGAGGATATAGGATAGCTAGAGAAGATGTAGGAATGAGAGGACAAGTGGACTCAAGTCCTCCTAAGATATAGGGATGTTTGAGAGAATATAGAAGAAAGTTAGTAAATATGTGTACGTACACAATATTCCATTTATTTTGGAAGTTGGAGATAAGTGGCTAATAAATGATGTTATTTTATTTATTTATTTTGAATTAATTTAGCCACATGATGGATGAGTTGGAAAAGAAGAAGCGATGTGGACAATGAAAAGTGAGTTGGAAAAGGGATTAAATAATTAAGAAATTGTTTAATTAGAAAGAATATAGGATAATAGATAGAGGAATAATTAAATATTTGATATTTAATTAATTGATTAGAAGACAAGGATATAACAAATTAATTAATAAAATGTTTCAATTAAATTAATTAATAGAAGGACATGAAATGAATTAAATAAATTAATCTTTTCAAATTAACTATTTAATAGAAGAATAATTATTAAATAAATATTAAATATGTATTTAGTTGCTCATAGACATTTTTATGTGTATACAATCATCATACAAGGTCTTCAACTCCTCAAATCCTAACACTGTCACTCTCATCTCCGTCAAAAAATTCCTTCTTCTACTCAATGCATCATCAACTTTGTTAGATTTTCCACTTCTATGCTCCAACACAAAGGTGTAACTCTGCAAAACTTCTACCCATCTCATATGTCTCTGATTCAACTTACTTTGACTTTTCAAATACTACAAAGCTTGATGATCCATATACAACACAAACTCCTTAGGCAACAGGTAATGTCTCCACTTCTTCAAGGCTTGAACTATGGCATAAAATTCTTGATCATACACTGAATATCTCCTCTGTGTATCATCTAATTTCTCACTAAAATAAGCTACTGCTCTACCTTCTTGACTCAAGACTGCTTTTATTGTTGTTTCACTTGCATCACAATCCACTTGAAATACTTTGTTGAAATTCGATAAAGCTAACACAGACTGCTCAATCACTTTCTGCTTCAACATTTCAAAACTTTTGTTTGCTTTGGTGGTCCACTTGAACTCCTTCCTATCTCCCCTCATTGTCTCAGTCACAGGGTTACAAACTAAACTGAAATTTCTAATAAACTTCCGATAGAAACTAGCCAATCCATGAAATGATCTTACCTCTCCAATTATTTCCAGTGTAGGCCATTCGATAATTGCTTTTACTTTCTCAAGGTCCATCTTCAAACCATTTTCAGATATCAAAAATCTCAAATAGACTAATTTATCCTTCATGAAAGTAAACTTCTTAAGATTTATCAACAACTTTTCTTCTCTTAACCTCTACAAAACTTGTCTCAAATGCAACAGATGCTCCTCTTTTGTCTTACTAAAAATCAGAATGTCATCCAAATATACAATAACGAACTTACCCAAGAATTTATTCAATACCTCATTCATCAACCTCATGAAAGTACTCGGTGCATTAGTCAATCCAAAAGGCATAACCAACCATTCATACAGTCCTTCATTTGTCTTGAATGTTGTCTTCCACTCATCTCCTTCTCTAATCCTGATCTAATGATATCCACTCTTCAAGTCTATCTTTGTAAAGTATTTGGCTCCACTCAAACAATCCATTATATCATCCATCCTAGGCAAAGAAAACCAGTATTTCACTGTGATCTTGCTTATTGCTTTGGAATCGGTAGACATCCTCCATTCTCCATTATTCTTAGGTGTTAATATTGTTTGGTACAACACAAGGACTCAGACTTTCTTTAATCAAACCTTTTCTTCAACAATTCCTACACTTGTCTCTTCAACTCTTCATTCTTTGTCAGTGTCATTCGGTGTGCAGCTTTGTTAGGCAAACTAGCTTTGGGAACCAGGTCCATGCAGTGACTAATACTTCTCATAGGTGGTAAACCATCAGGCACATTATCTGATATGATGTCTTCATACTTTGTCAGCAACTCTTTTATCTCTTCTAGTTATTCTTCTTCATGCTCCGGATTCTCAGTCTTCTTAGGAACTAAGGCAAAACACACATTCTCATGTCTCATTCCATCCAGGAATTTCCTTCCATCCACCAAACAGATTCTAGTATTCATACAGACTTCATTCTTCAAAGGCTCCTCCAAGGGTAACAAGGTTTTCTTCATCCCATTGGCCATAATAGTGTATGTATTCTTCCTCCAATCATGTATTGCCTCACTAATACATTTGGCCTCAAATTCCGATGGAGGTTTCCAACAGACAAGGCATTTTGTGATCAAATTTATTTTTCTTTTAAATGCTGGATAACGCCGAAATGTCGATGACGTTTTCTAACGAAGCCCGTGTTAGTCAGAATTTTGAAGACCATAGGAATTATTAAAAAAAGTCTGGGTTCATTTGAAAACCACATGCGACGAATTGAATTAACTGTCGACTTCCTCTACCTCTACCAATTCCTTTGTTTCTTTTGCCTCTTCCTTTGTCTCTGCCTCTGCAAATCAATTTTGACGTGTCCTTTGCCTCTTTTGCCTCTGCCTCTGCCTCTGCAAATTGGGTTGTCTAGCAGGTGATATCAAAGGATTGAGTAGCTAGTTTGGAGGGCATCGAACTATTGGAGATGGCGAAGTTCCTATAGATTTTTGGATGCCTATAAATTCCCGTGGACTTGCGAGTTGTATGTTTGAATCATGTAAATTTGGTTGCAACCAAGTTCATTTCAGAGTGCGTGTCTCATAAATTTGAGCTTATCATCCTACCGGTATGTTCTCATTTATCTATTTTTCTTTACTTTCCTAATGTTGCAGTTCCAATTATCGATTATGTTAGATAAAGGCTAAAAGTATTGTATAAAAATTAAAAAATAAGTAAACCCTATTTACTATACTAGAATCGAGACATAAGCAGCAGTGATGTCCACATATTTATCTAAGTGGTGCTACAAAATAGACTTCAACTTCCAAGTTTTGTCAAATCCATAGAAAATATTTTAAAATCAAATAAGGTGGTAAGCATTTGAATCTTCCATAGTTCAATTTGGCACCAGTTGTAGAGTGTGTTGGGATTCAATCTAACAGTTGGAAATTTTGCTTGAATGCCCTCTTGTGCATATAGCCTTATTTTTCCCATCATATATAACAGATTTGAGAAATCTTTAAATGGATCTCCCTCGGTCAAATTTGTCTTGGTGTCATTCCTCTTCATTACACCTGCTATTATCATATTTTGAAAGTTGCAAAAGCCCAAAAAAATTCTCTATCCAGGAAGGTTTTGGTCATTTTTCTCACTTTTTGTGGAGTTGCAGAATTTTTGTTGACTACTGGACTTATTCTAATTGTCTAATATCTAGTTCCAACTGTCAGTCCCACGTGGAAGTTGTTGGTTCCCAAAACTACAGATTGGAAATCAAAGAGTTTTTCCACTTCTCTTGATGAATTCTAAATTAGTCTTGGCCAATAAATGGGAATGATCGATAGATCAAATTCCCTTGCACTTCAGGATTCGCTAAACCAAGGCGGGTGAACCTATATCTAAAACCTAAAACTATAGGTTAAAGACTTTTCTATAGAAAATTTAAGAAATTAGGTGACTTCAAGATGACAATTGTTCCTGAACCCAATCTTATTATCTGAAAACTGTAACTACTTACTTGTAAATGAATGTTTATAAATGAGTGATTGTATGAATTAGAAATGATTCCTTAATGAAACTTGCTTTGTAAATACTTGATTCAAATATATAAAATCAATAAAGGACCAGTGTCTTGATTCCTTACTGGTTTCATATCATTTCAAATGAAAAATCCTACGTTAACCTTAGAGACAGTTTTAATAACTTGTTAATGAAACAAGACCATCATCTCAAAGGCTTCCATATGAATTACAATTAAAATGTGACATCTAGTTAGTCTTATTGAATTTAACTTTACTTTGAAAGACCAATAAGACAATTCAAAGTTTGCCAACCAATCCTTCAAACTGAAAATCAATCTTAATTACAACAACATAAGATTGCACAATGAAACAACCTATGTAAATAGATTTATCCAAGGAACTAATCAATCCATTGAAAACATAGATACCATCATGAATGAGAAACACTTGAATCTTTATATTAAAAATAAAATACTTAAACCAGTTGATTTCGGTGCATATCCTCCATCAACTTGGTAATTCCAAACAATGAGTTCATAAGAAAATGCATAGAGATTGTCTTGATAAAAAAAACTATAATCTTGTGATATTTATCTCTCCTAAAAGATCCTCCACATATAGATGAGGATTCAATTTGAAAACTGAAAGGGTAACTAAATTAACAAAAAACTAACTAGAAACTAACTAAAATTATAAAATACAAAGTCACATCTTTAAACATCCTTTGATATCTATGGTTGGTCTCCAAGCATCTGATCACACTTCTGAATGTGCTTCAAATATCCCTCTGATTTGTAGGTATTTGCATCATAGATAACATCTCTTACCACAATCTCCAAAGTGATGAAGTTTTCCATCTGCTCGATTGTCTCTGTCATGTCAAGTACATCAGACTGGGCAATGTTAAGGGAAGCACTAAGAAGACTTTGGCACAACACAATCCATTTATCCTTATCCTTAATCTGACCATTTTGATCTTCAATTTCTAGAAAACCATGCTGTACTATTTCCTTACATTCATTAAATTCATTCTTTAATTATGTTTCAAAGTCTTCATGCTTTTTCAATAGCTTTTGTATTCCTTTAATGACTTCAGCATTTGTATTGGCCATTGTCTTCTCATGCAATAGAGTTCCTAGTCTATTATAAATCTGGTTATGAGATATTGCATTATCCATATTCTTTTGATAAACATCCCAGAAATCTTCAAGGAAACCCTGCAATTTTTCAAATCTCTTAGTCAATAGAATAGAGGTTGTGTCAGCCCTCACACTCTACATTTGCCTTTTCAACTTTTTATTTTCCAGTTGAACTTCCTCACATTTATTTTTCTACTGAGACCCATCATGGATTTGTGGCATAGGTTGTTCTCCTCTTTTTAGCAATTCTTCATATAGTCCCTTGTACTGATCTCTTTCTTTGATCACTTTGACCAATTGTGCTTTATTAAATTTTGAAATATCAATACCCATATCAGTAGTAACAATTGGATCTACTTCACCAACTTTCAATTTCATCATGTGACCAAAGGCTTTATCCACATCAATGATTTTTGGCCTCTTATTTGGAGGGTAAAGAGCCCATAAAAGAAAAGCCTCTTCATTCTAGTCAAATCTAGAGCCGACATACACATCATTTACCCCCTGAATATCCAATTTAAAATCCTTATTCTCAGAATGTAACATGTTATAAAAAATAAATGATGCACTCATGTCCCATCCTAGAAAGATGATGCCTACTTCACTAAGAAGTTGTCTTCCCCTTCGAGGGGTTATAGTGGTCAATTCTAAACTGATTTCTTCCTTTAATTTCCCCAATAATTCTGATTCTTTTTCAGGGGTTACATTTGGGATAGAGTCTCTCAGTTTTTCCCCTTTGAAATTATATATAAGGATTTAAATTATTTTGACTTAATAAAAACATCATCAGACACAAAGGCAGAATACTCATCGTATCTTGCGTCACTATGGATGTTCAACCTGGCAACAATTTTCTCTTACAAGTCTGGCTCTTCTACTGTGTCTGGTGCATGATGCCTAGATACCACCTCAACTTCTTTAGACTCTCCTTCACTCTCTTCTTCTTCAGTTTCCATTTCTTGCAATCTCTTTTTATTTTCTTCCAATTTCTTGTTTAATTCATCAATGACCGTCTGGGCCTCTTCCTCCTCCATGTTTCTAAACATGTCCTCTGCTTCCAAGTAAACATGAAGATAATCTCCCAGATTTTGACTTTTCTTGCAATTGTGAATATATCCCTCAGGGTCCTAATTGACCCTAGCATCATATTTGAACAAATTGTATTCTTCAATCAGTTTCCTATCAATGGCTTCATAAGCCTTTTTTGATACAATGGTAAAATCCCCAAAACTAAGAGTCCCAGAAAGGAAAGTCTGTTTATGCATATCTTCAAAAATGTTTGGCATTCAAAACACTTAACTGTCTCAAAATCTCTAGATAAGAAAAAAAATTTGGTACAAGTTTTGGCAATAGATATGGGGTTCCTTCGAAACCATAAATCCTGATGCAAGTAAAATCCTTCTGAACAAACCAATCACCCCAGTTGTGATTGACAATACCTCTTTCATCAGAAACAATAGGTCTAAGAAATCTTTTAACTTCAATGGAAATAGATCCTTCACACGGGACACCATACATCTGGTATAATAGCTTTACTATTAGCTCTTCAAACTTGATGTACTTTGATTTCACATATCATGAATCCCAAACTGATGTCCACATCTATACTAGTTGATCTTTACCTGCTTTGTCCATTGTGTTCAATTTTAAATTTATTGGCCACATACCCCTAAATCTTCCATAAGATAAAATAAAATGCATTAACAACAAGTAAAACTTGAAAGTGGGCTCCCTATTATCTTTGAGATTCAAGAAACCTTCATGTATTTTTTCTACAAGATACGTAGCATAATCAAAGGGTCTTGGCTCATACATCTGTAAATTTGCTGCTAACACCAGTGGCCCAATATTAGCTACATCAGGGACCTCTATACCTCCAACTTGTCCGCATGACATATAGGTGTACTGTAAGTAGTGTCTGAAAATATCCATATTGAATGGGGGACCATCCTCTTCAGTTAGAATGCCCTTCTCAACCCTGTGGAAAGCTAAGTTCCACCCTTTATAAGTAGTATCCATTTTAACAAATTCCTCCTCTAGTTCTTCAAATGACAAGGGTACATCAGGGTTAGGGTCTAAGATAAAAACTTCATCTATGGTTCCACGGCTAAATCTAATAAACACTTCACCATTTGGAAATTGAATGCATCTCTTCACAGAATTGTAATTTTTGACCAAGACTTCCATCAATCTGATATTTAGGAAAACATTTGGAACAATAGTTTACCTAAGTTGGTTATCCATGGTTTTCAAATTGGCACTTCTCTGTCCTTTCTTAGAAAATGAAATAGGAAGAGTTCATAACCTCTCACCTTTTTCCACACATCTCCAACCCCTTTAAACCTATCCTCAAGCTAGTCTTTTCTAGGCAAATGTTTTTTTGACGTCCTTGATTTTGGGCCTGGGGACTGCAATTGACCAATGATATCTTCATTTAGTTTCCGTGCAGGAGGGAATTCCGTTGTTTTGGCTTTTTTAGATGTGGATTTGGAGCCCTTAGTACTCCTTTTTCTTCCTGATGAATTGTGAGCAATAATTCTCACCTTGTGTGTTTTTTACTAAGACACAACCTACATTTGGTTCTTAATTTGCCTCATCTGAGCCATCAATCTACTCAATTGCATGCATTAAATACATGCTACTTTGGTTTCAGTTTTGAATTGTATCTGTAATAGGTCATCAATACATGGTTTCTCGATGAATTACTCCCTTGGCGCCATTGACAATATTTCATTACTTAAGTTGCTTTGTTTTTTTATCAGTGTGTGTCTTCCCGAGCCCTCCATCGGGTATCAGCATAACCTTGAACAACCTCTGTCAATAGTTACTTTTTCCCCGATGAATCTCCTCCTCTATTATTTCCATTGAGCATTGGGATAGCTTGAAATGTTACACCCCGATCTCTTTAAGTTTTACCGATGACTAAGGTTTCTCTTCCTATCGATGTAAGTCTTACTGATAGCCTTATCGGCTATCGACAAGACAACAATTCACATGTTCTGATAGTGAAAGTCACGCCGATGATACTTTAGTAATGACTCGATCAGTGTATATCCTCCCTATGTGTCTATCGGATATTGGGATAACTCCTATCCCCTTTTAGTGGTAGTTAATCACTTCCCGGTGACCTTTGGCTTTCCTAGGGTTCTTTCTTCGGGGTAGGCTACACCGATGGTTTGATTTTCTTATAAAATGTGCTACCCTTAATGAAATACACATGTTTATGATTTTTTACATATAAACTGAACAAAACCTCACACAAGCTCAACTTCTGAGATATCACATAGATCTTTCCTCTTTGGCTAAATTTGTCAAAGTAAAAGCCTTATCTTTACTCAGTGCCACCCCCCGATTGCCCGGCTGATGGTTGACCCACTAGAGACAGATCACATATGGATGGGAATTGATGTTGTAGGATTACTCCTGCACATAAAATTTCAGCAATAACTATTCTCATGATAAAAATACTTGTTTAAAACAATAAGCAAATAGTATCTCAATAGCATAAATAATTTGAAAAATTATGTGCTAACAGAAGCTCTGCTAAGTATATTGGGTTTTTCTTCTCTTCATCTGCTTTTATTTCCTCCTTTTATGGGTTTTTAATGAATAGTTGGACTTTTGTCTCTTTGTCCCAATATTCCATTCTCTTCTGCATCATTGCATTGTCATGTACTTCGAACTTTTCTTTCATTCTCTAACTTTACTTGCTCCTGTTACCATTTCATCCATTTTGCATAGTTCCAAACTTTCGGGGTTCATCCTTCCCTTTATCATCCCAACCTTTGGTCGTTCTTTGCTCCCAATTTTTGCAAGCCTTTGCTCCTCTTCCATTTTCCCTTTTGTGGACTTTCAGAGGTCATCCAAAATTCTTCCCATCCTTGTCTATCTTGTGACCTCCCATCCTTCTCTACAGCCCCGCAATATTCAACAAATTCTACGTTGCAGACTTGTGGAGTTCTAATGGACTTCTTCCATTTCTCTTCCACTTCTAGACATCCATACTTAAAGACATCGATACTCTCTTGTTTCTTAAATAAAATGGATAAATAAATGGTACTTATTTTAAGAAGCTGCATACTAATCATGAGTAATGAGTGTAGACATCTAAAAATGGTCAACGCTTGCGGAGTCATACTTTAACATTCATGCATTGCCTTATTTTAGGGTTCTTGCATCGCATTAACATTTCTTCTATGTTGCACACTTGGTCTTTATCATTTGCGAGCATCAAGTCCTTCTTCTGCATTCCTCATTTTTCTCGCTTTCAAATTAGGTCTTGTCGATAGCAATCTTCAGTCATGATTTTGGTCGATCTTATCCTGTCACATCATGGTGTGTGCTCATTTATCATCATTTTGGACATCGTCAATCCTAATCGATGATAGAATTAGGGTTTTTTCCTCTTGTCAATATTTCAATCATCTTTAGCTTGTTAGTAATCATTTGTGATTATCAACTTGTCAGCCTTGTCATTTTGCGATTGATTCATCATCGATCCTCGTCCTTGTCAGCCTTGTCATTTTGTGATCGATTCGTCATCAATCCTTGTCCTTGTCAGCCTTGTCATTTTGCGATCGATTCGTCATTGATCCTTGTCCTTTTTAGCCTTGACATTTTAGGATTGATTTGTCATCGATCCTTGTCCTTGTCAATCTTGTCATTTTGCGATCGATTTGTCATCGATCCTTGTCCTTTTCAATCATGTCAATTTGGATCAATTAGTCATTGTTCCTCGTCAATTGGCACCTATCATTTTGATCTCCTTGTCAATCTTGGTCAACTTGTCGTTGATTTTTGTCAACCAGTCTAAATCATTTATCAACATTGGTCCTTTGTCAATCAAAATCATGATCGAACCTACATTAATTTCTTGTTGTATTGACCTAATTCCTTGTCCTCTTATTTCTAGGGTTTTATGATTTGTTCATTTAATCATTTTCTTCTTCTTGGTGGGTTAAATAAATTAATTTATTTTGTCCTAGGTCTCTTTCATGAATTAATTAATGGATGAAAACCTATTAATTAATTCACCTAATTTCTATTTCTCCTATTTTCTTCAATTTCTCTAATTTTTCCCCCTAATTTCATTCCCTCATTTTCTCCTATGTTTATGCTTCCATTTGTTGCAATCATGGAGGCTATTTTCTCTCTTCCCTTTTGTCATGGGAATGGCATTTTAATCTTGTCATAATTTGTCATAATTTTTGTCAATCAATCTTGCATGTCAATCTTGTCATAATTTGTGCATAATTTGTCATTCTTGATTTGAATTTCCTTTCAAATCTCTTCATGCTAATGTTGTCCTCTCTCCAATTTGTCTATAAATTGGATGATTTTCTTCAATGAATCAACCACGCTTCTAGTATCCTTATGCTACAATTTTTATCTTGTCAATCTTGCTTGCTTCAATACTTGCATTTTGCACTTGTAGGTGAGATCCACAAACAAAGTAATTTGAAGGAGAAAGAAGGACAGTGGAGGAATAATGAAGGAGATACATGCTTTGGTTTGCATTTTATTTTAGTATTTCATCTTCATGCCTTTATTGAATGTTTTTAGGATTTCTTATCATTGCAATATAGTTTTTGTGGTTGAGCTAGTTTAATATTGCTTTGATGCATTTCCATTTTCCTATCTACATTTTCTGGTGAACCCGACGTGAACTAACCCCTTAACCATGTTTTTGAGTGCTTTTGAGCTGATTTGCAGGTGAAAAACTCAAGAAACAGGGCGACTCAGAGCTTTCTGGACACTTTTGCGCCTGTGTTGAGGCATTCTGCGCCTATGTCAAGGCATTATGCGCCTGTGTTGATGAGATTTGCACCTGTGTTGATGAGATTTGTGCATGTGTTGATGCATTCTGCACCTGTGTTGATACATTCTGTGCCTGTGTTGAGACATTTTGCGCCTGTGTAAGACCAGAAACAGAGGTACAATTAGTGTTCTTACTTGCAAATTTGTTTATTTAATTCTAAATAAAATAGTCTTCATAATTGAAGAGAGTCTAAGTTTAAGTAAAATTTCAACTTCTATATAACTATTTCTAAGAAGACTTTCATACTTGCGATATCCTTTTGTGTAGTTTGTGAAGGTTATGCACCAAAGTTTCTATAGCCCGATTTTTTTGTGTGTGAAGAAAGACCATGTCAAAAAATATCAGTGAAGAATAAAATAAGGAGACAATTGCTAGATTGTGGTCTAACTTGAAAAGAAAAGGTGATGGAAAATTTTATTGTCCCTGCAAAATTTGTAAGGGCTTAAAGACTAGAAGACTTCTAATCAAAAGAGCTAAGAAACATTGTAGGCAACATGGTCAGAATGAAGGGGGACATGATTATCATCCATTAGTAAGTTGTTCATTATATCATTTTAACAATCTATATACATAAGAAATCACTTCATGATGAGATCATGATCATGGTTTATTTATGTTGATCATTTTTATATAGGTCGAGCTCCCCAGGGCACATGATATGGACCAACACAACCCAGAGAATATGATTTTTGAAGTGGAGGAATATGGAGGTGTGAATATCAAAGCTGAAGATAATGATCCCATGGAAGATGACGATCATGCGCCAGAAAACATAATTGAAGATGATGGTACAAATACATTGATCCATGACACATTTAGTACTGGTGCAGCCGATCATGATGATCAAGATGATTTTGATGTTGTTCATGATTTACCTGTACTTGAGAAGGCATACAAGCCCCTTTATGAAGGCTCTCAAATAACTCTTCTCTTCGTTGTATTATTGTTGGTGAACTTCAAGGTTATCAATGGTTTATCCAACATAACAATCTCACATATGTTAATGTATGTTGTATATGTCATTATAGTTAATAAAGGGTGGATCATGTACCATTAATATTCTTTATATTAACAAATTAATATTTTGTAGATTGATAGGTAATTTTTTGTTACCACCATCAAATATTCTACCTCACTCATATCGAGAATTAACTTCCATTCTGAAAGATATTGGAATGGAGTATCAAACAATAGTTGCTTCTCCCAATGATCATATTATATATCATAAACAACATGAATTTGCAACAAAATGCTCTGAATGTCATATCAGTAGATATGAAACAGATCAAATAACAAAAAAAGTGCCTCAAGGTTCTTCGTTATATTCCCATTATTCCACCTATGCAACGATTATTCAGGTGCACTAGTTTGGCACAATTTATGGATTACCATGCACACAACAGAAGTTGAGATGACATTATTCAAATGCCTGTGCATTTATGGACATAGAAGAAAAGTGGCCACACTTTAAAGAAGAACCTTGTAATCCCAAGCTTTCATTGGCAGCGGATGGTGTCAATCCATTTGGAGAAATGAGATTTTTTACTCGGTGTGACCAATTTTTGTTATCAACAATAACATTCCTCCATGGATGTCAATAAAGAGAGAGTACATAATGTTGGTGATGATTGTTCCTGGTATTTTATCATTTAATAGTCATCTACATTTAATTATAAATATTGCAGTAAAATGGTTATAATAATTATGTAATGTTTTCATTCATTCAACTAGGTAAGTACCAAGTTAAAGATATGAATGTATATATTGAGCCTCTTATCGATGAGTTGTTGGAGTTATGGAATGGTGTCACAATGTATGACGTCTCTAGACCAATAGGACAAAGACAATTTTAATTCCATGCAATGCTTGTATGGACAATACATGATTGCCCCAGGGCTAACACATTTTTGTGGTATGTTACAGTGTTCAATTTGTGCATTATAATTATAATTATAAAAATTAACATATTATTCCAATCATACAATATCTTGTAGGTCTTCAAACAAAGGGAAAATTCGCATGTCCAGTTTGTGGTCCAAAGATGAAATCTCATCATTCAAAAAGTTTAGGAAAGCAGGTGTTTGATGAGTATAGGCACTTCCTCCACAGAAATCAAAGTATCAAAATACTGAAAAATATCTTCTCAATGGGAAAGAAGAGACTACATCAAAGCCACGAAAAATGACACCTTGCCTATGGAAGTTGGAATATAATAGAATTAATCGTCAAGGTAATGTCATTCCATCTAATGGTTTATGTTTGGAATTTGTATTTTTCTCTTGCGTTTTGTTTACTGATGATGTAATTGATGATTGTGAAGGTCGTCAAGGCATTAATGACCACCTTCCAAAGGGATTAAAAAGTTATCTGAGACAATTTAGTAGGTTTCCCTACTATGAGCAGATACAAATTGTGCATTTGTTTGATACTATGCATATTGGAAAGAATATAACAGAGACATTATTGAAAATATTGGAGGGAAGGTATTGAAAATATTGGAGGGAAGGCATGACAAAGAAACAATTGTCAAAATTTGTAGTGACCTTCAGGAATCCAATCATGCAATGAAAAGTGTCATTCAATCAAATAGAAATGGAGACCAGATTAATATAAGTGCCCTTCCTTGGTTATTAACAGACCAGTAAAGCAATGCTATAAAAGAAGTCATATGAAAAATTCGATTTCCCATAGGATTTTCTGCGAACATAAACAATCTCATATCAAAGAAAAGTGAATTTGGGCCAAGGATGAAAACACATGATTGGCATACCTTCATTAGGGTGATTCATGTTCTTGTGTTTTTACTAAATATTTGTATACTACTCATGTAATTTTCATTGTATTATGTTAGAAAACAATGAAAAGATCATTTGATAATTGTTGTAGTACATTCTACCTCTATCTCTCCTAGACAACTCAATAATGTCAAGAAAGTCATATATGATCTTGGAAAATAAATGAGGTAAGTAGTGATCTTTGTTCAATTTTTTGTATAGATAATATATTTACGATTTTTTTTACTTGTTATGTAATATATTGTATATTATTTTGTAAAGTCTCGTTTATATATTTTTGCGTCTTAAATCTCTTCTACGTGGTTGTCAACTAAGGAAATCCATAAAGAAGATATAAAATATTGGAAGAGAAAAATTCCTCATTTAATGTGTGAAATGAAAAAGTGTCTACCTTCAAATTTTTTCAATGCACAAGAACACTACCTCATACACCAAGTTGAGGAGATTGAAATGTGTGGACCTGTACACACTAGGTCAATGTGGATGGTTGAGAAGCACTGGAAATTTTTGAAGGCTTTGGTTTGACAAAGAGCACATCCTAAGGGTTCTATGGTGGAGGGATATATGGTATACCAACTTATGGTGTACATTGTTGAATATCTTCCTAAGTTTGCAGTAGAGATCCACATAGATCACATTTGGGATCCCAACCCCATTAAAAATTTCAAAGGGGAGTACTTGATGGGGAAAGGTAGATTGAGGAAAGTGAGAGGTAATTATAAGATGTTATTGTAGTTAATTAATTATTAATCTTCTAAATAAATCGGTTATAAGCCATCTATTAATTATTTGTATAGTTGGTCAGGAGTGGGATGCACTAAATTTGTATATTGCAAACAATCTTGATTGGATGATGGTGTGGATGGAACGATGTCAACATTTTGGTCGCACATTAACATGGGAAGATGTGGCTTCATTGGTTAAAGAAGCTCATCGTAATGGAGATTCCAATGTTACACAAAGGGAAATTGATTTAGCATATGGTTTAAGAGATAAACATGTATGTATAATTTTATTAATCAACCATATGTTTGTCAACTCATGATGCAATTATTTTAACATGTTAGACATATTGTAGGTCAAACACCACAAGGCTATGTTCTGCAACGGTCATAAATTTTGCATCAAAAAGTTGGATGAAACAAAGAAAACTTGTGATTCTGGGATAACTGCAGTGTTTGAGGTGACCAATAATTCATCTAGAAACAACATACATCCTCAAGAGTCTCAAAATCGATACTATGGCATTTTGGATGATATACTTGAGTGTGACTTTAATTCCTTTAAATTTGTTTTGTTCATCATCAAATGGTATAGGCTATGACTAAATAAAAATGATCCTAATAGAACTGTTATTGAACATGATAATGGATTTACAATGGTTAATACAAGGTCATTTAAGCCAGTTGGGGATGAGCCCTATGTTCTTCCAAGACAATGTGAGCAGGTATTTTACTCAGAGGTTCCACATAAAATGGGTTGGTCATTTGTTGTTAGACATGATCCAAGAGGAAGCCCGATAAAGAATAATGAGATGGAAGAAGAAGATACCGAAGAAGTAGAAGATGATGTAGATGATGATGATGATGATGATGATGATGATGATGATGATGATGATGATGATGATGGTGGTGGTGGTGGTGGTGGTGGTGGTGGTGGTGGTGATGGTGATGACGATGATGAAGACGATGACGACGATGATGACGACGATGACGATGATGACGATGATGATGACGACGATGATGATGACGATGACGATGATGATGACGACAATGACGATGACGACGATGACGATGACGATGATGACAACGACAACGATGACGATGATGACGATGACGATGATGACGATGACGACGACAACGATGATGACGATGATCATGATCATGATCATGATGGTGATGATGATCATGATGGTCATGATGATGAGTTGGATGAAGAAGAAGATCAATGACATGAATGAAATGTATGAAATTTTTTGAACTTTGTGTTTATTTATGGAATTTGGATTGTTTATTAGCTATGTGATGGATGGTGATTTAAAATACATATGTGATGGATTACATGTTTATGATGATACATTTGACATTTTTTGAACTTTGTGTTTATTTATAGAATGTGGACTGTCTATTAGCTATGTGATGGATGGTGATTTATGATACATATGTGATAGATTAGATGTTTATGATGATACATATGTGATGCCTATGATGTTCAATTACATATATGATGATACATATGTGATGCTTATGATGCTCATGATACATATATATTTATTGTTTATCAAATTACAAATGTAATGCTTATGATGCTCAATTATTGGTGTTGATTTCATATATATATTTTGTGTGATGTTGTCACCCTTGGTGTAAAAAGGTAATTGACTATAGACATCATCAACCCTTTAGTTCAGGATCCTGCGCAGTCTACATAAAGTAAAGGTAAGGAATACAAAAATATACAATGATTATGATGATTGCATATTGTTCATGTTGTGTACTATGTAATTTTTAGTATATGTATCATTTAATTTTTAGCTAACATAAGATAATTGAATTACATATGCAAGAACTTGAACCCCTTTGACAAAGATCCTGTACAGTCTCATGGATCGACATGTATAAGTCAATACACCCTATAGAAATAGTTTATTTTTAAAAAATTACTAGGAAAACAAACTTCCTCAATCCTTCAAACCTTGACATTAGCAGCAAATCTAATACAGTTATCAACACTTGAGGCCCTAGTTGGACTTATTCAATTTTTAATCTCAATGTCAACTTCAGGGCCAACTTCTTCATCAACATTACCATCATTTGCAAAATATATCTCTCATTACCAACTAACTCTCTGATTTGATGGAGTACAGGTACCACCAAATAGGTATTTATCATATGTGTCTTCCTCGAGTAAGAGAAATGGAGGAATAGTTGATGAAAGTGAGACATGTAGTAGGTCTAAAATAGGGAGATCAACTAGAGGTCAAAATATTATAAAAAAAAATTCAATAAATGCATGGAATTTTTCCTTTCTCAAGGGGGGGTATGTTCTTATGATGATGAGACCAAAGGCAACATCAAGGTTCCCTTGAGGTACAAACATCTAGAGAAACAATGGGTACCCAAGGAACTACCTCCAATGAACACCGATTTTTGTGTTAACGAGAGGATATATCGCATAGGACCTTCATCATTACATGGTTTGGGCCTATTTTCCATGGACGGAAAAAAGGTTTGTTACAACAAAGTTGCTAAATTGATGGAGTATGTCGGACCTTGTTAAAATTACAAAAATTGGATGCAGATTGTTTGATATAAAAAAAGTATGCGTAGGTATGCACTGTCAGCAAATTATATACAACAGAAAGATAATGATCAAAGTAAACAAGTGGATGTATACATTGATGGAAGGCCAAAAGAAACAAGGAATATTGCAAGTTTTATAAATAGTACGTGACCTAGGTCAACTAATAAGCAACCCAATTGCATATTTGAGGCGCATGAGGAAAATCATGTATTCGTATGTGCGATAAAATCAATAAGTGTAGGGGAAGAGATGCTAATCGATTACAATTTGAATCGTATAGATACAAACAAAGTTACTAACATGAGGGTGGTATGTACTATATACCATTTAAACCAACCTCCAATTAATGACTATATATTGGTTTCATTTCGCTAACGTGTTATATTTTTTCTTTGTCACAGGGCAACCTGGATCCGTCACATAGAACAGATAGGGATGTAGGTAATGACACTTCTACCGAGCAGATAAACCTCATTGTAATTGTACAAATTAGATAGAAGCAAACTATTAAATTATTATGTTATTTTCTTGAGTATTTTGGAGTAATTTTGATAGTGTTAATAACATTCTTGTCATAGATGGATGTTTGGGGAAAGGGAAAGGAACCTCTTTTACATCAACACCGCAGCACAGTATTAAGCGATGAGGACTACACAATTTCCACAAACCTTGTAGAAGTGATAAAAATGTCTATCACAAAAATTAATAAAGAGATTGTTTCTTTGGTATGCATGACCCCTCAGACTAATGAGATAAAAGATAGGCTGAATCAATTGATGCAAGCAACAGAAAACATGCGAGTAAGTAGTAATGAAAGCTTTAATTATAACAAAATTCAATAATGGTTTATATTTTATACTCATTTATGTCACTAACTAAAATATGTACATGTTGTTTTTACAAAATTTCATGTGTCATCATCAACCTGGTAGACATGATCAGGGTATTGTAGGTAGTGCAGGTGATGACCATGTTCTATACATTAAAACTACTCCTTCTTTGGACTTGTGAGCTTGCTTTTTTAATGCTAGTGTTATTTAAATAGGCCTTTCCTTGTCTATACTATTGCTCTCTCTTTAGAATGAATAATAATAAGTTTTGTGTGTATATATGATTGTAATAATATTTTATTAAACTGATAATAAAGTATTTAGTTGCACAATTTGAAGTTCTCATTTGATCTGATCTGATCACTTGTATTTTAATTTACTATTATTAAATTATATTTCAAAGTAGGGACATTACAAAGACCAATAAGACAATGTGAAGTTTGACAACATTAGATAGCACATTGAAGCAATCTAAATAAATAGATTACATGGACTATCTTATGTAAGGACTATACTATTTTATCACTTACACTGCCCTCTTGTCACAAATTTCCATACTTTTGTCCTACATCAAAACCTACCTTCCTTATTCTCCTTCATACTATTGTATCATTAATATTAGCATCGAACACTTAATAAAGGTTCATATTTCTTTACAACTCTTAATAAAGGTTCATTCTTCTTTACAATTCTTGCAGTTTTCATATATTTAATGTATTATTCTTCAGGTGTTGCCAATGTTCCTGTGGAAAGGCCGCCTCATTCGAGGTTATCCCCATCTGTATTGCAGACTACAATTTTGGCAACAAGTAGCATGCAAATGTCCTCTACTGCTCATCATGTTGACTCGCCCACTGTTGGTAGATCCCTCTTTTGTCCTCTCTTTTGTTATGTGTTTATTTCCCTTGAAGCATTCTTTCTTGGGGGCATTTCATAGTGGATTCATTTTTTGCAGCAGGAGATGCACATGAGGATGTGCCAGAGGCGAATACTAGTGATAGCATACCATCATTTCCTAGATCTTCCCGTATTGCTAGTACGGGAATGTTGCGGACCACATTGGTGGTGAGCGATGAAGAATTGATTCCCTTGAAGATACAGAAGGTTCCAGGTACTTTAAAATTATTATTATTATATATAGTGTAATTGTAATTTACTTACTGATTACTTGTTTTGGACTAATTGCCCCATGATTTTTTTGGAGGAAATGATATTTTTTATAAAAATCTTAATGACATTGCATTGCAGATGTTTGGGCCCACCATACTTAAAAGGTGGAACATCATATGTGAACTAACCCTAATCCATTATTTTTATTTCATATCATTTCTAGAATAATTTTCCTTTGATCCATTTTTTGAACTATATTAAAGGTAGCTTCAGTTCATTTCTGAATCTAATAGGTTTGCTTTTGCTTAAAAGCTAGAATAACCAAGAAAATGGGTTAAAAGATGAACTCACAAACCATATGGTTTAATTGTTTGGAAATGACACATTCAACAAAACCAAGCTCCTTGAAAAAGCCGGCATATATCTAAAGTATGTGAGGGACCAGTATAAGACACATTTAGAGAAGAACGTAAAGTACAAGCATCCTCCCATGATTCCAGAGAGGGAGTGGAAGGACCTAATTTTGGATGCGAAGGAGATAATTGAAAGGAAAAAAGGAAATACACCACTAGACACCAGATGAAGGTATGTGATACTATTAAGAATGTAATTATGTACTAATTACTCTTTATATTTATATAATCTAACATATTTCAAACTTTTCATAGACTGAGTGACACGTCAAAGGCAACCAAGGCAAGACAAGAAAAGCACGAGCAACACAAGCTCGGCTTGGGTGGTTATATGAAACTTGCCGCACGAATTGTAAGAATTAGTAAATGAAATATCGCATCAAAATATTTATAAATTGCAAACAATTTTTTTTTATCAAACAATACAAGAAAAATTCACGCTACTAAGCAAAAATGCAGGGCTCTGAATTCAATAGAGTGCCCATAGAAGATGACAAGAGAATTGCCTACCAGCAAGGCTATACATTCATGACTGAATGACTACGAGAATCGAGTGGGCAAACATGAGATTTTGGTGCATCCATCACACAGGTAAATAAGCTATATGAAAATAATTTCAAATTGAATACCTTACCAGTAATCTATTTGATGTTAAGTTCCAACATAAAGTGAGTTTATTCGTTTTAATTAAGTAAGCAATTATAACAATGTGCATGACATTAGAATGTAGCCTGATAATCGTGGAACACAACCTCCACATGAAGGTTCGGATGTGCATCCTAGTAGTGGAGGTATTCATTTGCTATTCAATTTTTTTTCTGTAACTATTAATACAAATAAACATCTTAAATTGTAATTTGTGTAGAAATTAATGTAACCTTTTTTGTTAATATTTTAGAGCATGTAGTCGGTGGTGACCAAATGGAGCATGATCTGAGTAAGCAACATCAGGAACATGATGTTTGCAAGTCAAGTAAAGAGGACCATTATTATTCCTTTAAACATATTTAATTGCAATGGGTGTATTGTTTAATGCAACCTTTCGTATTTCAACTCCAGAGGATCTAGAGGGTGTTCAACATGTTGAGGTTGAGGCTAGACAAAATGATTTTGAAGATGATGTGGCCCCATCAAGTAAAGAGTGCCACGGTTATGTTCTTTAAATTAATGAAATACTTGTAACAAAAATAAAAAATAATTTGAATTTAACCCATTTCTTTGTTATTGTAGAGGAACCCCCTTTGCATCGGTGTCCTCATCCTTGGAAGAGGACTAGGCATACATCGATATCATGAGCAGAGGGTAGAACAACTGAAGAGGGGGGAAATGATGAAGAAAATGATGCTCCAATTAGACTTTTAATAGCTTCAAAAAAAATGATTCTAATCTACATTATTTGATAATGACTAATTTTTATGTGTTAATGAATGTAATTATGTGCTAATGAATGTTCATGAATGATATGTGTTAATTAATATTGATGAATGTTGCATGTTAATGAGTGTTAATGAATGTTATGTGTTATTGAACATTATGTGATAATGAATGAATGTTATATTTTATTAATGGATGAAACAATGAATGAATGTTAGATGTTAACGGGGAATTTACAGTGATGTTGGGGGGGGGGGGGGTGCAAATGAGCTTCCACCTTCACTTGGTTGGCCCTGTTAAGTAGAGAATATTAAACTATTCTCAAAACCAAGCGAACCTCAATAAGATAACACACTTTTCAATATTTCATTATGTTGTACAGTTAATCTTATTGAATAATGTATATTGAATCTTAATTGCTGGGTCCAACAGAGCCAACACGAATAACAACACCACAAGTGGGTGGTTTATTTTTTAAGTTTTTTTTTTCATGATAATCTTGGAAGGTTCATCTACAGTGTTATGTGTAATTGTAACGGTGAGAAATTTTTATTTTTTGTGGTTTGACATTTATTTTTTGTTCCATGTGGATGAGTTGGAAGAGGTCAGTGATTACTATCAAAACAGGGGTCACTTTGATGAACTATATTTCGTGTTTGTGATGAGCAGCAACACTAGAAGTAACTTACATATTTAAATATTCAAGATTATGAATATGATAATGTTGCCACTACTATCATGAATCATTCTCTAGAGGAATAGGATCATATGCAATTCAAAGATGTTGTAGTTAAAGTGGCCAATGTTGAATTGTACTACAAAGTTGTACACTTTTATTTGCAAGAACACCTAGATCTTATTAATGACCTCTTGAATGTCCTTGCCCTTAGGGTAGACCACACACAAGTGGTTGACATCATGCATAAGGTATGAATCTAAACTCTTTTATTTTGTTACTATTTTTAGGATTACTGAGATGTCTTTCACTTGGGTATTAAGTTTTTCTAGATGTTCTCTTTAGCAGCTATTTGGTTTTGAAATATTTTATGAGTATCTTTTGTTCTGTTGTATTTGTTATTCACGTTGGACATCTCCCTCTTCTGAAGTCATACATGGTTGCAGTACAGAGCAACAATGTAGCTATTGTTAATCAATCTTTGAATGAATTTTTTGTTGAAGAGGAAGATTATGATAGGCTTCGAGAATCTATAGATATGCACGACAACTTTGATCAAATAGGGCTTGCTCAGAGGGTGAGAGGAACTTCTCTATTAGTTCTTTCATTTAAGTTAAAGTGGGATGTAATTTAGCATTTGAATATTTTTCTAATGATCTTGAATTCCAATTGGGTTGAGAAACATGAACTTCTTGAATTCTGGTTAAAGGATTTTCTATAGCGAATTTTCAAAAAACTAGTGACCCTTTGAGGAGGCAAATGATTCTTGAATTCTGTTTGGTTATATTTATTGCTTGCTGAAAATTATGAAATGCTTACTTATAAATGTTTATGAACTTCTACATGTATAAATTAAAAGTATGATTCCTTGATGAAGATTGCTTCTGAAAAATACTTGATTTAATTATATCAGATCAACAATAGACTAGTGCCTTCATCCCTTACTGATTTCATACTATCACATCAAAAGCATCTATATGGATTGTAACTGAAATGTAAAATGCAGTTAGTCTTATTGAATTTTAACTTTTCTCTAAAAGACCAATAAGACAATTTGAAACTTGCCAACCAACCTTTCAAACTGATGCTCAAACTGGAAATTTGTCTCAATCACAATAGCATAAGATAGCACATTGACGTAATCTAATAAAATAGATTTATCACATGGAACTAATCAATCAATTGAAAAGAATATACCATTCAAAATGAAGAACACTTGAAATTTATATTGAAAATAGATAATCAAACCAGTTGATTTCAATATGTATCATCCACCAACTTTGATATTTCCAGAAAACAAACTACATAAGTTTGTATAAAATTGTCTTGATAAGATCATAAAACTTGAGGTATCTCCCCCACTTGTTCTAAAATATCCTCCATTTATGGATGAGGATTCATTTTGAAAGTGAAAGGGCATTACCCTTTCATTAAAACTAAAACTAACAAAAACTAACTAAAAACTAACTTCCTAAAAATTGTCTTTACAATATGAACATATTATAAAAATATAGAAAAACATGACTCTAGGCTCCAACTTAGACATCAAGTCTAGTCTCCCATCATATTGCCGCACTTTTGGATATGCTCCAAGTACTTCTCTGACTTATATGTGTCTACATCATGGATGATATTTTTGACAATGACTTCCATCATGACAAATTTTTCCATCTGTTTCACAATCTCTTTCAATTCAATTCCATCAATTTGGGCAATATCAAGGGCGGCATTAAGAAGACTACAATATTCTGAGATCCATACATCTTTATCCTTTATCTCACCCTTTTGATCAATTAACTCTGGGAACCCATGTTGAATAGTGCCTTTACATTCATCATATTCAAATTTTAATTCTTCATCAAATTTATTGTGTTTAGCCAGCAACCTCTTTATTTTTTCAATTTCTTCTATTTCCGCTTTGGCCATTGTTTTATCATGCAGCCTTGTTCCCAATCTGTTTGAAATATTGTTGTGTGAAACTACATTGTCCATGTTCTTTTGAAATACTGTCCGGAATTCTTTCAGAAAGCCTTGTAAAACCTCAAATCTTTTAGTTAGTAATACACCAACAGTATCTGCCATCACACTTTGCATCTGTTTAATATCCTTTTATTTTCTTGTTGCAACTTATCACATTTTTTCTTCCATTGAGAGCTATCTGGAGTAAGAACCATTGGTACCTATTACCCACTTCTCCTTAGCATTTCTTCATACAATGCCTTGTACTGGTTCCTCTTCCTCACTACTCTGCCCATCTGTGCTTTATTGAATTTTCAAATATCCACTCTAATATCAGCAGAAATAATTGGATCAATTTCACCAACTTTTAGTTTCATCACATGGCCAAAGGCATTGTCAACATCAATGATCTTTGGTCTCTTGTGGGGAGGGTACAGAGCCCATAACCTCAAAGATTCCTCATCCTAATCAAATCTTGAACCAATAAATACATCATTTACACCTTGTATATCCAATTTGAATTCCTTGTTTTCTGAATGCAATAAACTGTCAAAGATAAAAGAAGCACCAGAGGTCCCATCCAGGAAACAAAATCAACCAAGCCTTTGTAAGTAGTTCCCTCCCCTTTTGAGGGGTCATTATGGTTATCTCTGCATCAAATTCCTCTTTAATTTCTTTAACAACTCAACCTCATTATCAAGCATTATGTTGGGAATAGAGTCCCTCAATTTCTTCCCTTTAAAATTGTACAACAATGATTTAAATTCTTTGTAATAAATTAAAAACATCATCAACAAAAAAAGCAGAAAACTCCTCTAATCAAGAGTTAGCATGAACTTCTAATGTTGTCTCTATTTGGCCCTGCATGCCTGGCTCTTCTTCCTTCTCTAGCACTTGCCATCTAGAGATAACTGCATTCTCATCAGATTCACTTTTTGCCTCCTCCTCATTGGTTTCAATTTCTTGGAGTCTCCGTCTCTTTTCTACCAGTTCATTATTCAGTTGATCAATTACCTCTTTGGCCTCTACATCCTCCATGTTCTTGAAGATATCTTCAGTCTCAATACTGACATGCAGATAACCCCCCAAGTTCTGGCTCTTCTTGCAAGATTGAATGTATCCTTCAGGATCATAGTTTTTCCTAGCATAATTCTCAAACAAATTGTATTCTTCTATCAGCTTCTTATCAATTATTTCATAAGCTTTGGTTGACACTATGGTGAAATCACCAAAACTCAGTGTCCCAGATAGGAAGTATTGCTTACGCATATCTGCAAAATGTTTAGCATTGGACACACTCAATTGCCTCACAATCTCTAAATAAGCTATTATGTTTGGTACTAGTTTTGGTAGCATGTAGGGGCTCCCCTCAAATCCATATACTATAAAATATTTAAAATCCTTATTCACAAACCAGTCGCCCCAGTTATGATCAACAATGTGTCTTTCATCATAATCCCTGGGGCTTAGGAACCTCTTGATCTCATCAGAGATAGACCCTTAACATGAAATCCCATACATTCGGTACAATGGCATCACAATAAGTTCTTCAAAATTAATATAGTTGAACCTCATATATCGAGAATCCCAAAGAGATGTCCACAATTGGATGGGCTACTCCTCACCTTCCATGTTCTTGGTATTTAATTTTAAGCCCTTCGGTCAAAAAGCCTTTACATATCCATAAAATAACACTAGATGCATCAATAGTGAATAAAATTTGAAATTGGGATGAGTATCATCCCTAAGGTTTAAAAAACCTTCGTGCAACCTCTCCACAAGATATGCTACATAGTCAAAAGGCCTAGGTTCATACATTTGTATATCAGAGGCTAACACCAGCGGCCCAGTGCTTGCCATATCAGGCACCTCCACCCCTCCTACTTGCCCACATGACATATATGTGTACTACAAGTAGTGTCTAAACAAATCAATGCTGAATGGTGGCCCATCTTCCTCTGTTAATTTTCCTACCTGCCTCTTGTGAATGGCAAATTTTCAATCGGTATATGTAGTGTCCATTCTGAGGTATTCTTCCTCCAACTCCCCAAAGGACAAGATCTTATTAGGACTAGGGTCTAAATTGAAAACCTCATTTATGGTACCCGTAGAAAATCTAATAAATGCTTCCCCATTTGAGAGGTGAATGCACCTCTTCACCGAATTATAATTCCTCGCCAAAACCTCTAGCAATCTTATGTTTACAAAAACATTAAGGACTATTAGCTTACCTAAATTTTTCATCCAAGGATTGCAGAGCGACATCTCCTTATTGCTCCTCAAATAGTGGAACATAAATAGTTCATGTCCCATTACCTTGGTCCATACATCTCTGACCTCTTTGTACTTGTCTTCTAATTGGTCTCTCCCTGGTAGGTGCTGCTTCGACCTTCTGGATTTTGGGTGAGGTGCCTACATTTGGTTTATCAGGTCTTGGTTTAACCTCCTGACTGGAGGTACCTCTTAATTTTTTCCTTTCTTCGCCTTAGAGTCGGGGCTCTTGGTTGCCCTCTTCTTTCCAATTGAACTCGAAGCTTCCATTTCTACAATTACAATCCTCTGCTCTATTTTTCAAAAGCACAATGTGTTCTATTTATGTATTCTTCTTTCACCAATGCAGTATTTAGACAAGGCAATTTCTAGTTCCGTCCTATTCATTTGCAATAATGAACTTCTCATAAAATTTGCCTCGTGCGAACCATAGATGCATCTACTACAAGTATTAAATAGAAGATTTTTAAAATTTTCAGTTTTAAATTCTAATATGACAACGGCTCATTGGCATATGTCTCCTCGATGAATATTTCCCTTTTGGCACTCTCTAAACAACCCTTTATCTGCTTTGACATCTTACTTTCTCTTATCATGATACCCTAAGCCGATGATTCCTTTTCCTCCTCATTGACATATCTCAAACCGATATTCTCATCGAGCGTCAGGTGAGCTCATTTAGCATTATCGCAATAGGCATTGTTTCTCTGATGGGCTTCACCATCAACATAGCTCTTCCCGATGCAACCGGCTTCATCACCATAACTCTTCCCGATAGTGTCTTCGCTTTTCTCAATCAGTCTGCTCCTTCATCGAGTATCGAGGTAGTTTGAAATGAAACATACTGATAAGCAAAGTCTTCTTGATAGAGTATGTTCCATCAGTATATGTTTCACCGATGATTTCTTCTGGCATCGGGGTGGCTCAAAGTAACATATACCGATCTCTTTGGTTATACCAATGCAACCAGCTTCATCGCCATGAGTCTTTTCAATAGTGTCTTCGCTCTGCTCAATCAGTTTGCTCCTTCATCGCATATCAGGGTAATCTGAAATGAAACATACCGATAAGCAAAGTCTTCCCGATAGAGTATGTTCCATCAGTATATGTTTCACCGATGATTTCTTCGGGTGTCAGGGTGGCTCAAAGTAACACATACCGATTGCTTTGGTTATACCGATGGACTCTTCTTTTCGCCACTCTTATCAGTATAAGTCTTACTAATACCCTCATCGACTATCGGCAAGACAATTCTCCACTGTTGTCGCTAGTGTTTACTATGTCAATGGGTCATATCGGTATATTTTTTGCCAATGCATCAATTCTCCTCAACTTTGCTCCTTGATCGGTATAACTTATGTCAATGAGTACAACTCCGGCTTGCTACGCTCTCTCATCGGTATATGGTATCTCAATGCAAAATTGGTCCTTGATAGTTTAAGTGCCCTCATCAGTATAACTTATATCGATAATGTAAAATTTCAATCATTTTCAACTCCTCCTTTAAGATACAAAAATTGATAATGGATTTAATACAATCTGAAGAAAAACTTTGTTCTGCATGGGAGCTTTACCCTTTCTGATAATTACTTGTGCACTTTGATCAATCACAAGAACCTGTTTGCTAGGCCTCCTCGCCTTAAAAGGCAACCCAAAGTGATTCATCTTGTCACAATGCCACCCTCAATATGCCCACCTGATGGTTGAATCTCTAGAGAGAAGTCACAATTGGATGGAGATTGTCACTACAAAATTGCACCTACACATAAAGCCTAGCATTAACTATTCTTATGGACAAAGTGTTGAATATATAAAAGGAAATTATAGAAAAAATAGCATTTTTAAGAGCATAATTAATTTGAAAAATTGTGTGCTAACATGTTGCACTGTCTAAAAAGGATTATCTTTACAAGGATGCAATGGAAACTAGTTCTCAATTGGGTGATCGTGAACTTGCAGAGCAATTGCTGGTGTATTTTGTGGAACAGGTATACAATTGGTAAAACATATAGTTGGTTGGTCTCTCTCATAGGCTAAAGTATATTTTGAATTTTCATTTTGGATTGGGGCATTGAAATGGGGCTTACTTTTGCATTTGGAACTGCAGGGCAAGAAAGAATGCTTTGCTTCATGCTTGTTCATATGCTATGACTTGATCAAACCAAATGTGGCTTTGGAACTTGCCTAGATGAATAATATGATTGACTTTGTGTTTCCATAGCTACTTCAGGCTCTTGATATACTCTAATGATTCTGTGAATATTTTAAGTTTCTCTTTAATAAACCTTTTAAATCTTCTACAGAATTAAATAGCTAATATTCAAAAAAAATCTTTTTCAAAGTTCATTCGAGAATACAGGACAAAAGTTGATGAGCTTGTTAAGGACAAGTTAGAGGTTGTCCAAGAAGAGAAATCCAAGGAGAAAGAAGAGAAATATCTTGTTGCTCAACAGGTATGTTTTTTCTTAATTGAGCCTCAAGGAGCACTTGTTCTACTCTACTGACGGTTTTTAAAAATTCAAATAAATGTGCCTATTTTGTTTACAGAATATGTATGCTCAACTTCTTCCCCTTGCTTTGATAGCACCTCCAATAGCATTTTAAGAGCATAATTAAGGAAATTATTAGCATTTTTAAGAGCATAATTAAGGAAATTATAGAAAAATGGAATTTTTAAGGAAATTATAAAAAAATTATGTGCTAAATATTGCACTGTCTAAAAAGGATAATCTTTACAAGGATGCAATGGAAACTAGTTCTTAATCAGGTGATCGTGAACTTGCAGAGGAATTGCTAGTGTATTTTGTGGAATAGGTATACAATTGGTAAAACATATAGCTGGTTGTTTTCTCACAGGCTAAAGTATATTTTAAATTTTCATTTTCGATTGGGGCATTGAAAGGGGGCTTACTTTTGCAATTTGGAATTGCAGGGAAAGAAAGAATGCTTTGCTTCATGCTTGTTCATATGCTATGACTTGATCAGATCAGATGTGGCTTTGGAACTTGCTTGGATGAATAATATGATTGACTTTGTGTTTCCATACCTACTTCAGGTTCTCGATATACTCTAATGATTCTATGAATATTTTAAGTTTCTCTTTAATAAACATTTTAAATCTTTTGCAAAATTAAATAGCTAATATTCAAAAAAAATATTTTTCAAAGTTCATTCAAGAATACACAGCAAAAGTTGATGAGCTTGTTAAGGACAAGTTAGAGGTTGTCCAAGAAGATAAATCCAAGGAGATAGAAGAGAAAGATCTTGTTGCTCAACAGGTATGCATTTTGTTTAATTGAGCCTCAAGGAGCACTTGTTCTACTCTACTGACGGTTTTTAAAATCTCAAATAAATATGTGCCTATTTTGTTTATAGAATATGTATGTGCGGCTTCTTCCCCTTGCTTTGCCAGCACCTCCAATAGCATTTTTAAGAGCATAATTAAGGAAATTATAGAAAAATAGCATTTTTAAGAGCATAATTAAGGAAACTATAGAAAAATAGCATTTTTAAGAGCATAATTAAGGAAATTATAGAAAAATAGCATTTTTAAGAGCATAGTTAATTTGAAAATTAGCATTTTAAGAGCATAATTAAGGAAATCATAGAAAATTAGCATTTTTAAGAGCATAATTAAGGAAATTATAGAAAATTAGCATTTTTAAGGAAATTATAGAAAAATTATGTGCTAACATGTTGCATTATCTAAAAAGGATAATCTTTACAAGGATGCAATGGAAACTAATTCTCAATCGGGTGATCGTGAACTTGCAGAGGAATTGTTGGTGTATTTTGTGGAACAGGTATACAATTGGTAAAATATATATTTGGTTGTTCTCTCTCACAGGATAAAGTATATTTTGAATTTTCATTTTGGATTGGGGTATTGAAATGGGGATTACTTTTGCATTTGGAGCTGTAGGGAAAGAAAGAATGCTTTGCTTCATGCTTGTTCATATGTTATGACTTGATCAAACCAGATGTGGCTTTGGAACTTTTCTGGATGAATAATATGATTGACTTTGTGTTTCCATACCTACTTCAGGTTCTTGATATACTCTGATGATTCTGTGAATATTTTAGGTTTCTCTTTAATAAACATTTTAAATCTTCTGCAGAAATAAATATGTGCCTATTTTGTTTACAGAATATGTATGCTTAGCTTCTTCCCCTTGCTTTTCTAGCACCTCCAATGCCTGGCATGGGAGTGGGCATGGGAGGTTGCTTTCAACCAGGTATGAGTGGAATGGGAATGCCTCCCATGCTAGCTTATGGTATGCCACCTATGGGTGGCTATTGATGGGATTGAAGAACTTAACATGGGACATAATTCTTCAATCATACATGGTTTTTTGAGGCTGGTCTTCGAGTGGAAAGATTAGATTGTAAAATTGCTTTTATTGTCGTTTGGTTGGTTGATACAAAATAATGAATCTTTAGTATTATCGTATTGGTCAATCAGTTCAAATCTAAGATCCACAGATCTTTTGCTTGACAAAAAGGCCTCCGATAACAGTTTGCATTGTTTTGCATTGATCCGGACCTCAGTCCTTCTGAACTTCAGTCCCTCATACTAGAATATCTCTAGAAACTACATATTCACTCAATCTGTTGTTCCTCAAACCTTCGTCCCTTAAAATGATTCTCAAAACTTCCCTTTATACCATCCGCAAGCGATAACAACTCGATCAAGTCGGCCAAAGACCAACCGGTTCATGATGAAAGATGTAAACAATAACATGTCGGCCCAAATCCCCAAGAACATCTTCAAATGCATAAAACTTCACACGGTCCTTCAAAAACATTAGACAAGGCCCAAAACAACATCGCTCAATGATCTGCAAGTTACGGGAACCACTCACAACCCAATTCATCTTCGCTCCATACACTACAAGACCAACTGGTAACAACATACCAATACCGAGATTGATATCTCACCGGAATCAAATCCAAATGCTAGTTTGAACTACTCTGGTGCTCCTACATTAGACTCTTAGGTTTAATTGAAAAGTGAGTCCCATCACTTGATCTGGTTCAGTGATCTATCAGTAGGTACTTGCAACTGCCTCAGGGTTTTGACGATCTAACTACAGGTTCTGGTTGCCTCTCCTTGGTGAATCTACTGGTCCACCCTGCAGCCTGCCCTGGTTCGATGATCTATTCAAGTCTCCACCCACTAATTACCTCAATATCAATCTCTAGGTTTGGCGGTCTACTTGTAGTCTTGTACTTCTTCACGTTCCACGATCTAAACAAGTCTACAAGCTACCTCAACTTCCTTTCCAACCAACCGGTACATAACCAAGTCTTCTTTGATCAATAGGTTCACAAACTAGCTCTAATACCACTTGACGTAGTCAAGGTAGGGAGATCCAATCAAGGACATCCCCGCCTTGCATCCTATAACACAAAACACCATGCAAGGTACCAGCAACTGGTAACACAACATAAGATCCAATCGGTAAATAGATAAAGAGCAACCCTAACTAGTAGAAGTAACACATGATATAACCAATAACTAGATAAATTAATCATTATAACCATTTAATAAATTACATATGCCTTCAGTGGCTACACATGTTGGACCATAGCCCAGGATTACAAAACAATCCATACAACACAAATCTAAGATCCGCAGATCTTCTACTCGACAAATAGGCCTCTGATAATAGTCTGCACTATTATGCACTAATCCGGACCTCAGTCCTTTTGAACTTCACTCCCCCCAAACCAGAATCTCTCTGGAAACTACATCTTTTCTCGATCTATTCTTCCTCAGACCTTCATCCCTTAAAATGATTCTCAAAACTTTGCTTTATACCATCTGCAAGCGATAACAACTCGATCAAGTCGGCCAAAGAGCAATTGGTTCATGATGAAACGTGTAAACAATAACATGTTGGCCCAAATCACCAAGAACATATCCAAATGCATAAAACTTCATGCGGTCCTCCAGAAACATCGGACAAGGTCCAAAACAACATCGCTCAATGATTCGCAAGTTACGAGAACCACTCGCAACCCGATTCATCTTCGCTCCATACACTGCAAGACCAACTGGTAAGAACATACCAATATCGGACTAATACCAGGATCAATATCTCATCAGAATCAAATCAAAATGTCATTTTGAACTACTTTGGTGCTCCTGCATCAATTAATTGGATGTTTTAGCACCTAGAAAGGGTGTTTTGTGTGAGATGACTTTATTTGATTATATTTACATGAAGTGAGGTTATTGTTCTATAATTTAATCAATTTAAGGAGTTATCATGGGTCTTTTTGTTCATCCTCTTTTTTTCATCTTAGAAGAGAATAATTACGAGTCTTAGTGAAATCAAATCCTAACATATATTAGGTGGTTAGATATTTTTCCTTATTTGTATGGACTCATACCTGAACCAACTGCAATAAGGGGTAGATAAGATCATAGTATTATCATTGACCATGTTGTAAGATTTATTTTCTCTAATGTTGGTCTTAACACTATTTGTGTTGTATCAAACATAGAATTTCCCCACACACTTTGGAATAGACTTTGGGAGATCCATGGAGGCCCTCAAATCTCTCAATTTCTAGAGGATCTTGTAGAAAATTATCGCATTCCTCTTGCACATGTAATTGTTTTACTCTTTGATGATGATACTTAAGAGGAGCTCTAATATTCATGACCCCCATTGATTTAATGTAGTAAGACATCCATCATATTCTAGGTATAGTTACAATGGTAGTCATATCTTGCACATATGTGATCCTTGTTTGTGGAATCTTATATTGTAGATTTAGAGGTATTTTTAGGATATTCATCTCCTCTTTGTTGATAGTAACATTGTAACTATTGGAACACCTTCTTCATTACTTCCAAGCATAACTACTTAGTATTTGTATCTTGCAAACATATCATGTTTTTCTATGGATTCTCAAATTGCAAAATTGGAGGATTATTTTACAGGAATTCATATCCTCTTTCGTGGCATCCACATTAGTGTTTTAAACCCATGTTCATTATCTTTATATGTTGTTCTACATCAATATTCACAGGTTTTAGGATTGACATTATCTCATTCTAACAAGAGGACATTTGAGCATTTTTTAGAGGTATGCACAATTTGGACTTGGATACTTGATTCTTCCAATTTATGGAATGGATTTTCATATCACCAATGGATCCCTTTATTCCTGATGGGAGAATTTATTTCTTACAGACAATGGATCATGTTTTGTCTTCAGGCATTCATCATTTACACAGAAGCTACTTCTTTATGAGGGGTATTTCTATCCTCATTTTCTCTCTCCTACAGGGGGACATCTATTATAGTTTTGTGATAGAAGAACTACTTGGGGGTTCACATTGAGTCCTCATATCCTTATTTCACTAGTGTAGTTATTTCATTTTCTCTCTTTTGGAGAGGAGTTTTTTCCCTTGTGGTTTTCTCCTTTTCTATAGTTATGAGAAATTGTATTTTTTCATACATGGGTACCTCATTAAGCCTCATATTTAGTGAATAATACACCTGTCTATACCAAAAGCATATACATGGACATGAAAGGGGATTGACCAATCCAAAAATATAAGTGTATGAGCCTTGGCTTATTTGTTTTCAAGCTATCAAAAGATTGATGTCATTAATCAGTTTAGGTAATTTAGGCTTTATTGTTTTTATTTTTAAGCAATTCTTCTAGAGATGCCACTATAATAGAATAACCCTTAATGAGTTTCGATGGTATTCAGTATATCGTAGGAATCCTTTTACTTCTAGTGCAGTTTTAGGATGTGGTAAGGTCATAATTAATGTAATTTTCAGCAAATCCACCGTTAGCCCTTCTTTGCACACGATGTGTCCTAATAATGTCCTAAAAGGTATGACAAAATATATTTATTGAGATTCAAAGATATTTGCATACTCATGAACTTTTCTAACATGGTCCTGAGCGATTGGATGTGATTTTTAACAAGGCCATAGACTATTCAACTGTCTAAGTATACTTCTAAGAAATCATGGATGAACTCCTTAGAGGTGTTTATCAAAATTTTGTTGAATACTTCAAGTTCATTCTTCAATCAAAAGGAATAATTGACTACATAAATTACTCCTTTTTATAGAAAATATTGTATTAGCTTGATTTGGACCTGATGGTATATAAATTGCTCTCCCAATGACTGATTCCAAAATATCCTCTATGGAGGAGGTAGGGAATAGGTCATGTATGAATTTTTTTTTTAGTTCCCAAAATCCCACACATATATGGATCTCTGCTATTTTGTTATTTTGTATTTGCATTGGACTAATCCACTCAGGGTCTTATTGGTTTGATACTTCTTGTCCTTGACATCTTATCAAGTTATGTCTTATCTATTTCCTTTAGATTAGGATTAAGGTGGTAAGACCTCTTCCGACAAAGTTTAATTCCTTCAATTGTATCTTCACAACTCCCACTTCCTCCTTGATTCCTTTCATTTTGATAAATATTTGGGGAAATAAGTCTTCATATTCTTAGAGCAATTCAAGGACATCTAATATCACTGGTTGTTTATAGTAATCTCCAATTTTCTTCAATTTATGAGTATCTATGGAGGCTATGGTTTCTTCACTAAGTTTAAGAGGTTAATTGTTATATTGTTCCTATAAATCCTTGTTTAGTTGTAACTCTTGTTCTCCTTGTTTATTTGTACCAATTTTGAAATACTAGTGTTAAATTATGGTAAAAGAGTTGTATGTAAAGGCAATAGTCATATTCACTACCTCTCTTCCATATAGTGACGTAGGTTTGAATATAATTATTTGGAGTGATTGTTCCTACATATTTGGGTGTTAGAGAAAATTTTCTCCTTCTTTTTGTACATATTAGGATTTAGAAAGCATGATAATTTGGGATAGTATGTCTATGTGTATTTAGCTAACAAGTTGTATTGCAAACTAAGGTATCCTGAAGTGTGACAATTCTAATTGATTCATCTTGAAATATATTTTTCATATCTAGGATATACTTTGTTATATCTCCTACTCCAAATAACCTTGGTATCTTAATATGTGATATTCCCCTTTGTATGTGGTTAATATAATTTGCATCATCCATGGACTAGTTCTTCTCTAATTTAGAGTTTCTTTGTATCATGAAGACCTGTCTGAATCAAAACATCCTATGTTACAAAAGTGGTGTAGTGCCAAATTTTTTGGATACGAAATATGGAGGTTCTTAAGTACTATATCTTGGACATTGCTACTACTAGGATATGTTGTTGTCATTGATGTCAACATATTCTTGCTCCGGTGATTGCAGATTGGTGTATTGGGATTATGGTTTGGTGTATGGGGTATTTCTTGTATTATTATATTCTTCTGTATTGGCTTTGGTGATCCAGAAAGCTTAATTGATCATATCAGATGATCCAGTTTTGCAGTTTATTTATCTGATTAGTGCTTTGCAGAGTTCAATATTTCCTCCAGTATATTCTAGTGTGATCAGATCTAGAGCTGATATTTTGGGATATTGTTTGGGATGGTCTTGTGTATCTTCATTTTAGATGGTTCATGATTTGGTGCTTCGCAAGTTATCTTTTTTTCATCACAGTTGTTGTTATTTGTGTATTCTTGAGGTTTAGATGTTGATCGACAAAGATTTTATAAGTGGTTGTGGTGCAGCTATTGTTGATGATTCTAACATGCTTGCTTATGTTTCCTAAATATGTCCTATTTGTTTTGATGATTTGCATTGATCATTGTGCGAATTCTTGGTGACTTTGTTGAAACGGTAATGTTCTTTGCGTTATGCGGTTTTTCTAGTGGTATAGCATGTTGCGGTTGATCTTGATTACCAGTGGTGATGAGCAATTGGGAATTTGGTTTGGGATCATTTGATGTCATGTACATCATTATATTGGTCCAGTGGTCAATCTTTGTATCGTGTGATGTAATTTTTTAATTGTGAGTAAAGGGTTTAGCCGACCTTGTTGTCAAGGTTGATTATTTGTATAAATAGGTGATATTGTCATGTAATTTAGGTATTAGTGGTGTGTCTGCATTATCAGAGTGTGGTATATGTGTGAATAAGGATTCATCTTTCAGTATGATGTATTGAGCAGGGATTGGTGTTGAATGTTGGCATTCTACACTAGTGAGAAATGATGGTGTTGTCATTGATGGCAACCTACCGGCAACCTACTAGCAACCTTCAGGAAGCCACCCGACATTCATCTGGTAAACCACCGGCAGGCATCGGAACCGACAGACTCTTCACTGGAAGTGGCAACAATACATACCGGTGCTCCAGCCGACAGGAATAAACTTTTTTTTATTCAATTTAATTGTAAATATCTTTTTGTTAAGATGAGATGGAATATTGTAATAGACTCATATATGTATGAGATCTTGTAAATCATTTTAATAAGAGAGAAGAAGGGAGATAAGATAGGAATGAGCAAATAATAAGGACAAATTTGTATAAGGTTTATGGTTATAGTATGAGCTTAAACTGGTACTGAACTTGGCATAGTTGATGCTGATTTGAAGTAGTAGATTGTATTGGATTTTCATAATCCATTTTGTAAGTCAGTGAGACTTCCATTTTGTAGATTGAGAAATGAGCTCTAAACAGTTGGCCTTCCAGCATGTGTAGGCCCCTCATTGTAAGTAATATTTATTCATTGGCCAATGAGTGAATATTGTGGGTCACAAATCCCACCGAGGTTTTTCCCACACCGGGTTTCCTCATTAAACATCTTGTGTTATGGTGTGTTTTCTATGTTGTCTTTATTGTTCCTATTTACTACATTAATTCTTATTTACCGATACACTATTTTGGAATGCAAAATACTTAATAAGGTTTAATAATTTGTTAACCGATAAGATACTGATTCACCCCCCCCTCGGTATCTTTGGGACTATCATTAATCCTAACAATTGGTATCAGAGCTTGGTCCTCTATTTTCAAAATCCTAACTGCTTGAGGAAGATTTTGACACTGGTACAGATGGAGAACTTAAGAAAGCAATTGGAAGGAGATCTTGTAGATTATGATTTAGAGAAGTTGAACAATATCAAACTTGAAGATGATCTGAGGACTGCACATGAATTCATTCAAGGACTTCAGGAGAATCTTACTATTGCTAGAAATAAGAGAAAAGAACTTCATGAGAAGATGCAAAGTGATGATGATTAAAAGGAAACTCTTAATGAGCTTGTAAACAAGATGAGGCAAGAAAACATGACTATGAGGAATGAAATGCAAGACATGACTATGAGATTTTGTAAAGACATTGAAGATAGAAAGAACAATGAAGATGACTTGACTAGGAGACTCAATGATGCTGGAAATGAAAATCTAAGAATTAGTCATGAAAATGATATGTTAAAGATAGATCTGATTCACATGCAACGTGATAAAACTGAACTTATGAGGTAGATGGGAATTCTAGAAAATGAGTTGGCTACTGCAAATCAACATAAAGAGAAATTCAAGAAAAGTTCAGAAGAACTTGATGATATGCTAAAAACTCAGAAACCTAATGGAAATACTAATGGACTGGATTTGAAGTTGGTGAAAGTTCCGGTACTGCAAACAATCATGATCACAGTAAACTGGTAAGACAACCTAATACTTACAAATTTAATGGGAAATACTTTAATTGTAGCAAGAATGGTCATATAGAAAATCAGTGTAGATCTAGAAACAATCAGAACATTAATGCACCCACCGGTCAATGTTCCAAATGCAACAAAGTTGGTCATAATTCAGAAAACTACATAATGAATGTGAGATGTTATGTTTATGGAAGATTTGGGCACTTATCTAATCAATGCAGAACACAAACCAACATAGGATATGAAAAGGCTATTCAGAAGAATAATGTGACTTGTTATGCTTGTAACAAGATTGGACATATTGCAAAATTTTGTAGAAGCAAGACTCCACCGGCAAACAATAAAGGACCCAGTTTGAAAGGCAAAGAAAAGGTTGATGAGGTAAAGCAAGAATTTTCAAGACAATGGATTAGAAAGATAGATCAAAATGTTGATGAGACTATTCCTTCACCGGTAGAACAGAGTATCACTCCACTGGCAGTAAATTCTTCATCTAACTGAGAAGTAACCCTTTGGGGGTATTGCAGAAAGTTGAACATCATGCAAATTACCCTCGGTAGATGGTGGGCAGATAGATTTCTTCTTTACCGGCAGATGTGTTAATTTTTCACTTAATCGGCGAGCATTTATTGTGGTTGATGAATGAAATTTCATTATAAATCATTAGTTTTCCCTCTTTTTCGATTCATCAAGCATTCAAACTAGCAGAGAGCACGAAAATCTGAGTGAAGGCATTCAAGGTGAAGAAGTGAAGTGATTCCTTTCAAGCACTCAAACATTATCAGGCAGCTTAATGTATTTTTCATATGGCTTCCTCTTCTGCTTCGAAATTTATTGCAAACCCTACTGTTGTGGAAATTGTAAAATGCCCTAGGCCAGTTTTCAAAATTATTCCTGAGATAGCTAAGCAAGATGATTCAATAGGCGCATTCTCAAAAATTCCTAAAGGAGTAGCTTATGTTGAAGATCCTAGAATTTATATTCACTGCAATATTGAAGAGTTAGGTTCTGTGGAAATATTAAAGATGTTTAAAACAATAATTTGTGATGAGAATGGAAATGTCAAACCCGAACACAAGGTTATTGAGTCCTTAGGTTTTGTAGAAATATTGAACATCCCTGAATTTCCAGAGGAGGTAGTGTGAATTGTCCTAAGTAGGGAACATGGAGAATTTCTTTGGCTAGACTCAGTCTGCAAATTCACCCGGCAAGCAATTAGGGCAGTGACAGGTTTACCCTCCACCGGTAGTAGGCTAGACAAAACAAAGAAGGTACCCAACAATAGTCATGACCTTAACAGGAGCAACATCTGATAGTAGATCCTTGAGAGTAAATGACATCAAGGATATTAATATCAGATTCATAAGTATGATCTTAGGTTACAAGACCACACATGCAAACCAACTTAACTCAGTTTCTAGTCTTTGCATTAAAAGTGCTTATGATATGGTAAATAATGATGCAAAAATATATGTATGTGAATGGTTAAAGGATGAACTAGTTGACAATTTGAAGAAGATAAAAGGAGACAAGAAAGGAGCATTTCGTTTTGGTAATATTTTGGTATGTCTTATGTTGTATTTCTCAAAATAAATTCCTGGTATTGGACAAAAAGATTTTGGATATGACAAACTGGTAGGCAAATAGTTGCAAGAAGCCTTCACCGACATGGGTACTGATAAGGAAAACAATATAACTAAGTATTTCAAAGCTTTCCAAGCCAAAATGAAAACAAGAGAGAGACTACCACAAAGTATAGTAGACAAATATGATAAGGAAATCTGCTTTGTAATTAAGAAGGATGAAATATGGATTGAAGCAGTTCTTCCTAGAACTGTATGGGTAACTGAAATGGGGTATGAGGCAGATGTAAATATTATTGAAACTTATGCTAAAGCCTTGTTAGAAGCACCTAGAGAACCAGCGGAAAAAGTTTTTGGCAATGCAGAAATAATTGAGAGTGGTGTGCAAACATTGAAATAGAGAAAGAAAAGAGAAAAGTACATAAGGAGTGCAACAAAACAAGTAAAGGAAATAAAAGAAAACATCATGAACATTAGTAGAATAAAGAAAAGTGATATGGAAGGATTACAACCAGAGGCACATATCTCACCAATTGGTACATCATCTGACAATGAGATACCTGTTGAGTTTAAGAGAGTTGATAGGAAGAGAAAACCTTCACCGGTACCGTCTCCTTCACCCAAGAAAACAAGAACACTGAGGAAGAAGCAACAGGCGGTAAGACAATCAGCAAAGAAGTTGACACCTAAGAAGAAACAACAACAGGTTATACCACCTTTGGATAACTTACTGAGTGAAATCACTGATGACGACAACTTGGCAAATGTGAGCAAGTTGTATAATACATTCACTAATTCTGAAAAGGAATGTGTTGAAAACAACATTATTTTACATCTCGACATTTACAAGAAAGTGTTAATAGAAGTTGTAGATGATTTTCCAAATGAATTGTATAGAAGGTTAGATGCAAAGAGGATTGCAGTTATGGAGTTAGATAAGAAACTCAAGATTGAAAAACTACTAGCTATACATCTGGTTAACTCTAAAGAAGAGATTGATGAACTAATTAGTGAAGCAAATAGATCTATTTTTGCAAGTGGTCATCGGCATGTGAGCCTAATGGCTAGCAGAGTTATTGAAATTGCAGAGGAAATAACAGACAAATGGGATATCTTTTTTGTAGAAAAAAGAAAAATAGGAAGAATTGAACAGACCCAAGAAAACATTCAAAGTCTATCAAAAGGAAAAGGACAAAGGGAAAGGTAAAGTTGGTGGAATACCAAACATAAAAATAACTGGCAACCTACCACCACCCTTGAATACTACACTGGCACACATTGAGGATACACCGGCTACTGAAAATATGGACATAACACATGATGACACTAACCCTGAATTAGAAATTCTATTCACTATGAATGTTGATACTCAGCAAGTAAACATTATTATGGACAAGGATAGAATAGAGGTGCAAGATGATATTGCTGGCAGTGGAAACATTGTTGAGCAACCAGCAGAAAATGTAGAGGTTAAAGTGCAAACAGTGCATACAGAGAAAATAGAGCAAACAATGCATACAAAGAAACCTTTGGACAGTGGAATAAATATCGGTAGTGTAGATGTTGGCACGGAGAAACCGACAGAGTCTGAGAAACTAGCAGTGGATAACACAGAGATATCGGTAGTTGATAACAGAGAAACCGACAGAAGAATAGATACATGTTGAGATAGCAAAACCGGTAATCACTGAGAAACCCAAACCACTACAGGTGGAAACACAAACTGAGACTGATCCACCGGAGGTTGAGACAAGCAAATTGGTTACTAATACTGCAAGCATTGAGATAGTAAAAGCAGTTGGTCAAACATTAGGTACTTCACTAAGTGAATTCAGACCTACAAATGTGACTGAAGTACTTCTAGACTCAATCAAGAAGATAACTGATTGTAACGCTTTGGCCTACAAGGAAATTGATGATACCATACCTATTCTTAAGATGATTGCACCAAAATGCAATGTAGATAATGTAAAGGATTCCTTAGGACAGTTAGACAGATTGTCTAAATTTAATGTTGGAAATGTAATAATAGTGGATAAGGTAAATGAGGACACATTCAAAGAGAAAATGGAAAAAGAAAAAGAATTTTTTTTTGAGGAGACAATAAAGAAGTGCATAGAACACATTAACACACTTCTATCGGCACTAAATACAACAGTTTCGGAGTATAAGGAATTGTATAGAGAGACATGCAAGCCACATCTATTGACCCAGGACATTGATAAAGAGATAAGAAGAGTACAAAAAGAAATTGATGATATAGCTGATAATATCATTGGTTCATCTGAACCTATATCGGTTATTGAGCAAGAGATAGCAGGATTTGAGGAAAAGTTAGAGAAATTTGAGAAGGAAAAAGCAAGGATCAAGGCAAATGCCAAAGAGCTAAAGTATAAACTCAGTCCTAAATTGGACAACCTTATCTCTCTGAGGAATGAAATCTCTAAGGCATTAATTCAAGGAAAAAGATCACTGGAGGAACATATGCATCATCTCACTGGTACGATCCAACGAACTGAGGCAACCATGAATGATAGCAACAAATTCATGCAGAGTTTAAACTTGGTTTTGGCTGATATATTTCAGATTGTAACCAACTGAATTTTGCACTCATTTGATAATTTTTGACAACCTTTGTCATTGATGTCAAAGGGGGAGTAGTGGATAGAGAAAAATGGCTATTCAGAGAAGATCATCTGCTCAGGGGGAGCACATTTTTTTTGGTAACTTTCTGGACTTCATTTTTGGAAACAGTTTTTGGATTTTTCTCATGATTGTTGCCATCAATGCTAAAGGAGGAGATTGTTGGCATTCTACACTCTAGTGAGAAATGATGGTGTTGTCATTGATGGAAACCTACCGGCAACCTACTGGCAACCTTCAGGCAGCCACCTGGCATTCATTTGGTAAACCACCAGCAAGCACCAGCACCAGCAGACTCTTCACCGACAGTGGCAACAATACATATCGGCACTCTAGCCGGCAGGAATAAACTTTTGTTTATTGTATTTAATTGTAAATATCTTTTTGTTAAGCCGACATAGCATATTGTAATAGACTCATATATGTATGAGATCTTGTAAATCATTTTAATAAGAGAGAAGAAGGGAGATAAGATAGGAATGAGCAAATAATAAGGACAAATTTTGTATAAGGTTTATGGTTATAGTATGAGCTTAAACCGGTACTGAACCTGGCATAGTTGATGTTGATTTGAAGCAGTACATTGTATTGGATTTTCATAATCCATTTTTTAAGTCAATGAGACTTCCATTTTGTAGATTGAGCAGTGAGCTCTAGGCAGTTGGCCTTCCTACATGTGCAGGCCCCTCATTGTAAGTAATATTTATTCATTGGCCAGTGAGTGAATATTGTGGGTCACAAATCCCACTGAGGTTTTTCCCACACCGGGTTTCCTCGTTAAACATCTTGTGTTATGGTATTTTTTCTATGTTGTCTTTATTGTTCCTATTTACTACATTAACTCCTATTTACCGGTACACTATTTTGGAATTCAAAATACTTAATAAGGTTAAAGAATCTATTAACCGGTAAGTTACTGATTCACCCCCCCTCTCAGTATCTTTGGGACTATCTTTAATCCTAACATTGAAGAGCAGAAAATTGAGCTTAACTGGAACTGTGATCAGGCATTTGGAGATGCTATTCTTTCAGCTCATTCCTTCTGGATTGTAGTTTGAATCCTGTTGTAAGTCAATGAGACTTCCCTGAGGGTTGTAGCCTTCCAGGTCATTATCTTTTGAGCAGTGATCTCTAAGCAATATGCCTAAATGCAGGTGCATTCCGCCATTGTAATATTTTCACATACTACTGGAGAGTATCATCTTATTGTGGATAGGTTCCCACCGTGGTTTTTCCCTTAACCAGGTTTTCCATGTCAAAATTTTGGTGTTGTGTGTTGTGTTTTCAATTTGCTTATCTTTATTATTGTAGTTTATCATATTTATTTTGTGGCTAAGTTTGTAGATCCGGTGAAAACTTATTCACCCCCCCCCTCTCTCAGTTTTTCCTCATTGTTGTTGCCAACAATTGGTATCAGAGTTAGATCCTCCAGAAGAATCTTAATCGCTTGAGGAGATCTGGGATGGCAACTAGAAGTGGAAGTGTTATCTTTAAGAAGGAGAGTCTGAGATTTGATGGTGGTAACTATGCTATATGGAAGAACCAGATGGAGGTGCACTTTGGGTGTCTTGGAGAAGATTACTAGAAGATTACAAAGAATGTCTATGTTGTTCCTCAGAATGGACCGGTTACTGCTGATGAGATCAAGGAAGATGAAAATAATATTAGAGCGAAGGAAGCATTGTTGAGTGCCCTGACTAATTCAGAGCTGAAAAATGTAATGGTACTTCAAACCGCACGTGAGATCTGGGAGAAGCTTGAAACCTTATATGAAGGAGATAAACAAGTCAAAGTTGCTAAGTTGCAAAGTTTGAAAGGAAAATATGAGATGTTGAGGATGGGAGAAGATGAGAATATAAATACCTTTATGGTTAAGGTGAATGATCTTGTCCTAGGTATTAGATATGTCGGTGGAACCCTTGAAGAAGATGAAATTGTTGCTAAGGTGCTGAGATCTTTGCCTCCCACTTACAAACATAAGGTAGCTACTATTGATGAAATCTAGAGTGTGACTATTGTAACAAGAGATATGCTAGTTGGAAAGATTACTGCATTTGAGCTGAGCGAGTTTGGTGAATCACATGGAAAGTCTGAGATAACCTTTAGAACATCTATATTCGAAAATCAGAAATATGATCCTAACGAATGCAGAATATCCAGATATGAAAGATAGAGAAGAGAGATGGAAGCTAAAGAAAGAGAATTGGATGATCTTGAAGCATTGATTGCCCAGAGATTGCCTAAGGGATCTGGTAAGTATGATGGAAAATTGCCTTTGAAATGTTTCTCTTGAAATAAGGTAGGACATTTTGCTTCTAGATGCCTAGAGAGAATGGCTAAGTATGATAGGCATGATAAATTTGATAAGCATGATAGGAATGATAGGTATGAGAAGCATGAGAAGTATGATAAGCCTTACAAGTCTAACCAAAAGTATATGCATCAGAAGAACTGCTATTATGTTGTTGATGAAGGTGTTACAAATGAAGAATCAGAAGGAGATGAAGTTGTATTTATTGCTATCAAAAAAGATGGACCAGTACCTGTTGATTCCACAAGTTGCACTATTGAGGAGAAAGCTTTAGCTACTAAAGTTAAAGAGAAATATGAATGGGTGATTGAAAACAGTTGTTCACATCACATGACGGGTGATAAAAGCAAATTTGTGAGTATGGAAAGGTATGATGGTGGAATAGTAAGATTTGGAGATGACAAAGTGTGTGTGATCCGTGGTAGAGGTTCTATTTCCTTTTAAGGTAAGAATAATACTGATGATGTCTTGTATGTTGAAGGTTTGAAGCATAATATTTTGAGTGTTGGACAGATGGTTGACAAAGGTTATGATTTGCAATTCAAGAATGGTAAGTGCAAGATCTTAAATGCCTCTGATATAGAGATTGCATCTAGAACTAAGACTGAAGGTAATATCTTTCATTTGAATGGTGAGAAAAGTTGCTTGATTGCTCAGATTGATGAAAGTTGGTTGTGGCATAGGAGAATGTGCCATGTTAATTTTGATTCAATGATTAAGATCAGTTCTACACAAGTTGTTAGAGATCTGCCTAAAATTGTTAAACCTTCTAATCCGGTATGTAAGGAATGTCAATTGGGTAAGCAAACAAGGATTTATTTTAAGAGAAAACAATATACATTAGATGGACTACTAGATCTTGTGCATACTGACCTATGTGGACCTACAAATATAATAAGTGTGCAAGGAGATAGATATTTTATGCTAATAATTGATGATTACTCAAGTATGATGTGGGTTGTTTTTTTCAAGGATAAATCTAAAGCATTAGACAAGTTCAAGATATTCAAAGCAAAGGTTAAGACTGAGTTGGGATTGAAGGTGAAATGTCTAAGATTTGATAGAGGAGGATAATTTTGTTCCAGTGAGTTTAATTCATTTTGTGAGAAGGATGGGATTAAAAGACAATTATCTGCTCCTAGAACCCCTCAGCAAAATGGAGTTGTTGAAAGGAAGAACAGAGTTGTCTTGGATGCTATAAGGACTATGTTGATTGAAGGGAATGTTCCAAAGATCTACTGGAGAGAATCTATTAGCATTATTGTTTACACATTCAACCGAGTTCATATAAAAGGTGATACCAGTAAGACTCCTTATGAGCAATGGTTTGGTCATGTTACTATAGTGAGATACTTCAAAAAATTTGTTAGCAAACGTTATATCAACAGAGATGAGGATATAGGAAAGTTTGATGCAAGGAGTGATGAAGGAATTTTCTTGGGATACTCAACAAAGAGAAAATCCTACCAGTGCTACAATAAGAGACTGCGGAAGATAGTGGAGAGTACAAATTGTTAGGTCCCGGAGACAACTAAGAGGGGGGTGAATCAATTGTCAAGTAAATTTAAACCAAAAACAACTTAACCAACCTTAATGCTTAATACCGATAAACCAAACTTTATGTCGGTAGATAGTTTATTAGTTAATTATAGTACCAGTAAATATTAATGCATGAAAATGAAAGACAATAACATCCACAACACATAACACCAATATTTGTACGTGGAAACCCTGTAAGGGGAAAAACCACGGTGGGAAACCTTACCCACAATTAGATGATACTACTGTAGATAGTATGTGTATACAAATGGGGTCTGTACATACAAAAAGGCCAAGCGCCTAGAGCTCACTGCTTAAACACAAATAGGAGTCACACTGAATACAATTGGATGGTTAAATCCAATAATGATGTACTGCTCAAAATAGCATCTTCATATGTTGTATTCAGTACCGGTGTAGTTCTGATTGTCTTCACAAAAACCTTGCTTCACCATCAAATGATGTCTGCATGTATAGCTCTTCTTATTCTCGCATATACCTTCTTCCAATTCCTTTTCCCAATCGCATCTCGATCTTACAAATAAGATCTTACATATATACCATAACCTAAGACCAATTTTAATAGGTCGGCTCTAAAAGATATTACAATAAAATTAATTACAAGTAAATCAATAACTGATGCAATATCCGATTCAACATGTCGGCTTAATGCATTTACAATAACAACAAAATCATCTCCAAAGCATGTCGTGTTGATCTGGAATAGATAAGCCTGTCGGTGCTTATTTTGGACCTATTTGTCGGTAACAACAAATATGCAAATACGAATATGCCAATGAACAAATCTCCAGGACAAAGTTTCCAAATGATGTCTTCAACATAACCAAGTATTTTCCATGTCATTCCAAGTGCCAGTGAATAATATATCCTGACGGTGAACCAGATACCGGTGACTGTGCATAAAGTCACTTTCTTGCCGGTGAACATTGCCAATTCTCCAAAGTGCCAGAGTTGATAAGTGTTTAAAGGTGTTGACATCAATGAAAAAACCATATCAACATAACCAAAATACCAACAATCTCCCCCTTTGGCATTAATGGCAACACAAGATGGAAAAACCATCAAAGTGCCAAAACAGAGATGCCAAATACCAATAAACCAACAATCTCCCAAAAGAGATCATAACCAGAAATCAAAATTCAGATACAGAGAGTAATCAATCTCTCCCAAAGTAACAATCTCTCCCCCTGAGAGTAACATGTGTTTTCCTTGTGTTTGTGCATATCAATCTCTCCCCCTTTGCCATCAAATGCCAAAGCCAATACAAAAGCCAGGTTCAAATACAAAATACCAACCAATTTAGTATGCCAACTACTCCCCCTAAGAAGTAGCTCTCCTCATCAAAGCTAGAGTAAAAGATTTCTCTCTTAATTCTGTCGGTTGATGACAAACATCAACTATCTAAGCCTCTACCGGTGGGGGTATGAACCCAAGTTGATCTCTGAGATATTCAAAAGTTTCTTTAGGCAAAGGCTTAGTGAAAATATCTGCAATCTACTCTTTAGTATTCAAATAAACCAGTTTTACTTCTTTTGCTTCAACATTCTCTTTCAAAAAATTTAGTTTGATAGAAACATGTTTAATTTTAGAATGTAATACTGGATTCTTAGATATATCAATTGCTGCAGTGTTATCACAATAGATAGTTATAGGTTCCTTGCATTTTACCTTTATGTCCTTCAACATTTGCTTAAGCCATAATACCTGTGTACAGTTAGCTACTGCTGAAACATATTCTAATTCTGTTGTTGATAAAGATGTACAAATTTGTTTCTTACTTAACCAAGAAATTAATCTTCTTCCAAGAAAAAATGCTCCATCGGTGGTGCTTTTTCTGTCATCCACATCTCCTACCCAATTTGCATCTGTGTATGCACATAATTCAAAGTTTTCATCTCTAGGATATCATAAACCAAGATTTGTAGTGCCTTGTAAATACCAGAAATTCCTTTTTACTGTTGATTCATCATTTTCTCTAGGATTACTCTGAAATCTTGAAACAATACATATTGCATTCATAATATCAGATCTTATTTGTGTCAAATACAATAGGCCTCCTATCATAGATTTGTATCTAGTCAGATTAACAGGTGTAGATTCATCCCTTAGTGATAATTTGTCATTTGTAGTCATAGGTGTGCTTATCGGTTTAGAGTTCTCCATCCCAAATTTCTTTAGTAACTCCTTCAAGTACTTGGATGACTCAAGAATATACATTTATCAGTCTGTGAAATCTGCAATCCTAAAAAGAATTTTATCTCTCCAATCATAGACATTTCAAATTCTTGTTGCATTTCAATAGAAAATTCTTTACATAATCCATCTTCTCCTGCAAAGATTATATCATCAACAAAAACTTCTATAACCAAGATGTCATCATTAGTCACTTTATAGTATAAGTTGTTGTCAGCATTACCTTTAGAAAATCCAATCTTCAAAAGATATTTATCCAATCTAGCATACCAAGCTCTTGGAGCTTGCTTCAACCCATACAAAGCTTTCCTTAACTTGCAAAACATATCTTTGTTATCTGTCAAAAAAAATCCATCAGGTTGCTCAATGTAAACTTCTTCTTCAAGATCTCCATTCAAAAATGCACATTTAATATCCATTTGATATACTTTCTAGTTCTTGTGTGCTGCAAAAGCCAAGAATAATATGACTGCCTTAATTCTAGCTACCGGTGCAAAGGTTTCATTATAATCAATTCCTTCTTTCTGAGAATATCCCTTACACACTAGTCTTGCTTTATTTCTGATTACCTTACCATCTTCATTAAGTTTGTTTCTGAATACCAATTTTCTTCCAATCACATTTTTGTCTTTAGGCTAGGGAACTAATGTCCATGTGTTATTCTTCTCAATTTGTTCTAGTTCCTCTTCCATAGCTTTAATCCAGTGTTTATCTTCACATGCCTCATTAGTTGATGATGGTTCAATTTGAGAAATAAGACATACCTCTTCATTTTCCAGTCTTCCTCTTGTCATAACTCCTTGATACTTGTTCCCAATTATCTGATTTTCTGAATGATTCAGTCTTACATATCGAGGTGTCTTCGTTTGCTGTTGTTCCTCAGTTACAGTAAAATTTTCAAATGATATCAGGGTAACTGGATCTTCATTCTGTACCAGTGGGTTCAATCTAGGTTCATTTGTCAGTATCTCTATTGTCGGTTCAGAGTCTATATACCTTGAAGTTCCTCTAAATTGTTCATCAATATTTAAATCTGTACTCTCAACAATTTTCTGAATCTTTTGTTAAAACATCTATATGATTTTCTTTTAGATGAATAACCAAGAATTCATCACTTCTAGGATCAAATTTTCCAATATACTCATCTCTTCTAATATAGCATTTACTTCCAAAAATTCTGAAATATTTAAGAGTAGGAGTAATACCAAACCATAGTTCATGAGGGATCTTACTGGTTTCACATTTGATGTGAACTTTGTTGAATGTATAGACCTTTGTGCTTACTGCTTTTCTCCAATATACATGTGGTAGATTTTCTTCTGATAACATACTTCTTGCTACATCCAAGATAGTTCTGTTTTTCCTTTCTACAACTCCATTCTGTTGTGGTGTTTGGGGTGCTGATAACTATCTTCTGATTCCATTCACTTCACAAAATGCATTAAATTCCTTAGATGTGAATTCACCTCCTCGATCTAATCTCAGACATTTTATTTTCTTACCGGTTTCATTTTCTACCATTGCCTTGAATAGTTTGAATTTCCCAAGTGCTTCTAATTTTTCTCTAAGAAAAGTGACCCAACACATTCTAGAATAATCATCAATGATTAGCATGAAATATCTATCACCTTGTAAGCTTTTAGTTCTAGCTAGACCACATAAACCAATGTGAATTAAGTCAAGCGCATTATTGGATTTTTCTGGAATACTTTTAAAATATGCTTTAACTTGTTTTCCAAATTGAGATTCCTTACATACCGGATTGTGAGGTTTAACAATCTAAGGTAAATCTCTAACTGCCTTAGTAGTACTAATTTTTACCATGCAATCAAAATTTACATGACAAAGTCTCTTATGCCATAGCCAACTTTCATCAATATGTGCAATCAAACATGTCTTTTCATTATTATTCAAATGAAAGATATTACCTCTAGTTTGATTATCGGTTGCAATTCCAAACCAGTTATGTTCATAATTTTGCATTTTCCATTCTTGAATTGTAACTGAAATCTTTTTTCAACTAATTGACCAACACTCAAAATATTATGCTTTAAACCTTCTACATAGTAAACATTGTCAGTATTATGCTTACCATCAAGAGATATGGTACCTTTTCCTTTGATCAAACATGCTTTATCATCTCCAAATCTTACCAGACCTCCATTATACTCCTGAAATTTCAAGAATTTACCTTTATTACCAGTCATATGATGTGAACATCCTGAATCAATGATCCATTCATCCTTAACTTCAACTTTAGCTATCAGAGCCTGCTCTACTGGTTGAATAGTAGGTGACGGTTGATCTTCTGTTATAGCAACAAAAACCCATCCATTGTTTGTCAGATCCTCATCAGAATCATCAGTGACTCCTTCATCAACAAGATAACAAGATTTATCTTTATTCTTCTTAAATCTGTATCTCTGATATCCAGGGTTAGGCTTGTATGTTCTTCTATCTTTTTCTCTTAGTCTAGCATATCTATCAGGGCATCTTGAAGCCATATGACCAATCTTATTATAGTTAAAACATTTAAAGGGTGCTTTACCTTCATACTTACTTCCAACTGGACCTTTAGGCATTTTCCTTGCAAATAGTGCTTCAAGTTCTTCATTTCTCTCCTGCTTTCCTCAAGTTCTCTTGCATAAAAGGCTTTCCAATCAGATTTGTCAAATGATGGTGTAGATGATGTTGATGCCTTAAAAGATAAATCTATCTTTATAGTAGCAACAAGACCAAATTCCTCAATTTCAAAGTTGAAAGTTTCCCAATCAATGTATCCCTAGTTACTGATGTATTAAGCATTGTTCTCAACTCATTTATAGTAGTAACTTTCATTTTATATGTCGATGGAAATCCTCTTAAAACTTTTGAAACAATTTCATCTTCACTTAAGGTTCCTCCACAACATTTAATACCCAAAACAATTTCATTTACTCTTTCCATAAAAGCATAAATCCTTTCATCTTCTTCCATTTTCAGATTTTCATACCTGACCTGAAAGCTTTCAAGTTTTGTCATTTTGATAGTGGAATCTACTTCATTCAATATTTCCAAATGATCCCAAATAGCTTTAGCAGTAGACCTATCTGATAATCCTGTGATTTGCTGATTTGATAATGCGCTCAAAGGTGCTTCTCTTGCTTTGCAATCATTTTCTTGGTAGGTGGATTAGGGTGACTTTGAGTAGGAGCAATATAGCCATTCTTTGTAACATCTATTGGTATTTTGGTATGGTTTTTTCATTGATGTCAACACCTACTAAACCTTATCAACTCTAGCACTTTGGAGAATCAGCAACATTCACCGGCAAACAAATGACTTATGTACAGTCACCGGTATCTGGTACACCGGCAGGATATAATGATCACCGACACTTGGAATGGCATGGAAAACACTTGGTTATGTCGAAGACATCGTTTGGACACCTTGTCTTGGAGATTTGTTTATTGGCATATTCGTATTTTCATATTTGTTGTTACCGACAAAATGGTTCAGGTTACACACCGGCAGGTTTATCTTTTCCAGATCAACACGACACACTATGGAGATGATTTATTGTTGTTGTAAATGCATCAAGCCGACATGTTGAATCGGATATTATTTTAATTGTAAATTGATTTTATTGTAATATCCTTTAGAGCTGACCTACTAAAATTGGTCCTAGGTTATGATATCAATGTAAGATCTTATTTGTAAGATTGAAGGTGGAATGCGAAGAAGAATTGTGTGAAGGTATATGCGAGAATAAGCAGAGCTATACACACAGACATCATTTGAAGGTGAAGCAAGGTTTTTGTGAAATCATATCAGAACTACACTGGTACTAAATCCAGCATATGAAGATGCTATTTTGAGCAATACATCCTTATTGGATTTAACCATCCAATTGTAGTCAGTGTGACTCCTATTTTGTGTTTGAGCAGTGAGCTCTAGGTGCTCGGCCTTTCTGCATGTGCAGACCCCATTTGTATACACTTACTATCTATAGTAGTATCATCTGATTGTGGGTAAGGTTTCCCACTGTGTTTTTTCCCCTTACAGGGTTTCCACGTACAAATATTGGTGTTATATGTTGTAGATGACTTTGTCTTTTTGTTTCATGCATTAATCTTTACCGGTATTGCAATTAATTGATAAAACTGTCAACTGGTATAAAAGATTGGTTTATCGGTATTCTGCATTAAGTTGGTTAAGTTGTTTTTGGTTTGAATTTATTTGACAACTGATTCACCCCCCGCCCCCCTCTCAGTTGTCTTCGGGACCTAAAAATTGGTATCAAAGCCTAGTCCTCTTTTGCATAAGTTTAACAGCTTGAGGAGATCCAATGTCTACTAACTATTTTAGGAAGGACAGTCCTAAACTTGATGGAACCAACTATGGCATATGGAAGATCAGAATGGAGACACATCTGAATTGCATTGGTAAGGACATCTGGGATGTTACAAAGAATGGCTATACAACTCCTACAACTAGTCAGCCTAATCCACTAAACTTGGCTAAAGATGAGGAAAATGATTGCAAAGCTAGACAAGCACTTTTGAGCGCATTAATAGATCAACAAATCATGGGATTATATGATAGATCCACTGCTAAAGCTATTTGGGATCATTTGGAAACACTAAATGAAGGAGATTCCACAATCAAAATTGCAAGACTTGAAAGCTTCCGAGTCAGGTATGAAAATCTGAAAATGGAAGAAGATGAAAGGATTTCTGCTATTATGGAAAGAGTTAATGAAATTGTTTTGGGTATTAAATGTTTTGGAGGAACCTTAAGTGAAGATGAAATTGTTTCAAAAGTTTTAAGAGGATTTCCACCAGCATATAAAATGAAGGTTACTGCTATAAATGAGTTAAGAATAATGCCTAATACATCAGTAACTAGGGATACATTGATTGGGAAACTCTCAGCTTTTGAAATTTGAGGAATTGGGTCCTGTTGCTACTATAAAGATAGATTTAGCTTTTAAGGCATCAACAGCGTCTGCACCATCATTTGACAAATTTGATTGGAAAGCCTTTTATGCAAGAGAACTTGAGGAAAGCAGGAGAGAAAATGAAGAACTTGAATCACTATTTTCAAGGAAAATGCCTAAAGGTCTAGTTGGAAGTAAGTATGAAGGTAAAGAACCCTTTAAATGCTTTAACTATAATAAGATCGGTCATATGGCTTCTAGATGCCTTGATAGACATGCTAGACTAAAAGAAGAAGCTAGAAGAACATACAAGCCTAACCCTGAATATCAGAGATACAGATTTAAGAAGAATAAAGACAAATCTTGTTATCTTGTTGATGAAGGAGTGACTGATGATTCTGATGAGGATCCGACAGACAATGGATGGGTTTTTTTTGCTATAATAGAAGACCAACCGGCACCTACCATTCAACTGGTAGAGTAGGCCCTGGCAGCTAAATTTGAAGTAAAGGATGAATGGATCATTGATTCAGGATGCTCACATCATATGACTAGAGATAAAAGTAAATTCTTGAACTTTCAAGAATATAATGGAGGCTTAATGAGATTTGGAGATGATGAAGCTTGTCTGATAAAAGGTAAAGGTACAATATCTCTTGGTGGTAAGCATAATACTGACAATGTTTACTATGTTGAAGGTTTAAAGAATAATCTTTTAAGTGTTTGTCAATTAGTTGAAAAAGGATTTCAGTTACAATTCAAAAATGGAAAATGCAAAATCATGAACAGAGCTGGTTTAGAAATTGCAACCGGTAATCAAACTAGAGGTAATATCTTTCATTTGAATAACAGTGAAAAGACATGCTTGATTGCACATATTTATGAAAGATGGCTATGGCATAAGAGACTCTATCATGTAAATTTTGATTGCATGGTAAAAATTAGTACTACTAAAGCAGTTAGAGATTTACTAAAAATTGTCAAACCTCACAATACAATATGTAAGGAATGTCAATTCGGAAAACAAGTTAGAGTTACTTTTAAAAGTATTCCAAAAAAATCAAATAATGCTCTTGAATTAATCCATACTGATTTATGTGGTCTAGCTAGAACTAAAAGTTTGCAAGGTGATAGATATTTCATGCTAATCATTGATGACTACTCTAGAATGTGTTGGGTTACTTTTCTCAAAGAAAAATCAGAAGCACTTGGAAAGTTCAAACTGTTCAAAGCAATGGTAGAAAATGAAACCAGCAAGAAAATCAAATGTATGAGATCAGATCAAGGAGGAGAATTTACATCTAAGGAATTTAATACATTCTGTGAAGTGAATGGAATCAGAAGACAGCTATCAGCACCCCGGACACCATAGCAGAATGGAGTTGTTGAAAGATAAAATAGAACTATCTTGGATACAGTAAGAAGTATGTTATTAGAAGCAAATCTACCACACATAAATTGGAGAGAGGCAGTAAGTACAATGGTCTATACATTCAACAAAGTTCACGTCAAAGGTGAAACCGGTAAGACCCCTCATGAACTATGGTTTGGTATTACTCCTACTCTTAAATATTTCAGAATATTTGGAAGTAAATGCTATATTAGAAGAGATCAGTATATTGGGAAATTTAATCCTAGAAGTGATGAAGGAATATTTCTTGGTTATTCATCTAAGAGTAAGGCATATAGATGTTTTAACAAAAGATTACAGAAAATTGTTGAGAGTACAAATATGAAGATTGATGAACAATTTAGAGGAACTTCAAGGTATATAGATTTTGAACCGGCAACAGAAATTTTACAAATGAACCTACACTAAACCCACTAGTACAGAATGAAGATCCAATTATACTGGTATTATCTAAAAATTCCACTGTAACTGAGGAACAACAGCAAACGAAGACACCCTGGTATGTAAGACTGAATCATTCTGAAGATCAGATAATTGGAAACAAATATAAATGAGTTATGATAAGAGGAAGATTGGCAAATGAAGAGGTATGTCTTATTTCTCAAATTGAACCATCATCAATTAATGAGGCATGTTAAAATAAACATTGGATTAAAGCTATGGAAGAAGAATTAGAGCAAATTGAGAAGAATAACACTTGGACATTAGTTCCCTGACCTAAAGATAAAAATTTAGTTGGAACCAAATGGGTATTCAGAAACAAACTTAATGAAGATGGTAAGGTTATCAGAAATAAAGCAAGACTAGTGTGTAAGGGATATTCTCAGAAAGAGGGAATTTATTATAATGAGACCTTTGCACCGGTAACTAGAATTGATGCAGTCAGATTCTTTTTGGCTTTTGCAGCACATAAGAACTACAAAGTATATCAAATGGATATTAAATGTGCATTTCTGAATGGAGATCTTGAAGAAGAAGTTTACATTGAACAACCTAATGGATTTTCTTTGACAATAACAAAGATATGGTTTGCAGGTTAAGGAAAGCTTTGTATGGGTTGAAGCAAGCTCTAAGAGCTTGGTATGCAAGATTGGATAAGTATCTTTTAAAGATTGGTTTTTCTAAAGGTAATGTTGACAACAACTTATATTACAAAGTGACTAACAGAGAGTTTTTTAGTGGCGAATCTTCGCCAATTGGCGAATTCTACATGAATAGTCTTGGGCACCATCGTGGTCAAATCACCCTGAATTTCAGGGTTAATGACACACTATAGAAACTGGCTTTGCCATTGACCACACACCATCGATGTGCATGCCTGTAATATTCATCTGGAATCACTGGGATGTGGGTATTAGATCACCTTCGCTATTTGCCAGCAATAGTTAAACGACCACGTACCCAGGACCTAATTCGCCAATGGTAAATTAAATGTTCATTGCATGCGTCGGCCAAATTTGCCAATATCAAATAAAACAGTATAAGCATTCGAGGACCCATTTTGCCCCGCTTAAATTAAATGTTCATTGCAAGCCCACGCAATTCACCAAAAATGTAATTAAATTAAATGTTAATTTATTGGCAATTGCAACGCTCGGGCCCCGCGCAATTCACCAAAAATGCAATCATGGATTGCTATATATACACTATTTCTTACTCTTTCTTACAATTTGTTCGTGTCTGATTAGTAAATTGGGAGCTCTCAGAGTCTCGAGTCTCGAGTCTCGATTCGCATTCCACAAATTGAGTTAGAAAGTCAAAGTTCATCATAGGGCGAAGGGCCAGAGTTACAATCCTACAACACAGGCCCAGGCATTCATTCCTGATTCTTGATTTAGAGAATTTAGAAGGCATAAAGGTGAGCAATCATTTCTTCATACTTGATAGTATTAGTTTTAACTTTTAATTCGTAGTGAGAGGTCAAGACTCAAGATGTCACAATCAGACATGGGTGAGACTCCTCAGGGTGGTGAAGGGATTGGGATGTCAGATAAGGGTAAGACTCCTCAAGGTAGTGAAACTGAAGGGATTGGGAGGCCATCAAAATGCTCAAAACTTAAACTTAAAGATAGTACCATAAAGTATTTTTCTAGAATTGGCAAATTTTATGGTCCATCAACCACTACAGTTGCAGAACCCATTCACAATAGCTCACCACCACCACAAGGTGGGATTGTCATTGAGTTAAATGCATCAAATGAGGATGACAATACCGACACGACAGAAGATGTTCTAAGGGACACACACAATGAGATACCATTGGTGAATGCAAACACTAGTACTGAAGACGATGTTGGTAGGAAAAAAAGAAAAAGGAAATTAAAACTGGGGCAAGAGTGGGAGATGACAAGGAGTTTTAAGATTGATTGGGTAGCAAAGTACCCATTCATTGAATCGGTCCCAAACAATGATGAACAACCAACAGAATGTAGGTGTAAGATTTGTAGCTAGAAAACTAAAAGAGAGAAGAAGATGCAGCTAAAGCTTGACACCATAGAAAAGCATATTGGTAAGGTTTATGAAAAACAGATCATAGACGGAAAGGAAACACGAGTAGTAAGATGGAAATCAAAGGAATAATGTCTTCATGTTAAGTATGTCGTGTAATATGAAGAGCATAACCACAAAATGACACTGATTCGTAATAGTGGATTTGGAAATACAATCAAGGCTGGGCTTGAACATGCAACGAAAGATGCAAACCTAGAAAAGACTGTTTAGATGAGTGTTGTTTTTCATATTATGTCGAGAGGGTGTCCTATGAAAGATTTCCTAGAATTTAGTAATTTATTATCTTTTTGGAATGTTCCTCACTATCCTATGTCACAATAGTCAATAAACGCTAGATGGGAAATGACAAACTATCTCGCTGAGGTGGAAAAGGAGAATTTACAAGAGAGTGTAAAAGATTGAAATTTCATTTCATTATCCATAGATGAAGTTACTGTGGTAGATAACACTGCTTGGGTTTGTATGCATGTGTATACTGTAAAAGAACACGTCTACCGAGCTCATCTACTCTGTGTTCGTAAAATGAGGGGCAATTCAACAGCAAAAAATTTATATTTGGAAGTTAAGAAAGCTTTGAATGAAATTGCTGGTACGGATGACTTGACAATTGCCAAGAAGTTGGTGTGTGTTGGAGCTGATGGAGCTGCAGTAATGCAAGGTCAAAGGACCGGTCTTTGCGCAAGATTACAAACTAGTATTGCACCATACATTGTTGGCATTCACTGCATGGCCCATCGAATGAATTTATCATATAGAATTGTAAGCAATTTCCCTACAGTGTCAAAAGTTGAAGATTTGGCCCACGAGCTCCACTCATACTTCTGTCGAAGTCCTAAATGTTTTGCAGAATTTTAGATTTTTGTTGAGGGAGTAACAGGAGGAAACAAGCTTCTCAGGGATGTTGAGACCAGATGGATCTCCTTGCATGGACCAGCGGAATGAGTTCTAACAAAATATCAATCCTTTATCGGACTAATGTATGAGCAACGCCTCACAGTAGACAAAGCTCTTGATCTCTTACATAAGTTAAGTGATATAGAGACTCTGTTAACTTTAGCTAGTCTTCTCCCCATGCTGGATTCAATGAACAAACTTGTTAAGAAAGCCCAAGACAGAACTATGTATATCAATGAGTATAGCACTCTACATAAAATGACATGCTTGAGCCTGGATGGTCTATATTCAGATCTAACAGGGCGAAGCCCAAATTTTTTTAGGTGGCAGATAATTACAGATTTGAATCATTCTGAAATTTTTTTACATTTCAATACAAAAAATGAGTTATGTGTCTTTGTAAAAGGATTTCAAATACCAATGCACAAATCTAAGACGGGAAAGCGAGGCAAAGCACTACCAGTTAAAAAGGAAGATTTTGATAGGATTGTTAAATCTGTTAGTGATAATTTGAAGTCTATTGCATATGAACTTTCAATTGAGATTCATGAAAGATTCCCTCGAGAAGAAATACTTGAAGCCATGGGTTGTGTGTATCCTCAATTTTGGCATTCAATTGGAGATAATCCAAATGACGCAAAGATGTATCATAAAAAAATAGAGGAATTGATATTGACATTTTCAAAAGATGCATATTGCAATGGACAACCAATAGAAGGAATTTTAAATTCAGATCATCTTATAAAACAATGTAAATAGTTTGCATTGGTTATGAAATAGCAGTTGGTTAACTTGGAGAATCCATTTGAACCTGGATCAATCACAAGGCTTTGGAAAAGGATAGATCAAAGTGAAGCATTGAATATTGCAATACCAGAATATTTGAAACTTGTTGATTTATGTCAAACAATGATATTGGGGTCGGTGGAAGATGAGAGAGTTTTCAGTGCATTAGGGCTTTTGAAATCAAAGATCAGAAACAAATTAGACAAGAATTTGGAAACTTGCTTGAGGTTGTTTGTAACCTAGTATAATGTTAGAGATTTTCCATATGATAGTGCACTGACAATCTGGAATTCCATGTGTGATAGACGAGGGGTGTGCAACACTTTAAAAGCTAGTGGTGCTACTGTTAGTGCTAGTGCTGAGACAAATGAATATGATGGATCGCAGACTCAGAGTTAGCATGAAGACAAAGACATTTTTTAATACCCGACTCAGAATGAAGATGAACTTGTTAGTACTAGTCAGTTTCCGGATCTTGAGTCCATTTGGGATATAGAAGCCTCGGACAGTCGGACTGAATCACTGAAGTGAATTAGTAGTCAGTTTATAGGTATTTATAATTATACTACAATTCTTGAGTCATATTACAATTTCAATTTGCAAAATTGCAATACTATAGTTGTCATTGATGATTTTTGATATTGTATTCCTTGAATTTGTCAATCAGAAGTAGAACAGATACTTATTTCATATTTTTAATTGTGAATTTGAATTATTACTAAACAATTGAATTATTAGTAAATTGGTATTTGGTTCCACATTATGTAACATGTTGAACATGAAATGCAACAAATTTGTGTCACAAGATCCATAAAATTATTCATATTGCATAACTGTTACTGCTAGAACCTTTCTACTGTTCTACATTAAATGCTTAAAATGATGTTCATGGTGATTAGGGTTTTGTGTTTGTTTTTTTGTCTTAGTTGGCTAGTAAACCGAAGTTGTCGTATGTTGAAAATCTGAGTTGTCCTCTATTTATTTGTCCATGTCAACATCAAGTGTGGTCAAATGGTTGGTCAGACATGTTTAATGGTTATCGCTAGCTTGCAGGTCCTTTATCATCAAGTCAGTTTAAGTTGCAAGCTTGCGAGTACTGGGAGATTTTAGTTGTCGCTAGCTCGCAAGATGTTTTGCACTTGACCATTTTATGTTGCGAGGTTGCGACTAGGTGTGACACGGTCGTGAGGTGTTCATGGTTAAGTCATTTTAATTTGCGATCATGTGATGTAGTTGGTATCGCAACTTAGTTGGTTTCGTCGCTTGCTCGCAGGTTTTGAAGTTGTTTAACATTTTAAGTTGCAATCTAGCGACAGGTAAGTTTTGGTCTGATTTTGTGGTCATCGCATGCTCGCGGGTATGTAAGTCTTAAGTCAAAAAGTGTTGCGAGCATGTGATGGCCGTTAAGTGCCTTGTTATCGTGGGATTGCAAGGGTTTAAGTCAAGTTAACTTTCAAGTTGCAAGCTTGCGATGAAATAAGTTATTTTGTTAGATCAATGGCTGTCTCTCACTCGCGAGATTCTATGAGGATTCGTAAAAGGGGTTGCAAGCTTTCGATTAAGAGGATTTGGTAGCATTGTCGCTAACTCGTTGGTTCCTTTCCTGATGGTTATAACTGGTTGAGAGTGTGCGATTAAAGATGGGGATTGACATGTGGACTTGTTTGTCAGGTTCTGTAAAAGTTTTGACACGATCAAGCCAAGATTTTGACATTTGTACAATTGAATTAATGCATTCTATCAGTTTAATTGAATTAATGCCACACTAGCCAGTTCATGCAAGTGTGGAAGTTAATGAGACAGAGACTTGAGAGAAGTGACGGTGCCCAAATACCATTTTATGTTGTGAGGTTGCGACTGGGTGTGATTTTATGTTATCGCAAGGTCGCGAGGTGTTCGCGATTAAGTCATTTTAATTTGCGATCATGCGATGCGGTTAAGTCGCTTGCTTGCAGGTTTTGAAGTTGTTTAACATTTTAAGTTGCGATCTAGCGACAAGTAAGTTTTGGTCTAATTTTTTGGTCATCGCATGCTCGCGGGTTTGTAAGTCTTAAGTCAAAAAGTTTTGCGAGCATGCGAAGGCGGTTAAGTGTCTTATTGTCATGGGATCGCAAGGGTTTAAGTCAAGTTAAGTTTCTAGTTGCGAGCTTGTGATGAAATAAGTTATTTTGTTAGATCAACGACTATCGCTCACTCGCAAGATTCTTTGAGGATTCGTAAAAGGGGTTGCGAGCTTGCGATTAAGAGGATTTGGTAGAATTGTCGCTAACTCGCTAACACGCGGACTTGTTTGCCGAGTTCTGGAAAAGTTTTGAATGTGAATTGCCCATCAAATAGAAGGGCATGAATTCAAATTTCGCTTGAGTACTTCAGTTTGAAGTTTGAATTAATGTCATTATGCCACACTAGCTAGTTCATGCAAGTGTGGCAATTAATGAGACTTGAGACTTGAGAGAAGTGACGACGCCCAAAATTCAAATAGTAAATACCATAAATTGCATGATCGAGCTAAAGTTTTGTATAATTGCATTAATGCATTCTATCTTCGAGGTAATCCAATGAATTGAGCTCTGCAACAACTTTGGAGAATTCGGAGTGTTGGGTGTGAGAAAATTTCAGAAAATTGGTTAAGTTTTTCTCCTACAGCTAAAATAAGCTAGGCAACGAGTGGTACTGGAGGTTCCAAGCCCAAGCCCAAGGCCATGACAAGTGGAGCAGGAGGACCTAGAGGTTCCAAGGCCAGTACCACTGAGGAAACGATGGTTAAAAAATACAAAGATGAATTTGTAGATTTGATGCCAGGGACTTCCGTTTCTTTGAATACAAATCATTTGGCATGGAGAGATTTATGGAGCCAATGCAGAAACCCTACCACACTTAATATGATTGGTTCTGCTCTATTTCATTATTTCTGGAGAAATAGGGTTAAGGGTGTCCCGATGTCAAACCCTTGGGATTTAAATATGGCAAAGTTAATTGTGCCAGATGTGTATGTTGATGTGAATTTGATCAAAGAGTTGGGCAAACACTATTGCCCAGTATCTAGGGTAATCAGAAGAAAGAACCAGTCTGCCCTAGTTTCAATTAACAGAGCTAGCTTTGTTGAAGCTTTTCAGATTACTATTGTTGCATGTACAGATATAGATTTGGAGTGGATTGTAGAGGATTATGACAAATATAAAGGTGTTATCAAGAAGCATGCAATGCCCAAATACATGCCTAGGGTGAATAAGAAGCCAGTTATAATTCCAGAGAGTATCGAATCACCATTTGACATCACACCTTTCCACCATTATATGCATTGTATAATCTATGGATTATGCAGAGTGTTGGGTTTTGATGGAGATTCAATAGTGTCAGCTAAATTACTGATGATGGCTATGGACATTCAACACCCAGATGTTAACAAAGATTATGATTATGTGGGCTATGTGGTTGAACACATTCATAATGCTCTAGTTGAAATTCAGAGTGGTGCACCCAGCCCTACATTCAAGCATTATTCATTGCTTATGCATTTTAATCTTGTTCTATAATGTTGAGTTTGTGAATAAATAATTGGAGCTTTTGAAATAAGAATTCGGTGTCTTAATGCCAATACAAAGATGGACCCAGGTTTGGGATAGTATTTCTTCCCATTCTTCTTTCCTTTTCTTTGAAAATTGGATTGTTTCGCCAATTATGGAAATGCTAGGAATAAATAGGGAACGATTGTCAATTAATGTTAGGAGAGTTTTGAGACCTTACCAGTATGTTCCAAACTGGCCTATTTCACATAGCTGGGGGACTTTTATTTTTTTGATAACTTTACTGTGATGAGAGTCTATGGGTGTCCTAAGCCTCCCCATATTTTACCAAAATTTGTTCCAATTAGGATTGCTTTTATGGAGTTTATCTGGCAATTGACCCTAGTTGAAAAAGAATACCTTGATAAACATAGGAAGGGTTCTTTTCTTCCTAGGCTTTGGGTTGCGTCTGATTTTACCATTGGTAGGAGTTCCTTTGATGAAGTAAACAATTTCCTTAAATAGTATAGGTTGGTTAATGTTGTGTCTAGATTCTGTGATCCGGAACAATTTATTAAAGTTGCAATGCCAAAAATGACACCTTGGGCCACAATAAAGGACCATGAACCATTGGATGATGAAGATGTGGTTAGAAATTTGCTGAGAAAAGATGAAATACAAGAAAGGAGAAGAAAATGGAAAAATTTGATGAGAGTTGAAGCAGAATTGTTGGCTGCTGACCCTAGTTTCTCAGGTTTTTTCCCTGATAGCCCGTACCTAGAGAGGATTAACAAAATGCTGAGTTTATATGAAACTCTGATGGAACAAATGCCTCAAATTCTAGAAGTGACTGCTCAGCAGCAAGACACCCAAGATGGACATTCTTCACATGGCAAGAGGCCACTTATTGTGTCTGCTGATGATGTAGAGAGTGGGGATGAAGTTCAATCTACCCAAGTGCCAGCTGCAAAGAAACAAAAAACCACTGAGGTCAGTACAATTATGAGGAGAGACCTTGCTAGAGCAATTGTTACAGAACAAGGACACTACTTTCATCAAATAAGGACACATCTCAGAGAAGCAGGGCAGAATGAAGAACGGGGAGAAACAAATGAAGCCCTTGCTCAAGGCTTTGATGAGCGTGTGATGTTGTCAAATGAGTTCATGAAAGATGATGACTTTATTAAGTCAAATGAATTCAAATTTTTTTTGACAAGGTTGAAACAAAATCAATTAAAACAAAATCTGATCATAGAGGAAGCAAATGAAGAAAAGAAAGAGGAGATCATCAAGGTACTGCAGGAATATGATCTTGATAGGGAGGAAATATCTATGGAACAGGAAAGACAATTGATAAAGAGTATTGGTATGATTATGATGCCTGACTGGGATATCCAGTCTATTTTTATTATTGATCAGATTAGGAAGCAAGAGGACCCAATGTTTAGAACTGAATTTGAAATTGGAGATGTAATAAGAGGATCATGATTTAATCGTAAGTCAAAGACACTTGCTACTTGGTCTTTGGCCCCTTCCACTCAAAAGCCCCACCTTCTAAATATCCAAGTAGAAAAGAAAGTTGATAGAATGATCTGGAACTTGCAGAACACAACTGACACAGAGATTGCCTCATTTTTTACTCAAGTTTCTTTCATGAATTTATAAAAAATAGAGGATTTGTCAAGAAGATACACAGAAACATATACCCAATTGATTGCATTGTCTAAAAAATATGAAGAGACATTGATGAAGAAGGGTGCTCTGGAGGAAGAGTTAGTGGAGTTGAAAGAAAAAATTGCAAATGAGCCCCTTCCAATACAGATTACAAAACAAGTACAAGAAATACCAGCTAATGTGACAACAAAAATGGAGGAATACACAGGCAAAATTGAAAAGCTTGAAAAGGAACAAAATGTCAAGGCTATCTTTGTTGTGTCAGGAATTCTAAAACACAGGATTAGTGTATTGAAAGACAAATTGATGGTTGTGCATGATTTGCACATTTCTTTGAAAGAGGCAAGCAAAACATCCTCCGAGGCTGTCGCTTTTCTTGGACCTTTGTTCAATGTTTGGTCAAGAAGAAGCAGATTAATGGATAAGCTAGATACTGCAATGATGTATAGTGACGAGTTCCCTCCCAAGATTAGTGACACTAAAGACATGGTGGAGGTAATGAATGCAGCTTATGCATTTTTCACAGGGAAGGATGTGCTCATAAATGAAAAATTGCAGACATTTGGGGAAGGTTATAATAAATTGGTGCCTTCAATTTATGGTAGTAATGGAGATTTGAAATCAGTTTTTGATTGGACCAGCGAATTTGATTTGATTCTGGAGCAAGAAGAAATAATCAAGCATGTAAATAAACAGGTTGATGTTGATTTCCTTAATGGTCTACTTGATTCACTATTCAAGGTTGAGGTTGACCATGCAAAGTTTATTATTGAGGCTAGGGTAGTTACAGATGCCAGATGGACAGATTCGGTTGCAAAGTTGGAAGAGGTAAAGGCATTCAATTGGCCAACAGACAAAGAGGTGGACAGGTGGCAAGCCATGCTAAAGCCAAAGAAGAAATCTCAGGTTGAGGTTGCTACCCAAGATTCCTCATAGTAATCCTAAGCTTGTTGAATCCTCAGGTTAAGGTTGCCACTTTTATTGATCAATGATGTTGAACTTGAAAACTCTTATATTAATATAGTTATAATAGCTCAATTGTTCAAGAATTTGATAAGTGCATAGTTGAATCGCATTGTGAATTTACTTTCTGATATCATTATGAATATAATATCAATATCATTTGTCATTTGAGCAATGTGATCTTCACATAATTGTCTTTGTGTTGAATTTATGTTTTCACTGTGAATTGAATGGTCAAGGGTTTTTCAGTTTAAATATGAATCTGGGTTGTGTAACTATATGTAATGGCATTATTCATAATTTCATTCCTATTTATCTGCAAATGAATCTTATTGAAGTTTATTATTAGGTTGTCTTGAATTGTAAGTGACTCTATGCTCTAGAATAAGGCACTGGTTTGTTGTCTTGATGTTTTACTAATTATGTTGTATAATTGTATTCCTATCTAATAATCTATTGTGGTGTTTAATACTTTCATTCTTAATACTCTTATGATTTTATATGCTATTGATGTTTATGTAATAAATATGGAGGTGTTCTATGACTGTCTATAATTTGCCCACCAATTACAATGGGGTGAATCCTCAATTATTTAATATGATTCCAGACTAACAGAAATTTTGCATTCTTGGGCATAATAGGATTAGGAAGCATTAAATGAAAAATTACATACACCATAACAATGCAACAAATGAAAAAAATTAAATCTCATGATTCTAATCATTTCAAAGAGATAGAATTATACACAAAATAAATGTATATATAACTCCTTTAAGAACCTGCACAGACAAAGCTTGACACTAAATGCTTTTCATTTGCTCTGTAAATGACTATACATTATACAACTTGCTCCTTTCACCTAGAGTCTAGAATCACTACTGGAACCAAAAAAGGAACCCCAATGACTATATAACTTGCAAAATTGCTTGAGCCATGCCATTATCACCCTGATGCCTTCATTTCGGATGGAGTGTGAGATGTTATGTTCTGTCCAAGTCCAACAGATCATTTCCAAATAGAGGAGGAAGCCTTCATGCCCAGGAATAGAGAAAATGAAAAGAGGAACTTGAGCCTTCATGCCCACGATCAAGGAAAGTGGAAACATGAGCTTTAGGGTAAATGTAATTTGCTGGGGGGGGGGGGGGGGGGGGGGCGTTGCAGCTTCCATGTCATCACAAAGATGACTGGCTACCACTCCCCACCCAAACAAATCCTTCTCTCATTCCTCTGCGAGCTCCTTCTTCAAACCCCTTGCCATCCTATGGCAGAGTAGAAGCAGAGGATGTGCCATGCTTGGCCCTTCTTGACAAAAAAGGCTTTCACACCCCCTTTGGCAATCCTTCTCACTTTCACAACCCCTCTGACAATAAAAAAACTCACATAAAAGAAAACAAAAAAATACCCATCTAGTATCACAGAGCACACAACAAGTACAACTCCATGCATGATCCTACTCAAACATCATCTTCCTTTCTGAGGAAAAAAACCACTCTTAGAAAATGAAAAAGGTTTATTTTATCTTCTACCAATTAAGTCACCACTCCATTGTATTTATAACATTTTCACACTTCATTTGGTGATGCTCATTTTGCATTCACGTGAAAAATTATCATTTTGGTGGTTTTCAACATGACTGTAGACTCTAGATTCCTAGAAGTCATCATCATGCCTATCAAATCCACAGCATCCTGCTAAGGCTCATCTATTGTGAACGATTTTGTTCTGATTTAATTCCTCCTTGATTGGACAAATTCTGCTTCAAAATCCCTGACAACAAGCAACCTAAGCTCTTATTTCTTAGAGAAATTCGTGATCTCCCATCTCTAACTTAGAAGCTATCAAATCCTTTTATGCCTCTGAAATCGTCGTCCTTGATAAGTCGGTGTATTGACATGTTTTTTATCAGGACTCTTAGGTTTTTGGTATCTTTTGGGTTGCATTGTGATAGTAAAATATTGTGAATTGACTATATGTAATCCATGTTTTAAAACTGAACTTAAGAAATCATGTTTGAACCTTGTTTGTTAATTCCTGCAGCCATGCCAATTTATTCCTGCAGCCAAATGGTTTGTCACTGTGATATGCGGATTATTTAGGATGATTTCATATGTGAGTTAATGAATGTATTAGTTAAGTAAGATACATATGCATGTCCTTGTATATTGTTTCTATTTTAGTGTAGGTAATAATTGATGCTGCATTGGAGAATTCTCTTTCGCGCCTAAGGACTAGAGAATCACGTCAGATAGTTGGAGGTCAAATTGAAGGAGATTCAAGTGAGCGTGATCTATGGCATAATCGGATTAGTTGTACTTCACTATAGGAGTTTAACTCCGGTCCATGTTTAATCTGCAAAATATCTCTTTGGCGTGCAAAGACTATGGTTCGGTTTCAGATCCACAGTTCCTGCAGCCAAGCTCTCTGTTCTCCCCTTCATCTGATAGCGATCTGCCTTTTGTTCTGGGCGTAATTGGAGTTATCCATTGTAGTTTTTCTTTTCTTTATAATAATCTCTTCCTTCTTTTCTGAGAGTTAGACATAATGGAAAGGGATTGAGCAGAGTTTTTGTCAAGTATTCTGAATTTTCTCTTTTTGAATATGTAATCGTCTTTCAGGAAGAAATGAATAAAAATATCTTATTCTGATCTATTAGGAGTTCTTTGCTGAGAGTTTGATATCACTCATCCAAGGGGGCCCACTTGGTGAGTGATCCCATGTTTATGATTGTTGAAGTTAGTTTTTACTTAGTTGCAGTAGAAGTTCATGACTGGGTTGTTCCTATAGCCACTAGAAATAGATCCTTTAACTGTTCCTGCATCCAAGGCAAAACGGTGTGATTTCTGTTATTTCGATTAGTTCATTTCAGCAGAGTTTTGAAAAGCTTTCATTTAGTCTTTATGATTTCCATTCCTATCTTTCTTACAGTAATTAAGAATAATCATTTAAGGAGCTTAGTGCATATATATTGCAGATCCATTTCAAGTTTTATGTTCCTGGATTGACAACTAAATGAACACCAGCCATGAGAATAGTAAACTCTACCATATGAATGTCCAAACTTCAGATTGAGATTTCAATTAGAGGTATTATTGTCATTATAGTTGGGGTAGACATTTTTGGTGCCATTGTCGGGGATGGTGTCAAGCTAAGAGACTTTTATGATTATTTAAGTTTCTAGTTAATTGTTTGAATTTCATGAATCTGCATGCATTATAGAAGAAGAGATGCCAGAGGTAGATTTTTACCCACTCATACTACTCAAGTAGAAGATAGTTCTTCAGATATAAACCCTTTTTCTAAGTTGTATCAAGTCCCACCAAATTTGAATCACCCTGAGTCTGAATTTCCAAAAGGTAGTCTTCAACTCCTTTTTGGTCCACAAGAAGAAGAGTTGCCTATTGTAATAACCCCCATAATTCCAATGCAAGGGAACCCACCTCCTGGTGGAAATAATCCACCACCAGCACCTGGTCCAACATTTGAGTTTCCCATCTCTGACCAACATGATAATGCTAACCTCAAGAATATTCCAGCATCTTCACTTCCTAAGTTCTATGGGTTGGTCACAGAGGATCTGGATACATTTCTATTTGAGTTTGATGTTCTCTGTAGGAGTTTTGACTATACTATAGATGCCCATAGACTCAAAAATTTTCTAGCCACTTTGAAGGAGTCATCTTTGAGATGGTTCATGAGCTTGGGTAGTAGCACAATCAATACATGGGATGAGATGAAACGGTTGTTTCTTGCAAAATAGAAAGATTATTGTAGAGGCACTGATTGACATGGGGATGATATCTTTAGAATGACACAAACTGAAGATGAGAGCCTTGAAGATTATCTGAAAAGGTTTTTGTTTAGTGTCAAGAAGTCCAAGCATAGTACTTTGAATGAAGATTCCCTCAAATTGATATTCTTGAGGGGTATCAGTGATGAATGCACCAATTCCTTAGATCTAATGGGGGGGTGACATTACACAATCTACTTGGGCTGAAATAGAACAAATTTGCAAGAAGTATTCCAGATCTACTTCTAAGAAGAATAGGAGATTTAAGCTAGGAGCACCATCACCATCATCTGGAAATGGAGTTTCTAGGTTGGAACTTAGTCATTTGTTAAAATATTTCAAGGAGGACATTATAAACAATATGGCTACTCAGTTGGATACATTGGCAACTAAGAAGAAGCATGAGGAAGTTGATGCATTTCTTGCAGAATTTTGTCCTCATTGTAGGCAACGGAAGAAAGATTGTAGATGTAAGATGGTTGCAAATGTTGAATTACCTGATTTCAAACCAATTCAAGGGGAGGATGAACAAGTCTTCTATGTTGCTCAGAGAAGATCAAATTTTCTAAGACAAGGTATGCCACCTGATCCACTTTCCTTTTCTGGTTATAGTGGTAATTCTTATGCACCAAATAACCAATGGCAACCACAGTATTCTCAAAATTTTGGTAATTATCCACATTGGTATGGATCACAAGGCCAAGGACAACAATTTGCTAATCAGATACCCTAGTGCCAGCAACCACAGGGAAACTGGTATCCACCTCAGGGTGCAGGGAACCAGTTTCAAGGGAATTGGCAACCTACCTCTCAATGGAAGGGAAACCCATCATGGTCATCCCAATCTTCTGGATATCAGCCTCCTGCTCAGTAGCCACAACCTCCTACTTTAATGCCACCTCCTGTAGCCACAGCACCATCTCCCAAGCCAACACAACTGCCTACTCAACCGTTGCCTAATCCAAATATCAAATCTTAGCAACAACAACAAGCTTATTCAGCTGATGTTAATCAATACCCAGCCTATTCTTTATCACTAGATGATATTCACCTCCGATCTGGAACAACACTACCTAATCCCTCTCAGCCAGTTATTACTGAGATACAAGAAGAGCAGCCAATCTCTAATCCTAATGATGAAATACCTCAAAATCAAATATCACCACCATTTCCCCAAAGATTGAAAGACAAAGAAGTTTCAACTGATCAACAACAAAGCTTTGATATTCTTGATCAACTGAAGCACATTTGTGTTAAAATTCCATTGCTGCAAACAATAAAGGATGTTCCAATATATGGTAAGGCATTGAGGGAGGCATGCCTAAAGAAACCTGGCAGAAAGAAAAAGGATCCACAAACAGTTCATGTTATGGGTCAATTAGCTAATATTATGTTAGGAAAAATTGTTATTCTAAAGTATTTTGATCCAAGCAGTCCTGTTGTGAGTATAGTCATTAATGACAGTCAAATAAAGGATGTTTTAGTTGATCTAGGGGCAGCCATTAATTTAATGACAAGGGAAGTAATGAAACATCTAGAGATAGATAGTTTAAGGTCTACACCCACAGTTCTTCAACTTGATGATGGCTCTGCAGTAAGACCTGATGGTATGATAGAAGATATAGTGGTCATACTCGATTCCTGGGAATACCCTACAGACTTTATGATTTTATCCTTAAAAGCAACATTGGGGGGATATCCAAACATTTTGGGAAGACCATGGTTTGCCACAACAGATGCATTTATTGGGTGTAGATCAGGAGACATGACGATTTCAGATGGCAGTTCCACAAAAACATTGGCCTTGTATTCCCCTGCACAACCTCAGCTTGAGCAGCAGCAGGCTGTTTGGCCTATTTTAGGAGAGGAATTTGAAGAAATTGATAATCGGGTGCCACTCATGCAGTTATATGATGAAGAATCAATCCTTTATAAGGTTCTGACAAATGAATTAATAGAAGACCGAGAATTGCAGGAACTGGTTCCAAGTATTGCAGGATTGGATTTTCCTATAGCCACTGATATCTTGCATACCTTGTTGCCGCAAGAATTGTCATATTCTCATGTTTCTGATATAAATCAGATTGATCTTACTCTCAAGATAGAGGTTGCATTGAATAAATATTTGAACATCAACAAGAATATAGCAGATACTAAGAAGGATAGCTTGGTAGACTTGCTAAAACTCCATAGAAATGCCTTTGCATGGGATTACAAGGATATGAATGGAATTGATCCAGCAGTTTGTACTCATCGCATATACATAAAGGATGAGTGTTGTCCCCTTAGACAACCTCAAAGAAGAGTCAATCGTGCCCTGAAGGAGATAGTTAAAGAAGAATTGCAGAAATTGTTGAAAGCTGGATTTATCTATCATATTTCTGATAGTCAATGGGTATCACCCTTGGTGATAGTTCCTAAGAAGGGAGGCAAATGGAGAGTATGTGTTGATTATAGAGCCTTGAACTTAGCCACAAGGAAGGATCATTTTCCACTGCCATTTGTAGATCAAGTATTGGATTCTTTTGCTGGTAAGAGATATTTTTTATTTTTGGATGGATTCAGTGGCTATAATCAGATACAAATAGCTCTTGAGGATCAGGAGAAAACAACATTTACTTGTCCATGGGGCACTTATGTATATTCTGTTCTTCCTTTTAAGTTGTGTAATGCTCCAGCCACTTTTCAAAGGGTAGTCATCAGTATTTTTTTTGATATTTCTCAAGACATAATAGAAATTTACATGGATGACTTTACAACCTATGGTTCTGAATTTGATCAAGCATTGGATAACTTGAAGAAAGTTTTGCATCGGTGTGAAGACTACAACTTGTCTCTAAACAGTGAAAAGTGTTTTATTATGATGGAAGAAGGAATAGTCCTTGGTCATCATATATCTGTACAAGGCATACAAGTGGATCCAGCAAAGATTGAGGTTATTCAGCAAATTAATGACCCTGTGAAGTAGAAAAATGTGAGAAGTTTTCTTGGCTATGCTGGATACTACAGAAAGTTCATTAAAGATTTCAGCAAAATTGCAAGTTCCTTATATACACTGCTTACTAAAGATGCATAATTTAAATGGACCTCAGCATGCAATGAAGCTTTTTTAAAGCTTAAGCATGCTTTGACTCAGGCACCAGTTCTTAAAGGACCTAATTGGTCTCTACCATTTCAAATCCATACTGATGCATCTGATTATGCTATAGGAGCAGTGTTAGGACAAAAAGTTGACAAGTTGGAAAATGCAATATATTATATCAGGAAGAATTTGCAAGGACCTGAATTGAATTATACAGTTATTGAAAAAGAAATGCTAGATGTCATATATGCCCTTAACAAGTTTAGACACTATATTACAGGGTATCCAATATTTGTGCATACATATCATACTGCAATTAGATATCTTATGAATAAGCCATCTATCACCAGTAGACTAGCTCGCTGGTTATTATTGATGCAGGAATTTGATATCATAGTTGTTGATAAGCCAGGGAAGTCTAATGTTGTTGCAGATTATCTTTCACATCTTCAATTGCAGGAAGACTCTACAATGATAGATGACACTTTTCCAGATGAGCATTTGTTTCTCATACAGGCTCATACTCCTTGGTATGCTAATATTGCCAACTATTTAGTTGCATCTAAGATGCCAATTTCTTTTTCTCCTAAGGAAAGAAGTTTGCTAGTTGAAAAAAGTTTTAACTTTTCATGGATTGTTGATTGTCTATTTTATACTGGACCTAATCAAGCTATGCAAAGATGTGTCAGAGAAGATGAAACATATGACATCTTCCATGCATGTCATGATGAACCATGTGGAGGTCATTTTGCTGCCAAAAGGACAGCACTGAAAATACTCAATACTAGTTATTATTGGCCTACACTACACAAGGATGCAGCTCAGTACACAAGGAAGTGTGACAAGTGTCAGTGAATGGGCAGACCGACAAAATCTGATGAGATGCCACTATATCCTCAAATATCTGTTACACCATTTGATAAATGGGGATTAGATTTTGTTGGACCCATTGATCCACCTTCTAATGGCAAATCTTATATCTTGGTATGTACAAACTATGCGACAAAATGGGTAGAAGCTAGAGCTATGCAACATGCAAGAGATAATAAGGTAGCTGAGTTTCTCTATGAGGAAATATTTACAAGGTATGGAGTACCCAAGGAAATCGTCTCAAATCAAGGACCTCAATTTACATCAACATTGATAAAAGATTTGATCAATGAATATAATATAAGACATAGGAAATCCACTCCATACCATCCACAGTCTAATGGCCAAGTAGAGGTTACCAACAAAGAGCTTGAGGCTATTCTTACAAAAATAGTGTCTATCCACAAGAAAGATTGGTCTAATCGGCTTTCAGAGGCAATTTGGGCATATAGAACAACATGGAAAACACCAATTGGATTCACACCTTTTGAGATGGTCTATGGCAAAACAGTAATGATGCCTGTTGAATTTAAGCATAAAACCTTGAGAACAGCCCTACAACTGAATATGACATTGTCTGAAGCACAGAAGGAACACATTCAGCAATTAAATGCTCTTGATGAATGGAGAAAGATAGTTGTTCAATAGACAGATTTGATTCAAAACCAAAGAGCCAGATGGCATGATAAATATATCAGAGAAAAGAAATTCAAAGTTGGTGACTGGGCACTCTTGTATGATTCTAGATATAAGGATGCTATGGGAAAACTCCAAACAAGGTGGTTGGGTCCTTATGAGGTAGAAGAAGTTTTTCACAATGGAGCAGTTCGGTTGTCCACAATAGATCCTGTTCAATTTAAACTCTTAGTGAATGGATACCGACTACGACTTTATCACAAGCCAGCTACCAGAGAAGAGTTTCTGCAGCAGTTTGCTCCTCAAAATGAAATACAAGTTCCTGCAGCAACTGGTGATGTTCCTGCAGCAACTGCCAATGATTCGGTAATAATTCATGAGCTTCCTGTTGTACTTTGGAATGTTGATAAAGGTGATGTTCCTGCAGCTTTTGCAGTGAACTTATTTACCGTATCATAATCAAATATTTCCATGTGAAATATTGTTCTCCGTACATAAAGTTACATCCACTACATTCCATCCCACTCTCTTATCTGTCATTTCATTTCATTTCGCCATCATTTTTGCCCATTTGTGGGTACGTGTATATTGTACTTTATTTTAATTTTGCATTTATTAGTTCATTATGATTTTAATCATGTTTTAATCCGCTTCAAACCCAACATCTCGTCAACCTGTGTGGACACGTGCTAGGTTAAGTTGAGGGGGGTACTTTATGGTCCTTTTTCCCAGTAAGATTTATTATCCCGAACTGATTTCCTAACTGACATTACTTATGATGATTATTATTTCATGCGAGTGAATAATAAGTTTTGCCACCAAATTTAAGCTATGTAGATTTTAGCCTTTGTGAATCTGTCAAACATTTTGGTGAAGCTACGGAAGTATCAGAGTAAAAGATGGGAGGTCATCTGATTCGCCATGAACTGACTATACATGAAGGGTTGTTGCAGGATGTTGTTTGTGTGGATTATTTCCAAAACCACAGCTGGCTAGATTATTTCTTGAAGATTAGGGATTTTAATGATGAAATAGCTGCGGAATTTATGCATTCTTTTGACGAAGGAGAAGCTACAGTTAAGGGGTTGAGGGTAATTGCTACAGAGTAGCGAATTGCAGAGGTAACAGGGTTTCTGCAGGAAGGAGAACTCTTTCTAGAATTGAAGGATGTAAGGAGTGTCAGGGCAGAGTTCACAATTTCTACAGACAGGCCCTTAATGGTGGATCAGCAAGGGACTAGAAGGGTTTCTTTGCCAGCACATTGGCCTTAGGTAGCTCTGTATATTATGAAATATATTACCTGTGAAGGACGGTATTCAAATCTCCATTCGCCTCACTTCAAGTTATTCAGTCATCTACGTCATGACCGGCGAGTTAATGTCCCAAATTTCTTGTATCATCTCATTTCTATAAGTGCTAAGGAGACTTAAAGATATGGAAATCACTCTGTTAGCCATCATGGACTAGTGAAGTTAGTGGTACAATGGTCCCTAAGAGATGTTTCACAGATGGAATGGGGTGTGTTTGAAGATATTCTGTAATTCAGGGTAGATGAAGCTCCTATTGAAAATAATCCGCCGGTTCAAGAAGAGATAGTTGCAGAAGGTCTTTCTAGTGAAGATGAGGGTTTGTTGGTTGCTGAAGGAGCTATAATGATTTTAGAAGAAAATGTTGAAGCAGAGCCAATCGAAGAAAAACCCTCTACCTCTCTTCAAGAAGGTTCACCTGTTTTGCAGAGGGAAGGAAAAGAATTGGAAAATGAGGAGTCAGAGGAAGAATTTGTTATCCGGCCACAGGAAGTGTAGATCCCTCCTGCAGCCAAGAGGCGTCAAACAAAAATAAAAACTCCTACGTATGTTTCAAAAGTTTATGTTAGGAGAACAAGAAGGAGGACATAGAAGACTCAACTAGTGAGTAAGCCAACAGAGGTGATTGCAGTAGAAAATTCAGAAGAAGAAGATGTTGCAGAAAAGGAAATTCAAGAAAACCCTACAGAAGAGGAAATTCAAGAAAATGCTGTAGAAGAGGAAATTCAAGAAAATCCTGCAGGAAAAGAAATCCAAGAAGCAATTCAGGAAGAAATTGTAATGGATAAGCTTGCAAATCTGGCTTCAGTGGCATTGCAATGTGAGGAGATTATTGAAGATGTTCCACAGCAACCTGAAGAAAACATGGGAAATATGCCAATCCAGAATGAGGAAGTTATTGAAGAAATCTCACGGTCTAAGGTAGGACCCATAAGAACTCCTTCATCCCTAACTAGCTTATCAATTGCTTTAACATTCTTTAGGCAATGGGAAATAGAGAAGGATAGGTTGTAAGGAATAATTAATAAGCAGCAAAAAGAGATTGAGAAGAAAGATAATAGAATTAAAGAATTGGAGACTAAGGTAGAAGAGATCTATGGTATGGTTCCTAAGATAATGCAGTGTAGGGCTCCCCCAAGAATTTATGTAGTGCACTTGAAAGAACGATATCTGAATTTCAGATTAAACCATATAGTAAAGGACCTTAATCTATCCTTGGAAACACTTGAGGAATTCTATCATGCTTATCAAACCTCCCCACATTTTGTAAGGAATTTGTTATGTGAATTATATTTACATAATTATGTTGTACCCCAGGACAAAGAATTGAATCCTTTGTTGTACATTGGGGATATCCATCTCAGAGCTCTAATGTCTTGGATACAAAATGAAATGATTATAGGACCACAAGCCAAGGAGTTTGAAAAATTGGAACTTGATTATCCATTTCCATTGAGGAGGGAATCAGAAGCACCCAGGGTTCTGTATTATGATTGGCAAAAGTTGCTAATAAGGGATGATGTTAGTAAGATTGTACTTCCAATGAGAGAGGAAGTCTATCAAATGTATGAGCAATTAGTTCAAACCCATAGGACAATAGCACTAGAGGGACTAACTCAATGCTAGAATCATCTACCAGATCATTTAAAACTGGGAGAACCCTATTCATTACAGAATTTTCATGCAGCTATACAAAGAGCCTCCAAGTTCATACAGCTAGGAAGGGAGAAATCCAATAATTGGTTACCATTAATCTTTCAGCCTCCTATCCTAATGTGGCCACTTTTGGCATGCCAACCAATAGAATAGAATTATGATGTAGATGTTGAAGAAACAGCTAGATGGTCTAGGTTGGAGAAAATGAAGCGATTTTATTGGAATTTGCCTTCCAAGGGAACCGGACATGACACTATTGGTGATTTCAGAGTTTTAGCAAAAATCAGAAATTTTCTTAAAGTTGGGGGGCATGATAAGTCGATGTATTGACATGTTTTTTATCAGGACTCTTAGGTTTTTGGTATCTTTTGGGTTGCATTGTGATAGTAAAATATTGTGAATTGACTATATGTAATCCATGTTTTAAAACTGAACTTAAGAAATCATGTTTGAACCTTGTCTGTTAATTCCTGCAGCCATGTCAATTTATTCCTGCAGCCAATGGTTTGTCCCTGTGATATGCGGATTATTTAGGATGATTTCATATGTGAGTTAATGAATTTATTAGTTAAGTAAGATACATATGCATGTCCTTGTATATTGTTTCTATTTTAGTGCAAGTAATAATTGATGTTGCAGTGGAGAATTCTCTTTCGCGCATAAGGACTGGAGAATCACGTCAGATAGCTGGAGGTCAAATTGAAGGAGATTCAAGTGAGCACGATCTATGGCATAATCGGAGTAGTTGTACTTCACTATGGGAGTTTAACTCTGGTGCATGTTTAATCTACAAAATATCTCTTTGGCGTGCAAAGACTATGGTTCGGTTTCAAATCCACAGTTCCTGCAGCCAAGCTCTCTGTTCTCCCCTTATCTGACAGTGATCCGCCTTTTCTTCTGGGTGTAATTGGAGTTATCCATTGTAGTTTGTCTTTTCTTTATAATAAGATCTTCCTTCTTTTCTGAGAGTTAGACATAATAGAAAGGGATTGAGCAGAGTTTTTGTCAAGTATTCTGAATTTTCTCTTTTTGACTATGTAATCGTCTTTCAGGAAGAAATGAATAAAAATATCTTATTCTGATCTATTAAGAGTTCTTTGCTAAGAGTTTGATATCACTCATCCAAGGGGCCCCACTTGGTGAGTGATCCCGTGTTTATGATTATTGAAGTTAGTTTTTACTTAGTTGCAGTAGAATTTCATGACTGGGTTGTTCCTGTAGCCACTGGAAATAGATCCTTTGACTATTCCTATAGCCAAGGCAGAACGATGTGATTTCTGTTATTTCCATTAGTTCATTTCAGTAGAGTTTTGAAAAACTTTCATTTAATCTTTATGATTTCCATTCCTATCTTTCTTACAGTAATTAAGAATAATCATTTAAGGAGCTTAGTGCATATATATTGCAGACCCATTTAAAGTTTTGCGTTCCTGGATTGACAATTAAATGAACACCAGGCATGAGAATAGTAAACTCTACCATATGAATGTCCAAACTTCGGATTGAGATTTCAATTAGAGGTATTATTGTCATTATAGTTGGGGTAGACAGTCCTCGCTTGTCTAATTAGCCTCGACTTAAGAGAAACCTTCAAACTAGTCCCTCAAGAACAAGTCAACATCCAAGCCTTAAAAAATTTTAGGTTGCGAGCTAGCGACCAGATAGTTAGCGGTTAAGTTTTATGGTTATCACCAGCTCACGAGGTAAAATGTCTGAAGATGTGATCAAGCCGTGATTTGGCGACAAGTTGGTTTGGGTTTACATCGCAAGGTCTCTAGCTTTTTGGGTATTAGCATTTTATGTTACCGAGCTGGAGATTGTTAGTGAAATTGCTTTGGTCGCAAGGTCTTGAGTTGCTCTAAGATAAATAGTTTTATGTTGGCGAGTATGCGACAAGGGTTAAAGTTACCACTATCTCCAAGTCGCTGCGGTGACGAGGACTTAACATTTGTGGTTGAGAATTGGCGAGTGTCAGTTCAGTTTCCCTCAGTCACTAGATCTCGAGGTTAAGAAGGCTTAGCATTTTTAGCTTGCGAGTTGGAGATAGAGAGAGTTGATGACTGTGAGAGTCAGAGAGTTGACGACTGTGTGCCATGTGTTTTAATTACTTAAAGTTAATATTTTAAAATCACCAAAATTTTATTTTTATGGTTTGAAAATAGCTTGAAATCGCCAAAATTTTATTTTTATGGTTTGAAAATAGCATTAAATTGCCAATATTTTATTTTTATGGTTTGAAAATAGGTTGAAATCGCCAATGCAAATATTTTTCTGGTTTTAAAAATATTACCATTCGCCCATGCAATTATTTTTTGGGTTTTAAAAATAGTACAACTCGCTAGGATTTTTCACAAACTTTGAGCGATCACGGCTAATTCGCCAATGGAGATTATTATTTTTCTCCATAAATCGCAAAAATTCACCAGTAAAATTAAAATTTTCCTCGAAATTATACAACTTTCGCCAGGTTTTTACACCTTGTCTAAGGGGGGGGTTTCTTAAAGTTTTCCTTGGTGACTAATGATGACATCTTGGTTACAAAAGTTTTTGTTGATGATATAATCTTTGGAGGAGAAGATGGATTATGTAAAGAATTTTCTATTGAAATGCAGCAAGAATTTGAAATGTCTATGATTGGAGAAATAAAATTCTTTTTAGGATTGCAGATTTCATAGACTGATAAAGGTAAATTCTTGAGTCAATCAAGTACTTGAAGGAGTTATTAAAGAAATTTGGGATGGAGAACTCTAAACCGGTAAGCACACCTATGACTACAAATGACAAATTATCACAAAGGGATGAATCTACACCTGTTGATCTGACTAGATACAAATCTATGATAGGAAGTTTACTGTATTTGACACAAACAAGACCTGATATCATGAATGTAGTATGTATTGTTTCAAGATTTCAGAGTAATCATAGAGAAAATCATGAATCAGTAGTAAAAAGGATTTTCCGATACTTGCAAGGCACAACAAATCTTGGATTATGGTATCCTAGAGATGAAAACATTGAATTATGTGCATACACAGATACAAATTGGGTAGGAGATGTGGATGATAGAAAAAGCACCACCGGTGGAGCATTTTTTCTTAGAAACAAACTAGTTTCTTGGTTGAGTAAGAAACAAAGTTGTACATCATTATCAACAGCAGAATCAGAATATGTTGCAGCAGAAACTAATTGTACACAGGTACTATGGCTTAAACAAATGTTGAAAGACATAAAGGTAAAATGCAGGGAACTTATAACTATCTATTGTGATAACACTGCAGTAATTGATATATCTATGAATTCGGTACTACATTCTAAAACCAAACATGTTTCTATCAAACTGAATTTTCTAAGGGAGAATGTTGAAGAAAAAGAAATTAAACTGGTTTATGTGAATACCAAAGAGCAGATTACAGATATTTTCACTAAACCTCTACCTAAGGAGACTTTTGAATATCTCAAAGATCAACTTGGGGTCATACCCCCACCGATAGAGACTTAGGAAGTTGATGTTTGTCATCAACTGACAAAATTAAGAAAAAAATATTTTACTGCGGCTTTGATGAGGAAGCTACTTCTCAAGGGGAGTAGTTGGTATACTAAATTGGTTGGTATTTTGTATCTGAAAAATGTTTTACTTTGGCAATTGATGTCAAAGGGGGAGAGATTGGTATGGAAAAACACAAGGAAACACATGTCACTCTTAGGAGGAGAGATTGTTACTTTGGGAGAGATTATTTATATTTGAATTTGTTATTTTTGGTTATGATCTCTTTTGGGAGATTGTTGGCTTTTGGTATTTGGCATTTATGTTTTGGCACTTTGATGGTTTTTCCTTCTTGTGTTGCCAGCAATGCCAAAGGGGTAGATTGTTGGTATTTTGGTATGGTTTTGTCATTGATGTCAACACCTACTAAACCTTATCAACTCTGGCACTTTGGAGAATCAACAACATTCACTGACAAATAAATGACTTATGTACAATCACCGGTATTTGGTACACCGATAGGATATAATGATCATCGGCACTTGGAATGGCATGGAAACACTTGGTTATGTCGAAAACATCGTTTGGACACCTTGTCTTGGAGATTTGTTTATTGGCATATTCGTATTTTCATATTTGTTGTTACCGGCAAAATGGTCCAAGTTACACACCAACAGGTTTATCTTTTCTAGATCAGCATGGCACACTATGGAGATGATTTATTATTGTTGTAAATGCATCAAGCTGACATGTTGAATCGGTTATTACATCAGATATTGTTTTAATTGTAAATTGATTTTATTGTAATATCCTTTAGAGTTGACCTACTAAAATTGGTCCTAGGTTATGATATAAATGTAAGATCTTATTTGTAAGATCGAAGGTGGAATGTGAAGAATAATTGTGTGAAGGTATATGCGAGAATAAGAAGAGCTATACACGCAGACATCATTTGAAGGTGAAGCGAGGTTTTTGTGAAAGCATATCAGAACTACACCGGTACTGAATCCAGCATATGAAGATGCTATTTTGAGTAGTACATCCTTATTGGATTTAACCATCCAATTGTAGTCAGTGTGACTCCTATTTTATGTTTGAGCAGTGAGCTCTAGGCGCTTGGCCTTTTTGCATGTGCAGACCCCATTTGTATACACTTACTATCTGTAGTAGTATCATCTTATTGTGGGTAAGTTTTCCCACTATGGTTTTTCCCCTTACAGGGTTTCCACGTACAAATATTGGTGTTATGTGTTGTGGATGACTTTGTCTTTTTGTTTCATGCATTAATCTTTACCGGTAGTGCAATTAACTGATAAAACTGTCAACTGGTATAAAAGACTGGTTTACCGGTATTCTGCATTAAGTTGGTTAAGTTGTTTTTGGTTTGAATTTATTTGACAATTGATTCACCCCCCCCCCCCCACTCTCAGTTGTCTCTAGGACCTAACAACATCCCAGATGTCCTTCCAATGCAATTTAGATGTGTCCCCATTCTGATCTTCCATATGCCATAGTTGGTTCCATCAAGTTTAGGACTTCCCTTCCTGAAATAGTTAGTAGACATTGGATCTCCTCAAGTTGTTAAACTTCTACAAAAAGAGGACTAAGCTCTGATACCAATTGTTAGGTCCCGAAGACAACTAAGAGGGGGGGTGTGAATCATTTTCAAGTAAATTTAAACCAAAAACAACTTAACCAACCTTAATGTTTAATACCTATAAACCAAACTTTATGTCGGTAGATAGTTTATTAGTTAATTATAGTACCAGTAAAGATTAATGTATGAAACTGAAAGACAATAACATCCACAACACATAACACCAATATTTGTACATGGAAACCCTGTAAGGGGAAAAACCACAGTGGGAAACCTTACCCACAATCAGATGATACTACTGCAGATAGTATGTGTATACAAATGGGGTCTGCACATGCAAAAAGGCCAAGCGCCTAGAGTTCACTGCTCAAACACAAATAGGAGTCACACTAACTACAATTGGATGGTTAAATCCAATAATGATGTACTGCTCAAAATAGCATCTTCATATGCTAGATTCAGTACCGGTGTACTTCTGATTGTCTTCACAAAAACCTTGCTTCACCTTCAAATGATGTCTGTGTGTATAGCTCTGCTTATTCTCACATATACCTTCTTCCAATTCCTTTTCCCAATCATATATCGATCTTACAAATAAGATCTTACATATATACCATAACCTAAGACCAATTTTAGTAGGTCGTCTCTAAAAGATATTACAATTAAATTAATTAAAAGTAAATCAATAACCGATGCAATATCCGATTCAACATGTCATCTTAATGCATTTACAATAACAACAAAATCATCTCCAAAGTGTGTCGTACTTATCTGGAATATATAAGCCTACCGGTGCTTATTCTGGACCTATTTGTCGGTAATAGCAAATATGCAAATACAAATATGCCAATGAACAAATCTCCAAGACAAAGTGTCCAAACAATGTCTTCAACATAACCAAGTGTTTTCCATGTCATTCCAAGTGTCGGTGAACAATATATCCTGTCGGTGAACCAAATACCGGTGACTGTGCATAAAGTCACTTGCTTGTCGGTGAACATTGCCAATTCTCCAAAGTGCCAAAGTCGATAAGTGTTTAAAGGTGTTGACATCAATGACAAAACCATATCAACATAACCACAATACCAACACAAATGTCAAGGTTGATTAGAATCTGGAAAAGAAATCAAAGCATGCGGATACAATGATGGTCAACATGTTGTTATAATGGCTATTCAGACTTAAGAATTGAGGCAGAATGATCTGATAGAGACTGTTAATCCATATGATGTTGCTGGTGGTGGAGATGTGTAGGAACCTGAAAATTAGAACAATCAGAAGACTCTAAAGTATGTAAGATTGAATCATTCATAAAATCATATTATTGGAGATAAAAGTAAAGGTGGGATGACTAGAAGAAGGATAGCTTCTAAAGAGGTTTGTTTGATTTCCAAAATTGAACCTAAAGATGTTGTTGAAGCTTGCAAATATGAAAATTGGATAAGAGCTATGGAAGAAGAATTAGATCGAATTGAAAAGAATGACACATGGGAGCTTGTGCCTAGACCTAAGGATAAGAATGTGATTGGAACTAAATGGGTATTCAGGAACAAATGGAATGAATTCAGTGAAGTTGTCATAAATAAAGTGAGACTGGTATGCAAAGGATACTCACAGAAAGAAGGAATTGATTATGAGGAGACTTTTGCTCTGGTAGCCAAACTTGAAGTTGTTAGACTGTTGCTTGCATGTGCTTCTTATAGAGATTTCAAGGTATATCAGATGGATGTCAAATCTACCTTTTTGAATGGTGATCTTAGGGAAAAAGTTTACATTGAGCAACCTGATGGATTTTCATTATCAGATGATGGAGACATGATATGCAAACTGAAGAAATCTCTTTATGGATTCAAACAAGCCCCTAGAGCCTGGTATGCTAGATTGGATAAGTATCTACTAAATTTGGGATTTAATAAAGGTATTGCTAATAGTAATCTGTATTTTAAGATTGAGAATGATAACATCTTGATTGTTGAAGTCTTTAACGATGATATTATCTTTGGAGGAGATGATACTTGAGCATGAAGTTTGTCGGTGATATGCAAAAAAGAATTTGAGATGTCTATGATAGGCGAGATGAATTTTTTCTTAGGTTCGCAAATTTCACAAACTAGAAAAGGTATTTTTATATGTCAAACTAAACATGTGAAGGAATTGTTGAAGTAGTTTGGATTAGATGACTCCAAACTGGTTGGAACTCCTATGGCGACTGGCTGCAAATTATCTAAAAATGATGAATCTCTGAAAGCTAATCAGTCTTTGTATAGATCTATTGTTGGTGGATTGTTACTCAGACTAGGCCTAACATTATGCTTGTTGTGTGCATGGCTGCTAGATATCAAGCTAATCTGAAAGAGAGTCATGCCACTATTGTTAAGAGAATATTCAGATATTTGAAGGGGACTACAGATTATGGTTTGTGGTATCCGAGGAATGATGATTTCATGTTATGTGCTTACACTGATGTTGACTAGGCTAGTGATATTGATGACTGGAAGAGAACCACTAGTGGAGCATTACTTTTAGGTAAGAAATTGGTTTCATGGGCTAGCAAAAAACACGATTCAATGTCCTTATCTACTGCCAAAGTTGAGTACATTGTTGTTGCCAGTAATTGCACTTGAGTGGTTTGGATGAAGCAAATGTTGAAGGATATCAGAGTTATCTATGATGAGCCTACTATCATATATTGTGATAATTCCAGTGTTATTAGTATGTCAAAGAATCTGGTGCAACATTCAAAGACTAAACATGTGTCAATTAAATATGATTTCCTGAGAGAAAAATTCAATGAAGAGGAAGCGGAGTTGGATTATGTATCTACAAAGGAACAAATTGTTGATATCTTCACAGAGCCTTTGCCCACAGATACATTTGTCTATTTGAGAGGCAAGTTAGGGGTATGTACCCCTCCTAATGAAAACTAGATGCATTGAGTTGCATCAATCCAGTGGACTTCATAGTCTTATCTCTTTATCCGGATTGATGGGTTGGTGTTGCTCCTCTGGTGGAGTAGTCTGGTTATGTATTTCATAGGGGGAGAGTAAGTTTGGTTTTCTATTCTTTAGAATTGTTTTCAAAGGGGGAGAGAAGCATGTGAAAAACTATTTTATTTGCTTAATCTTAGGGGGAATTTGTTGGAGTTATTTCTTTCTTTACATTGATTATTTTTCACATTCATATGTTGCCATCAATGCCAAAGGGGGAGATTGTTGGACATTGTTGCTACTAGGATATGTTGTCATCATTGATGTCAACATACTCTTGCTCTGGTGATTGTAGATTGGTGTATTGGGGTCATGGTTTGGTGTATGGAGTGTTTCTAGTATCATTATATTCTTCTGTATTGGCTTTGGTGATCCAGAGAGCTTAATTGATCATATCAGATGATCCTGTTTTGCAGTTTGTTTATCTGATCAGTGCTTTACAAAGTTTAGTATTTCCTCAGGTATATTCTGATGTGATCAAATTTGGAGCTGATATTATGGGATATTGTTTGGGATGGTCTTGTGTATCTTAATTTCAGATGGTTCATGATTTGGTGCTCTGCAAGTTATCTTTTCTTCGTGACAGTTGTTGTTGTTTGTGTATTCTTGAGGTTCAGATGTTGATCGATGAAGATTTGATAAGTGGTGTTGGTGCAGCTGGTGCTGATGATTCTAACATGCTTGTTGATGTTTCCTAAGTATGTCCTATTTGTTTTGATGATCTGCATTGATTGTTGTGCGATTTCTTGGTGACTTTGCTAAACCGATGATGTTCTTCGTGTTATGCGGTTTTTCTGGTGGTATAGCGTGTTGCTGTTGATCTTGATTACCAGTGGTGATGAGCGCTTGGTAATTTGGTTTGGGACCATTCTATGTCATGTACATCATTATATTGGTCTGGTGGTCGATCTTTATATCGTGTGATGTAATTTTGTAATTGTGAGTTGAGGGTTTAGTTGACCTTGTTGTCAAGGTTGATGATTTGTATAAATAGGTGATATTGTCATGTAATTTAGGTATCAGTGTTGTGTCTGCATTATCAAAGAGTGGTATATGTGTGAATAAGGATTCATCTTTTAGTATGATGTATTGAGCAGAGATTGGCGTTGAAGAGCAGATAGTTTCAAGCTTAACCGGAATTGTGATCAGGCATTTGGAGATGATATTCTTTCAGTTCATTTCTTTCGAATTGTAGTTTGAATCTTGTTGTAAGTCAATGAGACTTCCCCGAGGGTTGTAGCCTTTTGGGTCATTATCTTTTGAGGAGTGAGCTCTAGGTAGTGTGCCTGAATGCATGTGCATTCCCCCATTGTAATATTTTCACATATTACTGCAGAGTATCATCTTATTGTGGATAGGTTCCCACCATGGTTTTTCCCTTAACCGGGTTTTCCATGTCAAAATTTTGGTGTTGTGTGTTGTGTTTTCAAATTGCTTATGTTTATTATTGTTGCAGTTTATCAGATCTTTTTTTATGGTTAAGTTTGTAGATCCGGTGAAAACTAATTCACCCCCCCCCCCCCCATCTCAATTTTCCCTCATTTTCCCTCATTGTTGTTGCCAACACTATCTTGTATGGTTTCCACATAGGATCTATCTTCTATATTACTTAATGGTACATATATACTATCTTATTATCATCTACAAAGGAAATTTATTCTTTTTTTGAATCAACAATACCATTTGAATTTATAAATCATCTTAATCCTAACAAATCTCTGAAAGTGTTAAATGGTTCTTTTATTTCAACTAGTTGAAATTCCACTATTTGTTTTAGCCCTTTAATATTAACTTCTACATTTCTCCTATCCCCAAAGTTTCCATGCCTAAACCATCTACCATGCTAAAAATTGGTTTTTTTACTAGCTTAAGTCTCCTCAATCTCTCCTAAATTGTAGCCAAAATGATGTTAAATTTTGTACCCAAGTCTACCATCGCATGTTTAAATTTTCTATTATTGAGATGTGTGGTGATGAGAAGAGGGACATTCTTCTAGTTACTATCCTCACTCAATTTATATGCTTGTCATTTTTTTTGTTTATTCTAGTATTTTTCTAGTAGCTTCAATTTCAGCAAGAGCTCTTTATGTTGGGCCAAAGAGGCCACGCTCTAAAGCATCATTATTTCCTCTTCAGAAACCAAGCTACCTCATTCCACCATTGCTAAGTAATATGTTTTTGATTAAGGAAAATCAAGTTTTAAGGGACCCAAAACCCGCTTACATAATGAGAAGATAAGCATAAGAGAAACTAGAAAGAACATGACAAAGAAAGAAAGGCTGCAAAAGAACAACAGAGAAAACAACAGCCAAGGAAAAGAACAGCAAAAGGCCAGCGAGAAACTGGCAACCTAAAATTAGATTACATGTCAGATGAAAATCTTTATAGACTCTTTTGCATCCTTAACCAGCATCATCATAGCATTAGCTGCCTCTTTCAGGTCTTTGTTTTCCTACATCTGATGGGTGTCTTTGGTCTTCAACTCTAGCTCACTAGTAGTTTGCCTGGTTTTGTGTCTATAGGAGTGAAGAACAAAACTAGTGGTCGACACGTCATCAATGATCACTGTCTCTTTATTATTCTTGTTCTTCTCCAGACAAGCAACCAAAGCATTCATGTTTTGAGAAGACACCTTCAAAACCTCAAGACTATGCTCCATGAATTTCTTCAAGGCCTTCTCAGTTTTTGTACTCCAGTTGATTATAAGTTTATTATCAACCTCTCCCTTTTATTTGATGATTTTGACCACATCTTCAAGATGCTTAAAACCTCCCTTAATCATATCTTTTTCCAGCCTGTTCGGAATTTCTTCTTCGGCCTCTGCCTCACTGGTATCCTCCGCAGCATCCTCTTTACCTTTAGTGTTGGTATCCTTAATCAAGTTCTCAATTTTATAATCCAAATCTCTCTGTTTATTCTGAATACTAGAGATGTTATCAATTACCCATTTCTGAAATTTGAACATTTCCAGGCTACTATTTCTGGCAACATTCAGAATGGAGTTCGTGTTCTCCATAATCGGAGTTCGTGTTCTTGTTATCCGAGACATAAGGGTTATTCTTTGCTTCTGGTTCTTCAACGTCCTCTTTTCTCTACTCATTCCCTTCCTCGCCCTCAACCTCTTTCTTCTGCTCATTCTCCACCTCTTCATCTACCTCCTTCCCATGTTCCTCCTCTGAACCAGCATTCTCTTCTGTGTCTTCTTTAGCTTCATCATCAACCCTCAATTTATTATGCAGAGAAAGATTAGAAGAATCTTCATCAGAATCAGAGCCATCATGACCCTTAGAAATGTGGGCATTCTCCACCAAAGGAACTTCCCTATTAGCCCTAGCTTTACCCTTCAAATGCTCATAAATTAACAAAATAAGGCCTTGGTGAGCAATGGGGTAGGATTTAGGTTTTTTGGCATGGTCGGCCAGGCTATCGTTAAGGGAAGAAGCTAAATAGAAGGGCAATGAAATCTTTGAGCCATGGTGAAAATGGTTAAGGATGACAAAATGATAATTGTAAACCTTCGAAAACCTACCATCAACTGTTAGGTATTACATTAAAACTCTCAACATTTTCTGCTAGAAATATTTGACTTGGTGAGGGAGGTAGTAGGACACATTGTCCTTCTTAGTGAGTCAAGCCCTTTCTTCATCAATTTTAGGGAAATTCTTGGTAGCTTCCATTGAGAAGTTGCAATCTCTGTAAAATTCGGTGCCTTCCTTCTACAATCGTGTAACCTCCGCCACCAAATCTTCATCCAGCTTCCATGTCTGCCAAGCAAAGTGACTTTATTATTGCTCTAGCCCTTGGCAAAAACCATGTGACACCGACTTTTTACTCCCGTGCAGTTTTTCCATATACTCAGTGAATCCATATCTCTGCAACCTTCGCCATATTTTCCTTTCACTTTTCTAGTTATCATAGCTGGAAGGCTCATTGCGATTAAGATTAGCCCCCATAATGTAATGGCTATTTAGGTCGAAACCCTCAATAAAGCACGAAATACCCAAATGTTGAAGAAACAAGACAACTGGAATCAAACTCAGATGCTCGAATAAAAAATAAGGGTGATTTTCTTGTTATTCGAATAGTCTCTTAAGACATTCAATATAAACTAGCACTTAATATGAATAGGCCCGTCACACTGGTTCTCATTATCACAATGCCTTAAACAGGTAATCAGCCACATCACTCCAATATCTATCTTTGAGATCCGAACCCAAAAAAGTAATAATGAAATTAACTTGTACCATGGACTCTATCAAATAATAATTGCTCATGGACTCCCTTCTTACAAGAAACTTCTCCAATATATTTAGTATCCTCCTCTAAAAAAACCCCCTCATTAGCTAATAAATCAGCTACCCTATTACCTTCCCTTAGGGTATGGGAAATAATCACACTATCATAGGCATCTAATAATTTTTTAGCATTATCAATGATATTATAAATGTTCCAAGAAGGGGAACTAATACCTTTGATAGCCTGAATAATATTGAGAGAGTCCCCTTCCAGCCATATTTTTTTAAAGTTTAAACTCTGAGCAAGCTGGAGACATTTTAACATTGCCAGAGCTTCTGCCACATGATTGTTTTGAACTCCAAAGGGAGAGGCGATAACAGAAACACAAAAACCATAAGAATTTCTGATGACTCCTCCCCCTCCAGCCTTCCCAAGATTACCTTTAGTTGCACCATCAAAATTCACCTTAATCCAATCATGAAAAGGGAACCTCCAAACAACATTATCTCTCCTACTCTTTATATCAGATTTGCAGACCTTGTGAGTCAACTTCCATTCAGTAAGGATACTTTTCTCATTATCAGTCATGTTAAAATAGCTACACTACTTGTTGTTTTTGTGAATGGTATTGATGTTTTCTTTAATTGCCCTGCAAATCTTTTCAAAAACCACCTGAGAAGAACACTTAGCCTCCCTAAAAATTCTATTGTTTCTCTCCTTCCAGATATACCAACAAGTCATAGGAAGGACAAAGGACCAGAGGGTCTTAATGAGAGGAAGTTTGGTAGGGAAGATCCATTGCAAGATGACTTCTTTAAGACTATTTTGCATAACCCAATCAACTTTCCATTGCATCTAGACTTTACTCCAGATTTCCCAGGTAAAAGAACAATGAATAAACAAATGATCCACAAATTTTGCCTCTTTCTGACATAACTCACACCTATTAGGAAACATAAATCCTCTTCGAGCCAAGTTATCAATGGTAAAAATCTTGTTGTGAGTTGCAAGCCAAAAAAACATGTTAACTTTAGGAATGAGGAATCTATTCCAGATTTTAGTCCATATTGGGTTGCAGGCTTGAGTAACAGTTTTTTTATAAGCAGAGGCAATAGTGAAATTACCCCTAGGATTGCTCTTCCATAGGAACACATCATCAGAATCTTTACTAACAGAAAAGGACAGCAAATCTTGTTGCAGTAGCGAAAATCCAGCATAAACTGCATCAAGTCTAACCCATTTATTCTCCTTCCAATAATTACAAACCATAGAACCATACCTTCTTTTGCATTCTTCAATGAATTGGCTGCAATCCTGGTTAAAAAGAGGTTCATCTTTAATCCAAACATCCTCCCAAAACCTAATTTTATCACCTTTGCCAAGGACCCATCTAGCTCCAGCTTTAGCAACTTTTATAGATTTGATCATACTATTCCATATGAAAGAACCAACAGGGATATCTTCAGAGTAGAGAAGAGAATGAAATGGCTGGTTATGTATATATTTATCAAACCACACCCTACTCCAATCTTTCTTAATACCAAAAGCCCTCCAAATCTGTTTAGCAAGCAAGACTTTGTTGAAAGTTTTGAGAACTTTAATACCTAATCCCCCATTGCTCTTAGGATTATAGACTTTATCCCGGGAAACCAACGCTATCCTTTTCTTATCTTCTACCCTCGACCAAATAAATATTTTATGAATTCTTTCTAAAGCTTTAGCAAATTTAACCGGTATACTAAACAAGCTAAGAGCATAAACAAGAAGATTCTAAAGAGTAGCTTGAAGAAGGTGAAGCTTCCCAGCCTGAGATAGCATAGATCCTTTCCAACTTGCCAAATTTTTGTTGAGTTTGTCAATTAACGAATTCCAGAAAGAGTTTGGAGGAGCCAAACCAAGAGGGAGACCCAAATAAGTAGAGGGGAGCAACTCCACCTTACAGCCAATAATGTTAGCAGTCCTCTATTGCCTCAATATTGGGGTATTGATGAAATAAATAATAGATTTCTCCCAATTAACTTGTTGTCCAGTAGCCAAGGAATAAGAACTAGGAGAACCTTTGAAGGCAGCAGCCTCACCAACAGAAGAATATCCCATCAAAATTGTATCATCAACAAACTATTGATGTGTACAAGAAACATTAGCAGAAGAGGGTTGCAACCCTTTGATGGTTTTATTCATTTTCAAATTTTGAATCAGTATGCTCATACATTCTGCCAATATAGTGAAAAGAATAGGAGAGATAGGGTCTCCTTGCCTGAGGCCCCTAGAAGATTTAAAAAATCTAGATGGAGGTCCATTTATAAGAATAGAGAAATTTGGAGTAGATATCAGTTCTCTAGTAATTTTAATAACCTTCTCATCAAATCCAAAGGCCTCCATAACCCTGAAAAGAACCTGCCATTCCACTCTATCATAGGCTTTTGCCAGATCCAATTTTATCAAGAATCCCTCTTTGTTTGCAGCATTAAGAGAGTGGATATTCTCATGCACAAGAATAATAGAATCCAAAATCTGCCTACCTGGGACAAATCCTTTTTGCTCCTCAGAGATAAAAAAGGGGAGAACAACCAACAATCTAGAAGTCATGACTTTTGAAATAATCTTGGAAAAGGAATTACAAAGACTTATTGGCCTAAACTTTCCCATAGAATCAGCTTCAGCCACCTTAGGAATTAGAGCAATAAAAGTAGAATTGATTTCCTTAAGAATTCTTCTGGATCCAAAAAATTATTTGACAGCATTGACTGTGTCTTCCCCAACAATATGCCAATATTCCTTAAAGAAGAACATGGGAAAGCCATCCGGGCCCGGAGCCTTATCCCCATGAAAGGTAAAAATAGATTTTTTAATTTCATCAGTTGTAGAGATAGTAGATAATATCTTATTCTGATGAGGTTCAATAATCTTAGGAATGTTATCAACCAGGTCTTGTTGCTTAACAATGTCGATATCCTTACTACCGGTAAGGAGGTTAGAGAAGAACCTAACAACTTTATCACCAATGTCATCATCTTTGAGAAGGATTTTGTCATCAATAATTAATCTAGAGATTATGCTAGCAACTTTATGCTTCATAAATGTCATATGAAAGAATTTAGTATTTCCATCACCGACTTCCAACCAAATAGCCCTAGATCTCTGCCTCCAATAGATTTATTCTCTTGATATAGTGTTGTGTAGTTTGGCTAGAACCTCATCTTCTTTAGCCTTGGGAAACATCTTATAACCATCTTTCTTTGTAGAGTTTTGAATCTATTCTAAATCCTCCTTCAGCTTCCTCTTGGATTCAAAAATATCTCCAAAAACCTTTTTGGTCCAGATCTTAATGTTATCTTTGGTGTTTCTTAATTTTTTAGCAACTTTGAACATGGCAGAACCATCCATATTAATATTCCACCATTTGGTAATAGAATTTTCCAAGGAAGGGTGTGAAATCCACATTTTTAACCAAAAAGGAAAACAATGTTTGCCCTTAATAGAGTCAGCAAAAAAAGAAATGGGATAATGATCCGATCCTATTCTGTTAATAACAGACAAAGAACATCTATACTTAAGGACCTAGTCAGGAGTGATAAGGGATCTATCAAGCCTTACGTGAATAAGATCTCCTCCATCCCTTCGATCAGACCAAGTGTAGGAAGCTCTAGAAAGATCAACATCAATCAGGGCATTGGCATTGATAATGTCCATAAGGTCAATCATGCTATCTAGTTGAGCTTGAGTTCCTCCAAATTTGTCAGTTTCTTGCAACGGGGTGTTGAAATCTCCCATCAATAGCCAGCTATCCTAAGAGAAAAACCCCCTTTTCTGCTGAATTTTGCCCCAAAATTTACTCCTAGAAGCTTTAGAATTTGGGGCATAAATGTTGGTAACCACCCATTCCTGTCCTTCAGCAATACATTTAACTCATATAGAAGTAATATTACCATCTTCATCAATCAGATCTCCATCAATAGTTTTCTTATTCCAAAATATGGCCACCCCACCTGATGCCCCATTTGAACTACTACCACAAACACCTCCCTGTTTAAAGAATTTTAATTTTTCAACTTTTTCCTTACTCATTTTAGTTTCCTGAACCAGGATGATATCCGGCTTATGATCTCTGATAAAATTCCTTAATACATCCTATTTATGGAGACCATTTAGGCCTCGTATGTTCCAGGAAATTACCTTCATTTGGAAACCTGGGAGCAATATTCCTGAATGTTTCGATGCCTTCCATCAGCTATGTTTTGTTTACTCTCCTGGTCCCTATTCCACTTCATGGTTTTACGTCCCTGCGGGGATTTGGAAAGACCAATATCCGTCTTAGATCTGGTTCTAGCTTTAACCCCATTAGAACAACCTGTCTTCTTATTTTTCTTTTTTCCCAATCCTATTATCTCTTCATCATCTTCATCTTTATATGCAGATTGCTTATTATTCCACGGTTCTCCTATTCTCTAAGAAGAGGTGGGTGATTCAGTGCCAACACTCTGAAATAGAGAGTTAAGATTAACCTGAGGCGATCCAAACTTGGTCTTTTTTTCAACAATAACTTATGGACCTTCAAAGTCCTTTGGGCAAACTTTATTACTTTTCATTTTTGTATCTTGTAGGGCCTCATGTTGTGATTCATTTATGTCGCCAATCTCACCCTCTTCAAGGATTTCTTCTACACTTACATTTCTCTTCCTCCTGAATCTGTAATACTTCAAATCCATTGACTGTTTTGATCTCAAATCCATTATCTTCATTCTTTTTATCTTCCTTCTGAAGAGAATCCTTGGAAGGAGTAGCTTTCCTATCATCTTTTGTTATATCTTTTGGGTTACTAGGAAGTACACTTCCTCCTTCCGCTCTACCCTCCTCATTTTTGTTAGTCTTCTCTTTCCAGATCTGTTTAACATGATTGTTATACTTCTAAGAATTCTTGGGGTTACTTGGGAAAGCCTTTGCCTAATGTCCATCTTTCTTACAAGAGAAACACACAAAGGGGAGGGACTCAAACTCTATGGCTTGTTCCCACTTCCCTAGTTTGGAATTTATTTCAATAGAACTAGGTAGGTCCATATTTTGTGAGATATTGACACATATCCTCGCATACACCAGCCTCTTTCGTGTTGCTATCATAGAATCTATAGCCACAAGCTCCCCGAAGGAGTTAGCAATACCTGAGAAAACATCCTCCAACCAGAATTCAAGCAACAAACCTGGCAACCGCACCCAGACCGGAGCAGATTCAAAAAAGGAGTCATTGAGCTCCATATTTAGAGACCATTTCCTTAAGGATAATGAATATTTCCCAAACATCCATGGTCCTCCACTCAGGGCCATTTCCAAATCTTCCCCACAAGAGAAGGACAAGACAAAGTAACCCTTTGATAGGGCTGAAACATCAACCTGTCCTTCCAACCTCCATTTTCTCTTAACAAAAAACCTAACGACTTCAATATTAGGTCTTGGTCCAACAAATTTTCCCACTAGAGAAAAAGCCATTAGAGAAATACTATGGTCTATAACCACATCTGGTACTCCAATAGCTAGTCTGCCTATTTTTCTATCAGAAATATCTTCCATAGAGGGAAAGGATGATTTACCAGTGGGTTTGTTTGCAAATAGACTATTCCAGGGTTTGAGAGCCTTCACCTCTATCGTCTTTTCCAAATCGGCGTTCAAGATCTCGGGACCCAACTTTGAAGAATCTTCATTATTTTTAAGGACAAGAAGAGGGTCTCGATGTCATGGGTACCCATCCTTTCGACCATCCTCATCATCCACCATATATCCCAAAGAGACAAGTTGTCCTTGAGCTGCAGAGGCAACAAAACCAAAGGAACCAACCACGATGTTCCCTCCATTCGCAGAATTCAAATTTCCCTTCAGCTGCGCTATTCCCTCCATTCCAATGTTACCTACCTCGATCATCAAATTGTTTGCTAAGTAATATGTTGTTCATCCTTCTCCACCACCTTATCATGTTGTTTGCTTTGCTGAATTTAATCATAGTCTCCTCCTTCTAGACTCAATTCCTAATTTTCTTCTTCAATTTATTTTTTCTTTTGTTTTTGGTATCAATTCCTTGTCATGGGAGTACTATGGCTTTTATTGACTTATTTTTCTTAGGCTCCACTATCTACTCTTCTTTGGAGTATTCCTCATTTGATGTATCAGAAGACCAGACATCCATCCTGTAACAACCTCTCACCCCTTGTGTTGGAATTCTCCTTATTGCCTTAGCCCCTATATAACTTTTAAAATTATCACTTCTAGACTATGACCCTGCATTTTGAAAGAATTGTATTGAATTATCATATTTATAAAGATCATGATATTCATATCCATAAAAAGTGCATTTATTCTTCTTCTCACCCAACATTTGGTTTCATAATGCCTACTTTTCCTCAATTGTAACAAGTAGCATAATTTCTTCTCTAGTTATTTATTCCACAAAATCTTCCTCCTTTGTAACTTGAGTTCATGTTATCTTCAATATAGTCTTGTGATGGGTTATTTTTCATTGCACAGGCAATTCTATTGTCTCTCAGTGGATTTTGTCAATATCTTGCATCATTATTATATAAGGGACCTTCTACAAGACCTTTTACATAAACCATTTTTTTTGTCCACCTTTGTATTGTACTTATGATTGTGGTATCCTTGGTTACAATGATTTCTTGTATTCCATACTTGAAGCTAATTAATAGGGTAGTCCTCAGTGAGGTGGCTATCCCACTCCTTGCAAGTTCAACAATATACTAATTTTGTCTTTACCATCACTGTTTGAAGCTCTACATGTAATGTAGTTGATGTGCTTTCTTCTTGTGCCTTTGGGAAATCATTCTGAACATGTCTTTCTCTAGAATAGTAGGTGCACCATATTTCTTTGGCCTTATTGGCTTCTCCTTTGGCTAAGACTTCATTTTGGATTGTTAATTTTTGTATTGCCATTTGAATTTCCTTAAGACTTTCTATTAATTAATTATTTTCTGGTCTTTGCTAGGGTTGTGTCTCCACCAGATATGCCATTGTGATTAAGTCTATATAGGACTCAAATACTCTTCAATCCAAAGCTAACTTTATATCTCTTTGTAGTCCGAACATGAATAATTGAATCTTTTGCCTCTTTTAAACAATGCTTCTTCTAACTTGAGACATACTTCCTTAAAACTTTTGTTATATGCCTTTATTAATTCATTTTCTCTTTATCCTAAATCCCTCATTTTACTCACACTTTCTATGGGGATGTCTAGAGCATCAAGCTTAATTAAGAAATATTCCTTTACTTCCTCCCAACTCCTTTCATGTTTAGGATATGTTTTCTTATATTAATCTAAGACATCTTTTGTTAATGAGGACACAAAGTCCAATAGCTTCTATTTATCTTCTTCTACTTCTTTTCTTTCCCAGAGTGAGTCTAATAAGAATACATGTTTCATAGCCTCAATTGTGTCTTTATTGAAGACTAGAATTTTAATTGATCCCTCCATTTTGTTAGGTTTTCTTTGTCTTTATTTTTTGGATTTGTGGACTCTTCTCCTTCTCCTTTTTCACTTTGTAATTTTTGGGCCTTTTTCTCTCTACCCTTATCTCTTTTCAATATGACATCAAAGATCTCATTTCCAAGTATTTAATTCCAAGTGATGTCTTTCTCTTATTTCTCCTCTTCTTCTATAGTTTGTGGTATCTCTTCTACCGAAATCCTTATACTTTTATATGGTTGAGGTGATGGATTTTGATCAAGGGGTTGTGAATCTTCAAAATATACTTTCATCTTCTTATTCATGAGTGCCATTTGATTAGTTAATAACCTTAATTATTTTCCCATGTTCATCTCAACTTTCTCTCCCTTTTCTATTTCTTCTCTCCTTAATTTTCTTATACTTTTTTTAACTAATGCTTCTAAATATTCTTCATGTATAGGTAAGGACTTCTCCACAATTTTAAGGAATTTTAAGCATCTACCATCTAATTTGATCATTATGCTTGACAAATCCTATTTACTTTCAGGGCTTCTGAGAGGTGACAAGAGGGTTGGAGCCTCCTTGCTACTGCATTTCCCCAACAAAAAACTTCTTGATCTTCCATAGTCATCAAGGCCCCATTTTATGCTACTTATTATTTGTTTTGTTTTCTCCAAACATGAAATTTCCTTCTCTGATGGCTTCCACTCCATTTCTAGTTTTCTTTCTCGTTGTCTTCAATAGCACCTACCTTGATGTGCTCAATTCTATTCTTCTTTGCATTTTCCATCCTTTTGTGGTTCCTTGCTTCTCTTTCCACAATTATTTGTTATCTCCTTTCCTCAGCATTTGGGTTGCCCATTGTCACTTTTCTTGCTAATGCAATTTTATCCTCAATCTCTCTTGTATATTCATTATCTCCTTTTACCATGTGCGTTTTTAGTCTGGGATTACATTACTCCTTTATTGTTTCCCATGGCAGTTATATGATATCATTTTTATTGGTCACATCTCTTTAAGGATCCATTTCAAAATCCTTCCCCCTTTCCATTCTCCATCCTAGTGGTGCCTAACCCCCTCTCATAAGGTAGATGTCAAGAGAATAGTGTTGGATATTCTCATGTCCTTTTTATCTCCTTTTTTTCCTCATTTATCTGATTTAAGATTTTAAATTTTGAAAAGTTTCCCTACTATCCTCAATAAGACCTAACCATGGTCTCAACAATATAATCATTGCTGGCGAGAAATTTGGAGGACACAAAGAAAAGTTCTAAGCCCAAGGAATTTCTTAGTCTTGTAGTCTTATACCCCAAACTCAATCATATCAAGGGAATAGGGATTAGATCCAAATAAGAAATTAATCTAGTAAAAAAAATATAAAGACATAACATAACACATTATATTTAGAGCTCCAAAATATCTGTAATTCATTTTATTCTAGTACATGATATACATCCTTATATCTATTATATCTTCCTCTATACTTTTCTATACATTCATATATATCTTCTTATATATAAATCTACTTGCATCTACTTCTATTTTTTGCCATTTACATCTTTCGATATACTTATATCTAAGGGATGAGACATGACTCATACATAGTATCCCTATCCTAGATGTTATCTTCCTAATCTCATTCTCTACAGATGTGTTGCAATAAGATGCAATAGGATCTTCTTACCTCTATCTAAATGACTTCTATTCTCTACCAACACTATCATAAGGAAAGATGTAGGTGCCTCCCTTTTCAAATTTAATTATATCTTCCTCTTGGCTCCTTTAATTTGAGTTTTAGGGGGATAGTAGGATATGCAAAACTCATCTTTTTAGGTTTAACTAAGTTAATCATTTCTCATGGCACGCATGGAATGTGTTGATCTTATTTGCATTTCTCATGTATATTGTGTACGAATCTTAAATATGTTAGTGAGACTACTTATATTGATAAGCTTACATGTGGAAGTTAATATCAGTGCCTCACACCATGAGTTCCATCATTAAGATGCCGTATTGCTATATTATATGTGTGGATGGTGTATAAATAAAGGCAATACCTTGCATCATTTTATCCAGTTTATTCAAATTCTATTTTATATATTATAAAACTCTTTCCTTTTGTAGTACCTCTCAACACCTTTGCATACTAGTATATTTTCTCTTTTCTTATACAGTTTAATTTTTAATTGAATATATATATTATTTCTATGTACTCCAACATCTATATTGTCAATCATTCCTAGAGAATGAAAAGAGAAAGATTTGGAGATCTATGGTCGTCATTTATTAGTAACCCAATTGTGTTTACACCAAAGAATGATGGAAAATGAATATTGTCAATAAAGTACACATATCTCAATAAGTTCCCTTAAAAAATATTATATTCTCTTCCTAGGATTGAGGATTAGAGGACCAAATTTACATGATCTTGAATTCTTATTAAACCATAAAACATTTGGAGGATATTCTTTTAGGTCAAGTTGGAAAGGTTCATTCTAATTGTTGGTTATACTCTTTATCTTGAGCAATTCACCATGACATTCATGTGGATAATAAATTATGTCATTTGATAGTTCACAACTTTTTTTATTGTTTATATTGATGATATTCTTGCTTTCAATAGAAACAAGGGAGAGTAACATCTACCCATATTTAACAAGTACTCGACACTTTATTGCAATGTGAGATGCACAATAATATGGAAATATTTTTTGGATGTATGAAATAGTACATTGGGTAAATCATTGATAATAATGAATTGCATGAGAATTTAATAAAGATTGGTGTCGTTGAAGAATAATATACATACCAAAGATCATTATTGAATCCAAATTCAAGGGTTGGAAAATTATTATAGGAATTTTATTATTATTATTCTAACTTTCACTTATTTATGTACACAATTAAAAGCATCAAAGTATTGTAATGTAGCTCTATTTTGTGTCATTGGTCACATTTCTTAATATCCATCAATAAATTGAGATTGATGTATCATATTAAGAACTTGAATTAGTCCTCATTCAAATTGATCATGTGATAGCTTACCACAATGTAATGTTTGTTAATTTAGTAAGAAGGTATCTCATATACAACTAAGAGTTCAAGTTGTTGTCTAAGGATACTAACATTTTTCAAGCACCACATCTTGGGAAAAGAAACCATCATCTATATGGATTACAAATCATTGTTGTCATTGTTGATGCAGAACAAATTAGAGTGGGAAAGCAATAAAAAGCAATCCCAATACATGCACTAGTCACTCAAAAGCAAGAAAAAGAAGGAAAATGCTAATTGAGTAGCAAATAATTTGAGTAGGCCCCAAATTTAAACTCTTCTCTCCATGTCCAACAAATGTGGATATGAGAGAAACCTATGGCCATAATTGTTCATTTTTTCTTCAAACTTTTCATAATATCTTTCAATAATTGCATAGTGATAAAGACTATTTCATGCTACTACTTGCAAAATAAACTCTTGTATCATATTTTTGACACTTATGTGTATCATATTTTTGGTCACTTTGGAGTCAAAATATTATTGCAAGAATATTTATTTTAGTCACTTATCGAAAATGACATGAAATATATCAAATATTTGTATTTACTTTTATCACATATCAAACATGATGTGAAATATATCAAATCTTCATATTGCCTATACCATTGTTAGGCCTCTTGGCAAGAACCAAGTACTTATTTTATCCACATCTCAGATATGATGTTTGCAAATATATCTAATCTTCATGTTGCTTGTAACATAGTCAAGTTGCTTAACATGGAGGTATTTATTTTTATCACATAGAAAATATGATGTGAAATATATGACATTTTCATATCACTTATATAATAGTCAAGCTTCTTAGAAAGAAGTATATATTTTCATCACATATCAAATATGATGTGAAATATATCAAATCGTACCATAGTCAAGTTGCTTGGGAAGTAATAGGTATCTATATTCATCACATACTAAATATGATGTGAAATATATGAAATCTTTGTATTGCATGTGTAGTCACACAAATCTGTCCAGCTTAATTAAATAAATATTCGCTATTTATTTGATTAAAAATCCACTAGCCATCAGTTAATTAAATTAATATTTAATTAATTCATCTCCAAACATTCTCCTCTTAATTAAATAAATTATTCAATTTTATTTAATTAATTCATTAAACCAAATTCACAATCAATTAAATGAATAAAATCATATTTATTTAATTAAATCCCCCTATTCCTCTTTTAAATAAATTAAATAAAATATTTATTTAAATCATTATCCCCCCCCACTTGCATTTTCCTACAAAAGCAACTTGCACACATTTATTGAAATAAATGAATTTTTATTTTAATAAAATCCTATTTTCCCTCACCCACCAAATCCAATTGCATTCCTAAATCCCCTTCTAGATTCTTCTAACCCTTTCCTAATTAGCCTAATCCATCCCCTAATTATTGTCACATTCCTAAGCAAAATGGAGTCACTTCTCAAAGACTTCAAAAGTCTTTGAAAAGCATTTAATGCTTTGTGTGTTCAACAAATTAACCTCCAAAGTCTTTCAAAACCACTAATGGCTCTTACATGACCATTTATGGCTCTTACATAACCATTTATGGTTATTTCAAACTTGTCTCCCCAAACATTTATTGCTTTGACCATGTTTATCCCTCTTGCCCTTTGCACAAGAGTTTATCCATTGGATAAAAGCTTTATTCTTTGAATAAAGAGTTTATTCATTCAACTAACCTTGACCTTAACTCCCAAGGTCATATCAAGCATTTAATGCTTATTCCCTCTCCTCTCAACCTATCTCACATTGACACTTGTCATCCTGGGATTGGGTTGAAAACCTTCACATGGATTAAAAATCATTCAATCCTGACCCTTGTTGAGATTGCTCAATCTCAACCATCCATTGCTCCATTTTTCCTATAAATAGAGCTCATTTCTTCATAATCCAGATCCTGAAAACTTGTATGCATTTAACCTATAGGCATTTTAGAGAGCATTTAACATAGCAAACTAAAATCTTGTTATTTTGGTTAAAATCAATCATTTTAATAGCATCTAGTATTTTAGCTTTTCATTTTACATTTGGAGCAAAAATACTCAAATCTCAATCCTCCATAAGCATCCATAGTGCAAAAAGCTGCTGAGAGCTACACTATTTTGGAAGTTGGAGAGGAGAGGAACAAGGGAGAAGGAGCTAAGAGCATGCTAAGAGGCATTTGGAGATGCCTTATTATCTTTGTTTCATTTGTTAGATATATTAGCATGATTTTAGTATCTCTTTTGATATGCCTGTTTAGATTAGTTTTTGATTGACTAACACTAATGATTTCTTGTGTCTTGTGTTGTTTGTCATTTGCTAACCTTGTCCATTTCGCAGTGCATCATTTGGTGAACCCAACTTGAATCCAAACACCCAAGAGATCATTTTTTTTAACTAATAACATGTTTGAATGTTGAAATTGTCACACAAGTTGCGCTTTAGCGCTGTTGATCGCGTTCTAGCGCTATTGATACTTGGCGTTCTAGCGCTATTGTATCAATTTTAGCGCTTTTGACATTGTTTTGGTACTTTTGACCCTGTTTTGGTGCTATTGACCCTGTTTCAGCACGTTTACCTTCTCTGTCTTTCTTTTTCTTTTAGCACGTTTGTGTTAAATAGCGCTTATGTTCAAACACAGACTAGCGCTATTGTAACAGAACGTTGTAAAAAGGACCTTGTAACCGAAAAAGTGAAAGTTTTTAGGCTTGTGGAAGCCCCCCTTAGACATGGATTTTACTAACCGGTTGTTGTTTGTGTAGGTTTAAAAACTCACCCTTTAAAATCAAACACTTTATTTTGGTGCTTTAAAAACTTGAACAAACAAACTTTCTTTGCTTTCTAGTTAGGGTCACTTGTTTCTTTGGTGCATTAAAACTGAACAAAACAAACATTTGTTTTCTTGCAAGTTAGGAAACACACTTCATTTGGTGCTTAAAATCAACACTTTCATTTTTCTTGCATCAAAAGAATTTACAATCCACACTTCTACTTTTGGTGCACATAAAATACACAATCAACTTGTTTAAAACTTTTTGCAAAGCAATTTTTTCTTTATACGTGCTTCAAGTTCAGTTGACCAGGATTTCCAATTTCTAGATTACAACACATTTTGCCATTGAAGCTAAAACGAACACCATGACTGTTGGAGCAACATCTCCAAATAGTTAGATCACATTGCAATGACAGATTAAAAAGAACAAGTGTTTTTCATGCTTGGCACACTTGTGCAAAAAGTCGGTCGAGTGGTCCCACTTCTAACACACACTATCCTCTCCTTTGGCTTTCATGGTCCTAAGTGCAAGAGAAAAGTGTTAGTAACACTCAAAATTTTTATCTTTTTAAGAGAGGCCTACCAAGAGACACGTCACTCTTGGGAACGACCTCGCACGGTAAATCCTTCAAGTCGCTATAGAAATTAGGTGAGAGCGAAAGCTGTAGCCTTGGGTATAGTTGTTCCTACAGTGTAACTGGCTGAAAGGACATATGGGCCCCACCACTAGTTACAAGGCTCTTAAGTGAGTCACTGCAGAATGAACTTATGTCCAAAAACATCGAACATCACTAAACACCTTTAAGTAGTAGCCCACTCGTTCTATTGATTGAGGATATTTGCGATATAATTTAGTGCAAGAGCATAGATGGTTTTTCTCCCAAGATACTCACCATACATATTTCCTTGAGTAGAAACATAGCTTTTTGAAAAGTCACTTGTGGCTTGATAAAAGTGGTGACTCCCCCATCATAGGGATCATCTATTTGTTATGCTCGTACAAGACTTAGTATATCACATCCTTACCTACCAAGGCGGGATTCATAAGGTATGTAGTACCAAAGTCGAAGAAATATCAAGATGTGGGCTAAATTTATCACAACTGGCCATTTGACCTTAGGGATAAAAAGTGTTTGAAGTGTGTTCGTTTTAGGCAAGACCAAGTGCAAATTGAGCCGACTTCAGGCTTTGGAAATACACCTTAAAATACATCTAAAGGAAGGGTCATATACAAGTCCAAGGATTGGGTTGATCTAGACCATACTCATTTGTGCCTTTTTAGGCAACATTCTTGTGTTTGTGTGCTTGCTTTGTTTTCTTGTCAAAGAAAAAATCAGAAAAAATCACTTCCAAAAACAAAGTATTCATCCAACCAAACATTTCTCAAAACAACCAAACACATCAAAAACAAAGTGCAAACAAACAAAGAATCAAACTTTATGACCATTCTTCACATCTTGCGAAAGAAGAAGCGTCATCAGAATATCAACTTGAAAAGAAGACCATTAAGCTCAAAGGCTTTGATCAAAAGGAGGAAATTCTTTTATCTAAATAGACAAATCTTTGTCTCCCATAGAGTTTTTCTGCGTCACATGCGTCTCTACCTTCAAGGCAAAACAAACGAATTTGATTCAGAATCATTGAACCGCAGAGCTTTTATGCAATATAGAGCTCTGAGTTATCACAAAAATCAAGGAGGTAAGATTAATCCCAACTTCTTCCCAAACGTCTGTATCACATACAACGTAGCTCGAGAAATACCACCAACACTCGAAAGGGAAGAGATAGAGTTTGTCCCATTTGTGACACAAAGTTTTTATTGAAGTTGAAAACATTTTCATCCATCATCTCACTCATACATCATCGCTTCATCATCAATCCATTTCCAACTCTCAAAACATTAAGAGGTTCTTGTCCCGAGTTCTCTTTTTAGATATTGCTTGAATCAAATGCATCACATCACTTTTTAGTTTGTTTCTACATCTAGGATAAGCTCATCCTAAGAGACACATCTACGCAGGTTAAAACTAGTTCATGAGTGAATCCTCTCATTATTAGGTAGTTCAATCTGTAACACATCTCAGATTTCTCTACACTTTATCACATCAAATCTTATCAAACAAACAAGCAATTCAAAGAAGGAATTTCGGTTACATCTACCTTAAAAGTGCTAGAGATCTACACACAACACAATTCACCAACCATCAATCTCTCATTTCATCAAAAAATCATCATCATTTTCACACAACTTCAACAAAAGCTTGCAAGCAAAATGGCCCAAACCCGATCACAGTCAAGGCAACGAGAAATAGAAATGGAAGAAGAAGAAGAGGAAAATCTCAATGAATTTCAAGAAGCACTTGGAGGAAATGCAAATGACGAAAACCCAAGTACTCCCACTCCTGCAACAATAGAAAGGGCCCAGCATAACCCTCTCTTTAACAGAATTTTTGATGAAATACTCAGGAGCAATGCGGATGCTCACTTTTTAAAGCTCGCTCAAGAAGGAGCAAAACTTCCCTCTGACTTTGATCTTGCCCAATTAAGACAAGCATCAGAATGACAAAGTAGCCATGAAGAGGAAAGAGGTAGAGATCCCATCAAATATAACATTCCTCGAGGTAACCCACCACCTCCTCCTCCAAATGAAATGGAGATGTTGCGGCAACAAGTCGAGAATCTCGCCCAACAACTTCATAGTGGTGTCAAAATTAACCAATTCTCACTCAATGACATTTGTCCCTATCCTTTTGATAGGAATCTTTATATGCCACCCTTTCCATGAGGATTCGAAACACCCAAATTCAAAAAATATAGAGGAAAGGGAGATCGTCGTGATCATGTTAGAGAATTTCATTCCGCTTGTCTCGAAGTGGCATATGAAGACACATACCTAATGCGCCTTTTTCCCCAAAGCTTGGGAGGAACAACCACATCATGGTTTTCCCGACTATCGGGTGGCATTAGAACATTTGAGGAACTTATCCAGAAATTCCTCGCTCATTACTCTCATAACATTGAACGCGACATCACCATGGCTGATCTGTGCAACACCAAACAAAAACCAGGTGAACTTTTCTCAGTATTCCTGCAACGATGGCATCAAATGTCTAGCAGACGTTCTCTACAGTTACCTGAATGAGAACTAGTGGAAATATTCATTTCCAACTTAAACGAAGAAATGGAATTTCACCTGGATGTCAAAGACACAGACTCTTTTAATGATATGATCACCAAGGGTTTGAAATGTGAGCGGGCCCTCATCAAGAAAGGACTCATCAAAATCTATAATGAACCAAAGGATAGTCCTCGCCCATGCTTCAATAGTGATAAACCAAGCTTCTAGAACAAAAACAAGAATATCGTCAATGATGGGGTTGTGGATGCCAGGACTATACAAAGTGCACAACCTGTGGTTCGGTTTGCAGGACAAAATCCTCCACCTCAGAATAACACAAATGTCCCTTCCAATCAAGGTCGCATCACATCTCACGATGAACCAAGACCTCGTCAACAAAAACAAAAATGCACATACACTCCCTTAGGGGAACCCATTAAAACAGTATTGCGACAACTCATTTCTCAAAATTTGGTCACTCTCCCTAAAACATCAAACTATGAGCCTCAGGTCAAACTTGCATGGTGGAGAGATACTGAACACCGTGATTTCCACCAAGGGAGAGGACACAAGACAAGTAATTTTCACCAATTAAAAGATCTTATTCAGGATCTTATTAACCGAGGAGAAATTGAAATAGAAGGACATGACCCAAAAACAACAAATAATGATCATCTGATGTTCAAAAATCCACTTCCATCACAAGATCAAAGGGGTCCTTTCACTTCCAGGCGAGGCACTGATACCACTGATTATACACAGGCTGCATATAATTACACTGTAAATCATCTGTATGATGCCAGTGAACAAGTTGCAACTATAACCTTCAAAAATCCCAACTCAAATTGCAATGTTGTTACACGTCGCGGCAAGGTTACCATAAAAGCAGCTCCACAAGGCACCACCTCCATCCCAAAGAAGTACAATCTTGTGGAACAATTAGACAAAACGCCTGCGCTTATATCCATTTTAGAGCTTTTACGCCTATCACCATCTCATAAAACTATCTTGGATCAAGCACTCCAAGAGGCGTCAGTTCCTACAAACCTGAATACAGACCAATTTCAAGCCATGGTTGGAAGTCTAAAGTCATCACCTTGTCTCACTTTTTCCGAAAGTGACAACTCTTCCTTCCAGCAACCTCATAACGCTTCACTACACATTGAAGGCTTTATCAACCAGCATAGGATCAAGCAAGTCTTGATCGATAATGGAGCAGGCCTGAATATTTGTACACTACAGTTGGTCACAGCATTGGGATATGTCATTGAATCAGTGGATCCTCACAAGAAGATCACATTCAAAGCCTATGACGATGCAGAGCGTTCCTCTAAAGGAGCTGTGGTACTACCAATCCGAGTGGGCCCCATGGTAAAGCACATCATCTATCAGGTTTTGGACCTTCCTCTGACATACAATCTATTGTTAGGAAGACCTTGGATACATGCCATGCAAGTCGTTCCATCTACCTACCATCAATGTATCAAGTTCCCACATAACGGTGTAGAGATCACAATCCTAGGCGATGCAAATCCCTTTGCGTATTGCCATAATATCAGCCATCAACCAGAGATTATCGTTCCTAATAATAGAGAAGCCATTTCCTCCACACCATATATAAGTCTCGCCTCTCTTGCCAGTTCGAACACCACTATACCAAAGCAAGAAAAGTTTAAAATGAAAATAGCAGAGGAAGGTCCTGGGGAATACAACTTGAGTCAACTCTTTTGTGTGGGACAAATGCCCACTTCTCCTAGAACACATGGCAAACCACAGCAGTTACTCCAGCAACCACTAACCACGCCCACATGTGCTTTGACGCCTTTCATCCTTGGAAAGAGTCAAGAAGAAGAAACCCAAGATGAGGACTTAGCGGAATGGATCTATAAAGATCCCATCACCACTGATATACCGCAAGTTAAACTTCCTACAGATCAGTATGGCAAAGGTCTCCTCATTATGCAAAGAATGGGGTATGATGGTCAGAGTGCTTTGGGATTTTGCAAACAAGGACGACATGAACCCTACTTCCAAATCCTCTACCCGGGTCTGCAAATGTGCTATCATGTGATCTCAAAGATCTCCAGTGGCTCCCTCCTCGGTATCCATAGCAGCCTCACCTATACTACCCTCTCCAGTAGCTCTCTCCCCTCTATCCATTGGGATCTCCCTCTCCATACCCCTACCACCCAGTCGATCTCCTCCCTGTATCAACGGTCCCTGTGCAATCCGTAGTGGCAGTCCACCTCTCCCTCTCCGCTGAATCCGCATCCCCAGCCCTCCTCCTCCTCCTCCTACTCCTCCTCCTCCACCTCCTCCATCTCCACCCTCTCCTCCACCTCCTCCACCTGCCCTCGGTCCTCGACCTCCTGCCCTCCTCTGTCTCTGTCCCCTCTCATCCTCAAAATCTGGAATCGGCTCTGCTGGATCGGATATCCGTAGGATCGAGTGCGCCGCCCGGTATTGCGTGTACTCATCTGCTACCCCTGCATCCATGACCCTTGGTCGTATGTCCCATGGTCTCGCTTATAGCGTCTGAAACTCCACCAGTGCCTGGTCATACGGTAGCACTGGCCCCCATGCATACCTCTCCCAAATCACTCGTGCATACTCCCTTGATCCACTAGGCAGTCCCTGCTGTCGTCCAAACTGCCTCATCACTCTCCCCGGCACCTGTCTCTCTACATGGTATGAGGTCCTCCCAATGAGGAATCGGGTCATAAATACATAGGGCAGTGCCTCTACATCATCATCCCATGGCTCGCACTCCAGGTATGGTCGCCATATGACCGCATCTAGATCATCTAATGCCCACCGCCACCACTCGAACTTCCCCAGGTGGGGCTGACTCATCATGCCACTATACATAAACATATATGGCTGATCTACTGCGCGAAACCTCAAACTCACTGGTCGAGTCACTGGTAGGTGCTCCTAGGCCCAAATATGCAGCAGCGCCACCCCCACTACTAAGGAACCCCTCCCCCGGTAAACCACCTCATGAAGCTCCTGATACAGGTGCGCCAGCATGCACGACCCCCAAGCAAATCGGGTCCCCTCGGTAATCATCATCTCGATCACCTGCCCCCACCCCACGGCCAAACCATGTGATCCCTGTCAGGACACAGTAGTCCTCCCATGATACCTGATAGAACTACTGGTAGAGGCTCATATAACGCAGCTATCTCCTCCCAGGCAATAGAGCCATCATC